>NW_028318040.1:7196666-7503333 GCF_062004578.1 Staurois parvus | reverse complement strand
TCCAAATGCTATGGACTGTACAGGGGTCGTGGCAGCAAACGGCCCTTCTTCAGATCGCAATGGGAGGATTATGAGATGGCTGCTGAGCTGGACAACAAAAACTAGCAAGCAAGAATGGTTACACTTAGTGGTGGCACACAGAAACTGCCTGAAAATTTATCAGCACTTCATTCTGTCTGACCATGATAAGCAAGATATGCAAATAACTCTGGATGCATTACAGAGCCATTTTTGTATGCTTGAAACACTATATATGGCAGATAGATAAAACTACAGATCGAGGTTGGTCAAACTCTCTAGACTACAGGTGTCAAACCGGCACCGGCAGCCCTCCAGCTGTTACCAAACTACAAATCCCATGAGGCACTGCAAGATTGAAAGCTATAAGCATGACTCTCAAAGCCTCAGATGAAGTTGGAAGTGACGAAACGCGCCAGCGGTGGCATTGAACGTAAACCAGACGTTATGGAGCAGCCATTTTGGAAAAGGTTTTCATACTGTTTTGCCATTAGGAATTTATGCTGAGACACCTTGTTTGTTTGTAAGCACATTTCATTACTAAAGAGCGATATTCCTATCATTGCCTACTACACTATTTTGAGTATATTTTGTCACATGTTATGATGCCATTGTAAATTGGACACACTGTGGAGTGAGAGGAGCCTCCTCCTCTCTTTGTGCAAGTGGACTTTATCATTTAGTAAGGTGCATGAGATATGAGGTGGTGGCCAGTGTGTTCACCAGCACTGGGAATATTTCTTTTGATGTGAGGGGAGAACGTATGCTATTTTGAAGATATGACACTATATGTAATTCCTTCGGAGGTACATTTTCCATATGAAATTGGACGGATTTAGGAGCTCAACCACAAAGGAAGATGGATTTTGTGGATGCTTTTCCAAATTTTTAAGAGGGTAAGAGTAAAGATGACAGAAGGTTAGAAGTGGACACATAGTGGAGTGGAGTGTTTTTTTTCACATATTTGTACTAATTTTGTAAGTGCGTTTTTTTTGTGTTGGATATCATATGTTTTGGATAATACACTATATGCAATTTATACTTTTTTTTGAGGGTATTAAGTGGAGGAAGAGGAGTTTATCACTTGTGAAAGAAGAATTTTCTAATAGAAGACATCTGCACTATTGAGTTTTCTTTGACACAGAGACGCTGATTAAGAGTTGGACTATGATTCCCAAAGGTAGTGGCATGATGGGACTTTTTGCAACAGCTGAAGGGCTGCCAGTTTGACACCCCTGCTCTAGACCAATATGATACAAAGGCAACTCAGGCAGGCTCACTTACCTGAAAAGATACTGAGAGATGTAATTTCCTGTATAGTTTCCTGTTATGTTAAAGACAATGTTATGATGGTGCCAAAAAGAAATCTCATCATTACCTAACCAATTTGCAGAGATTATCCTATACACAAATGTTTCACTAGCAACAATTGCATACATTTTGTTTATTAGAGGTATAGCTTCATCAATAGGTACTGTATATAGCACCATCAACTTACGCAGCACTTAACATATATATTGTACATTCACATCAGTCCCCAACCCTCAAGGAGTTTACAGTCTAAGATCCCTAACTCACATTTATACATACACATACTAGGACCAGTTTAGCCAGGAGCCACGTAACCTACCAGCATGTCTTCAGAGTGTGGGAGGAAATCTATGCAGGCACAAGGAGAACATGCAAACTCTAGGAAGGTAGTGTCGTGGTTGGGAATCGAACCGACAACCCTAGTGCTGCTAGGCGGAAGTGCTAATCACTTAGCCACTGTGCTGTACTATAGGAGGAAATTACTATTACTTAATCACTACAAAATTATAATATTCCCTACAGACTGAGGTACCCAGTGAACCTTATTACTAGAAATGAGAAAAAAACATTGTCACTAGAGATGAGCGAATCGAACATGGCGAAGTGGAATTCGTTTCGAAGATTAGGAAAAATTCGATTCGCGCCGAATCCGAAAATTAGCAAACTTCGGATGCACGAATCGAATTTTTCCAAAAATGGCGGCGACATGTGTTGCGAGATGGAGCGGGGATCTCTGGGAAGGCGCGCAGCCAAGGCACGCTGACCCATAATGCATTCATTCATGACATGTGATCGCATTAGCCAATCAGCAGCCAGCCAGCCAGCACTGTGTAATGGTGGAGCTATAAATTGCGGCCATCTTACAATTCTCCATTAGCCTCCGGTCATTCAAGAGAGACAGACCTGTCTGTATTAGGGACAGAGTTAGGGCCAGAGAGACTTTAGGGCCACAGAATCGTTACTTAGGGACACAGAATCGTTACTTAGGGACACAGAATCGTTACGCAGGGACACAGAATTGTTACTCAGGGACACAGAATTGTTACTCAGGGACAGACACAGAATTGTTACTCAGGGACACAGAATTTTTACTCCGGGACACAGAATTGTTACTGAGGGACACAGAATTGTTACTCAGGGACACAGAATTGTTACTCAGGGACAGACACAGAATTGTTACTCAGGGACACAGAATTGTTACTCAGGGACACAGAATTGTTACTGAGGGACACAGAATTGTTACTCAGGGACACAGAATTGTTACTCAGGGACACAGAATTGTTACTCAGGGACAGACACAGAATTGTTACTCAGGGACACAGAATTGTTACTCAGGGACACAGAACTGTTACTGAGGGACACAGAATCGTTACTCAGGGACACAGAATTGTTACTCAGGGACACAGAATTGTTACTCAGGGACACAGAATTGTTACTGAGGGACACAGAATCGTTACTCAGGGACACAGAATCGTTACTCAGGGACACAGAATCATTACTCAGGGACACAGAATTGTTACTCAGGGACACAGAATTGTTACTCAGGGACACAGAATTGTTACTGAGGGACACAGAATCGTTACTGAGGGACACAGAATTGTTACTAAGGGACACAGAATTGTTACTCAGGGACACAGAATTGTTACTCAGGGACAGACACAGAATTGTTACTCAGGGACACAGAATTGTTACTGAGGGACACAGAATCGTTACTCAGGGACACAGAATCGTTACTCAGGGACACAGAATCGTTACTCAGGGACACAGAATCGTTACTCTGGGACACAGAATTGTTACTGAGGGACACAGAATTGTTACTCAGGGAAACAGAATTGTTACTCAGGGACACAGAATTGTTACTCAGGGACACAGAATCGTTACTCAGGGACACAGAATTGTTACTCAGGGACACAGAATTGTTACTCAGGGACACAGAATCGTTACTCAGGGACACAGAATTGTTACTCAGGGACACAGAATCGTTACTCAGGGACACAGAATTGTTACTGAGGGACACAGAATTGTTACTCAGGGACACAGAATTGTTACTCAGGGACACAGAATTGTTACTCAGGGACAGACACAGAATTGTTACTCAGGGACACAGAATTGTTACTCAGGGACACAGAATTGTTACTGAGGGACACAGAATCGTTACTCAGGGACACAGAATTGTTACTCAGGGACACAGAATCGTTACTCAGGGACACAGAATCGTTACTCAGGGACACAAAATTGTTACTGAGGGACACAGAATCGTTACTCAGGGACACAGAATTGTTACTCAGGGACACAGAATCGTTACTCAGGGACACAGAATCGTTGAATTAAAGAGTATGTCAGACAACACGCAGAGGAGTGGCAGAGGAGGCAATGTTTCAGGAGCGAGCAGACGTGGCAGCAGAGGAAGGGGTCGAGGCAGCACTAGTCGCAGCCAGAGGCCAGTGCTCCCGGTGTCATCCAGCGGTCGTGTCTCCACCAACAACCCTGCCGTCATCGATTGGTTGGCTCGGTCATCTTCCTCTTCCCAGGTCACCTCTGACACCTACAGCCAACGGTCGGTGGGTACGTCAGACACAACCATTAGTTGGCATGGCCCGGGAGCAAGCCCACTGAAATCACGTGTCCTCTACCTGCCCCTGTCCTTTGGTGTTCCCTCACCAAGCAAAGTATCGCATGCTGTGGGCTCAGCCCCACTGTACAGTGAGGAGGAGCTAACAGAGGGCGGTCAGGAACGGGGGGAGACATCCGCCTCTTCAGCAGCCAGGCGAAGAAGTACTGGCGAGGAGAGTGGCTCGGTAGCCGGTCTAGAGACAGGTCTGTCTCCTGACCCACACGCAGCCGAGGGGGCTAGTAGTGAGGCGGAGACCCTAATTGATGATGATGAGGCTGATCGCATTTGGCAGCCTCGTCGTCATCTGCCAGGCCCGTAATCTGCCATGGGCCCCCGTACCGACTCCTCATGCTGCTGCCAGGTCCAGAGTGTGTCATGGGTCCCTGTACGGCCTCACATTGCTGCTGTCTCCATCGCCACACTCTGCCATGTGCCACTTCCAGGTCTCCTCACACTGCTGGTGGGTTCCATTTTGTCATAGGGTGCTGGCAGATTACGGGCCTCCCATTGCTGCTGCCAGGCCCGTAATCTGTCATGGGCCCCTGTACCGCCTCCTCATGCTGCTGCCAGGTCCAGAGTGTGTCATGGGTCCCTGTACGGCCTCCCATTGCTGCTGTCTCCATCGCCACACTCTGCCATGTGCCACTTTCAGGTCTCCTCACACTGCTGGTGGGTTCCATTTTGTCATAGGGTGCTGGCAGATTACGGGCCTCCCATTGCTGCTGCCAGGCCCGTAATCTGCCATGGGCCCCCGTACCGACACCTCATGCTGCTGCCAGGTCCAGAGTGTGTCATGGGTCCCCGTACGGCCTCCCATTGCTGCTGTCTCCATCGCCACACTCTGCCATGTGCCACTTTCAGGTCTCCTCACACTGCTGGTGGGTTCCATTTTGTCATAGGGTGCTGGCAGATTACGGGCCTCCCATTGCTGCTGCCAGGCCCGTAATCTGCCATGGGCCCCCGTACCGACTCCTCATGCTGCTGCCAGGTCCAGAGTGTGTCATGGGTCCCTGTACGGCCTCCCATTGCTGCTGTCTCCATCGCCACACTCTGCCATGTGCCACTTTCAGGTCTCCTCACACTGCTGGTGGGTTCCATTTTGTCATAGGGTGCTGGCAGATTACGGGCCTCCCATTGCTGCTGCCAGGCCCGTAATCTGTCATGGGCCCCTGTACCGCCTCCTCATGCTGCTGCCAGGTCCAGAGTGTGTCATGGGTCCCTGTACGGCCTCCCATTGCTGCTGTCTCCATCGCCACACTCTGCCATGTGCCACTTTCAGGTCTCCTCACACTGCTGGTGGGTTCCATTTTGTCATAGGTGCTGGCAGATTACTGGCCTCCCATTGCTGCTGCCAGGCCCGTAATCTGTCATGGGCCCCTGTACCGCCTCCTCATGCTGCTGCCAGGTCCAGAGTGTGTCATGGGTCCCTGTACGGCCTCCCATTGCTGCTGTCTCCATCGCCACACTCTGCCATGTGCCACTTTCAGGTCTCCTCACACTGCTGGTGGGTTCCATTTTGTCATAGGGTGCTGGCAGATTACTGGCCTCCCATTGCTGCTGCCAGGCCCGTAATCTGCCATGGGTCCCCGTACCGACTCCTCATGCTGCTGCCAGGCCCGTAATCTGTCATGGGCCCCTGTACCGCCTCCTCATGCTGCTGCCAGGTCCAGAGTATGTCATGGGTCCCTGTACGGCCTCCCATTGCTGCTGTCTCCATCGCCACACTCTGCCATGTGCCACTTTCAGGTCTCCTCACACTGCTGGTGGGTTCCATTTTGTTATAGGGTGCTGGCAGATTACGGGCCTCCCATTGCTGCTGCCAGGCCCGTAATCTGCCATGGGCCCCCGTACCGACTCCTCATGCTGCTGCCAGGCCCGTAATCTGTCATGGGCCCCTGTACCGCCTCCTCATGCTGCTGCCAGGTCCAGAGTGTGTCATGGGTCCCTGTACGGCCTCCCATTGCTGCTGCCAGGCCCGTAATCTGCCATGGGCCCCCGTACCGACTCCTCATGCTGCTGCCAGGCCCGTAATCTGTCATGGGCCCCTGTACCGCCTCCTCATGCTGCTGCCAGGTCCAGAGTGTGTCATGGGTCCCTGTACGGCCTCCCATTGCTGCTGCCAGGCCCGTAATCTGCCTTGGGCCCCTGTACCGGCTCCTCATGCTGCTGCCAGGCCCGTAATCTGTCATGGGCCCCTGTACCGCCTCCTCATGCTGCTGCCAGGTCCAGAGTGTGTCATGGGTCCCTGTACGGCCTCCCATTGCTGCTGTCTCCATCGCCACACTCTGCCATGTGCCACTTTCAGGTCTCCTCACACTGCTGGTGGGTTCCATTTTGTCATAGGGTGCTGGCAGATTACGGGCCTCCCATTGCTGCTGCCAGGCCCGTAATCTGCCATGGGCCCCCGTACCGACTCCTCATGCTGCTGCCAGGTCCAGAGTGTGTCATGGGTCCCTGTACGGCCTCCCATTGCTGCTGTCTCCATCGCCACACTCTGCCATGTGCCACTTTCAGGTCTCCTCACACTGCTGGTGGGTTCCATTTTGTCATAGGGTGCTGGCAGATTACGGGCCTCCCATTGCTGCTGCCAGGCCCGTAATCTGCCATGGGCCCCCGTACCGACTCCTCATGCTGCTGCCAGGTCCAGAGTATGTCATGGGTCCCTGTACGGCCTCCCATTGCTGCTGTCTCCATCGCCACACTCTGCCATGTGCCACTTTCAGGTCTCCTCACACTGCTGGTGGGTTCCATTTTGTCATAGGGTGCTGGCAGATTACGGGCCTCCCATTGCTGCTGCCAGGCCCGTAATCTGCCATGGGCCCCCGTACCGACACCTCATGCTGCTGCCAGGTCCAGAGTGTGTCATGGGTCCCCATACGGCCTCCCATTGCTGCTGTCTCCATCGCCACACTCTGCCATGTGCCACTTTCAGGTCTCCTCACACTGCTGGTGGGTTCCATTTTGTCATAGGGTGCTGGCAGATTACGGGCCTCCCATTGCTGCTGCCAGGCCCGTAATCTGCCATGGGCCCCCGTACCGACTCCTCATGCTGCTGCCAGGTTCAGAGTGTGTCATGGGTCCCTGTACGGCCTCCCATTGCTGCTGTCTCCATCGCCACACTCTGCCATGTGCCACTTTCAGGTCTCCTCACACTGCTGGTGGGTTCCATTTTGTCATAGGGTGCTGGCAGATTACGGGCCTCCCATTGCTGCTGCCAGGCCCGTAATCTGTCATGGGCCCCTGTACCGCCTCCTCATGCTGCTGCCAGGTCCAGAGTGTGTCATGGGTCCCTGTACGGCCTCCCATTGCTGCTGTCTCCATCGCCACACTCTGCCATGTGCCACTTTCAGGTCTCCTCACACTGCTGGTGGGTTCCATTTTGTCATAGGGTGCTGGCAGATTACGGGCCTCCTATTGCTGCTGCCAGGCCCGTAATCTGCCATGGGCCCCCGTACCGACACCTCATGCTGCTGCCAGGTCCAGAGTGTGTCATGGGTCCCCGTACGGCCTCCCATTGCTGCTGTCTCCATCGCCACACTCTGCCATGTGCCACTTTCAGGTCTCCTCACACTGCTGGTGGGTTCCATTTTGTCATAGGGTGCTGGCAGATTACGGGCCTCCCATTGCTGCTGCCAGGCCCGTAATCTGTCATGGGCCCCTGTACCGCCTCCTCATGCTGCTGCCAGGTCCAGAGTGTGTCATGGGTCCCTGTACGGCCTCCCATTGCTGCTGTCTCCATCGCCACACTCTGCCATGTGCCACTTTCAGGTCTCCTCACACTGCTGGTGGGTTCCATTTTGTCATAGGGTGCTGGCAGATTACTGGCCTCCCATTGCTGCTGCCAGGCCCGTAATCTGCCATGGGTCCCCGTACCGACTCCTCATGCTGCTGCTAGGCCCGTAATCTGTCATGGGCCCCTGTACCGCCTCCTCATGCTGCTGCCAGGTCCAGAGTGTGTCATGGGTCCCTGTACGGCCTCCCATTGCTGCTGTCTCCATCGCCACACTCTGCCATGTGCCACTTTCAGGTCTCCTCACACTGCTGGTGGGTTCCATTTTGTCATAGGGTGCTGGCAGATTACGGGCCTCCCATTGCTGCTGCCAGGCCCGTAATCTGCCATGGGCCCCCGTACCGACTCCTCATGCTGCTGCCAGGCCCGTAATCTGTCATGGGCCCCTGTACCGCCTCCTCATGCTGCTGCCAGGTCCAGAGTGTGTCATGGGTCCCTGTACGGCCTCCCATTGCTGCTGCCAGGCCCGTAATCTGCCATGGGCCCCCGTACCGACTCCTCATGCTGCTGCCAGGCCCGTAATCTGTCATGGGCCCCTGTACCGCCTCCTCATGCTGCTGCCAGGTCCAGAGTGTGTCATGGGTCCCTGTACGGCCTCCCATTGCTGCTGCCAGGCCCGTAATCTGCCTTGGGCCCCTGTACCGGCTCCTCATGCTGCTGCCAGGCCCGTAATCTGTCATGGGCCCCTGTACCGCCTCCTCATGCTGCTGCCAGGTCCAGAGTGTGTCATGGGTCCCTGTACGGCCTCCCATTGCTGCTGTCTCCATCGCCACACTCTGCCATGTGCCACTTTCAGGTCTCCTCACACTGCTGGTGGGTTCCATTTTGTCATAGGGTGCTGGCAGATTACGGGCCTCCCATTGCTGCTGCCAGGCCCGTAATCTGCCATGGGCCCCCGTACCGACTCCTCATGCTGCTGCCAGGTCCAGAGTGTGTCATGGGTCCCTGTACGGCCTCCCATTGCTGCTGTCTCCATCGCCACACTCTGCCATGTGCCACTTTCAGGTCTCCTCACACTGCTGGTGGGTTCCATTTTGTCATAGGGTGCTGGCAGATTACGGGCCTCCCATTGCTGCTGCCAGGCCCGTAATCTGCCATGGGCCCCCGTACCGACTCCTCATGCTGCTGCCAGGCCCGTAATCTGTCATGGGCCCCTGTACCGCCTCCTCATGCTGCTGCCAGGTCCAGAGTGTGTCATGGGTCCCTGTACGGCCTCCCATTGCTGCTGTCTCCATCGCCACACTCTGCCATGTGCCACTTTCAGGTCTCCTCACACTGCTGGTGGGTTCCATTTTTTCATAGGGTGCTGGCAGATTACGGGCCTCCCATTGCTGCTGCCAGGCCCATAATCTGCCATGGGCCCCCGTACCGACTCCTCATGCTGCTGCCAGGCCTGTAATCTGTCATGGGCCCCTGTACCGCCTCCTCATGCTGCTGCCAGGTCCAGAGTGTGTCATGGGTCCCTGTACGGCCTCCCATTGCTGCTGCCAGGCCCGTAATCTGCCATGGGCCTCCGTACCGACTCCTCATGCTGCTGCCAGGCCCGTAATCTGTCATGAGCCCCTGTACCGCCTCCTCATGCTGCTGCCAGGTCCAGAGTGTGTCATGGGTCCCTGTACGGCCTCCCATTGCTGCTGCCAGGCCCGTAATCTGCCATGGGCCCCCGTACCGACTCCTCATGCTGCTGCCAGGCCCGTAATCTGTCATGGGCCCCTGTACGGCCTCCTCATGCTGCTGCCAGGTCCAGAGTGTGTCATGGGTCCCTGTACGGCCTCCCATTGCTGCTGTCTCCATCGCCACACTCTGCCATGTGCCACTTTCAGGTCTCCTCACACTGCTGGTGGGTTCCATTTTGTCATAGGGTGCTGGCAGATTACGGGCCTCCCATTGCTGCTGCCAGGCCCGTAATCTGCCATGGGCCCCCGTACCGACTCCTCATGCTGCTGCCAGGTCCAGAGTGTGTCATGGGTCCCTGTACGGCCTCCCATTGCTGCTGTCTCCATCGCCACACTCTGCCATGTGCCACTTTCAGGTCTCCTCACACTGCTGGTGGGTTCCATTTTGTCATAGGGTGCTGGCAGATTACGGGCCTCCCATTGCTGCTGCCAGACCCGTAATCTGCCATGGGCCCCCGTACCGACTCCTCATGCTGCTGCCAGGCCCGTAATCTGTCATGGGCCCCTGTACCGCCTCCTCATGCTGCTGCCAGGTCCAGAGTGTGTCATGGTTCCCTGTACGGCCTCCCATTGCTGCTGTCTCCATCGCCACACTCTGCCATGTGCCACTTTCAGGTCTCCTCACACTGCTGGTGGGTTCCATTTTGTCATAGGGTGCTGGCAGATTACGGGCCTCCCATTGCTGCTGCCAGACCCGTAATCTGCCATGGGCCCCCGTACCGACTCCTCATGCTGCTGCCAGGCCCGTAATCTGTCATGGGCCCCTGTACCGCCTCCTCATGCTGCTGCCAGGTCCAGAGTGTGTCATGGTTCCCTGTACGGCCTCCCATTGCTGCTGTCTCCATCGCCACACTCTGCCATGTGCCACTTTCAGGTCTCCTCACACTGCTGGTGGGTTCCATTTTGTCATAGGGTGCTGGCAGATTACGGGCCTCCCATTGCTGCTGCCAGGCCCGTAATCTGCCATGGGCCCCCGTACCGACTCCTCATGCTGCTGCCAGGCCCGTAATCTGTCATGGGCCCCTGTACCGCCTCCTCATGCTGCTGCCAGGTCCAGAGTGTGTCATGGGTCCCTGTACGGCCTCCCATTGCTACTGTCTCCATCGCCACACTCTGCCATGTGCCACTTTCAGGTCTCCTCACACTGCTGGTGGGTTCCATTTTGTAATAGGGTGCTGTATGGCCTCCCATTGCTGCTGCCAGGCCCGTAATCTGCCATGGGCCCCCGTACCGACTCCTCATGCTGCTGCCAGGCCCGTAATCTGTCATGGGCCCCTGTACCGCCTCCTCATGCTGCTGCCAGGTCCAGAGTGTGTCATGGGTCCCTGTACGGCCTCCCATTGCTGCTGCCAGGCCCGTAATCTGCCATGGGCCCCCGTACCGACTCCTCATGCTGCTGCCAGGCCCGTAATCTGTCATGGGCCCCCGTACCGCCTCCTCATGCTGCTGCCAGGTCCAGAGTGTGTCATGGGTCCCTGTACGGCCTCCCATTGCTGCTGTCTCCATCGCCACACTCTGCCATGTGCCACTTTCAGGTCTCCTCACACTGCTGGTGGGTTCCATTTTTTCATAGGGTGCTGTATGGCCTCCCATTGCTGCCGCCTCCACCGCCACACTGTGGCTCCACACTCTGGTTTTGGCCCCGTGACTGCCCAAATGAGTGAAGTGTGCGGTGATTCTAAGATCGACGGCACTCATCTGCATGTCATACTGACTGACAGTATTATTTCTCTTCCCCAGCAGACTCCAAGGGCATTTAAATTAAAGGTACAGTGTTCTGCACTAATATAAAGGCTCTCTGAAGCCTAGAAACACCCTTTTTATATGTTAAATTCTCAGCGAATATATTCGACTCGAATCGAATTTATTCCGTGAATTCGCCGAATCAGCCGAATCGAATTTTTGAATAATTCGCTCATCTCTAATTGTCACCTTGCCTGAGGATAGTTTTAGTCTCCTTTGAAACTGAGATATCATCCCAGGCACTGTAGGCACGAGCAAAAGCCCTTTGCACAAAATAACAGCTGAATTGGACTCCTCCTCTCACAGATCTGTGAAATCTAATAACTGATTCCCTCTCAAATCAAGGACTCAGAACTTATCTTATGTTATATAAAGTCCTTGGGATATTAGGACCCTACATAAACTTATGGTACCTTAGATCTCACACATGCACCTACAGTACATTTGAAATTATTTCACCCTTACCTTCTTAGCTGAAAGATGCTACACTTGAAATCCATGTTGGAGTTAGTTTAATTTTTTTTGTTTACTATAGTTATTTACTGTTTTGTTCTCTGTTTCAACTTCTGTTCAATCTGTTATACAGTAGATCTACTAATGGGTGAAAATACTAACCCAAACAAACTGAATCATTGCTGGGACATTTTTTCTAGGTCTCCCCTGCTGTCAACAGTTCCATTAGCTAACTAGGCACTTATCTTTATTACCCCTAATGCTGTTCATCTCAGGGTCTCAGCATTTGTACTTTATTAACATGGAATTTAAAATCACTTTGATTCATGTAAAAGGGCTGAAAAGCCTTTAAAAATGTTCAGCTCTGAGGAAGCTTGACAGACAAATATCAATTTCCTGTGTGCCTAAGAGACATGTTTTCAAATCCCTAAACACCAAAAATACACTAATAAATACTTCATTCACATATTTGTGGCAAATGCAATACAGGAATAAGGACGTCTTAATAGCCATCAAAAACTCTTTTGCTTTTCAACATTCCAACATTATCCTCGTTTGTGATATTAACAATAATACATATATTATATTGAACTTATATGCATACAAAATGGTTTTTGCAAAATAATCATGACTTTTAAGATCCATGACATCACATGATCAGACCATCCTTCTTTATTTTGCTATTTTGCTATTAGGGAAGAGGTGAGGTTCTGTGAGAAGGGACAGGGCCTTTCTTCTGAAACTTGAAGGCTGAGCACAATTATTTACTGGTTTACTGCTGAGACCAGGGGCGGACTGACCATTTGGAAACTCGGGCACTGCCCGAGGGCCCGGGGTCAGTAGGGGGCCCCATGAGATGCCCCTGGTACCTTTTTCATAGGCTTTTTTGAGTTTGGGTAAGGACGCAGGGGCCCCATGATCCCCTATTGCCCGGGTTGTCAGTCCGCCCCTGGCTGAGACATTCTATGGGCAGTGGGCAGCTGGTTTGCCAGTGCATGGACAACCACTTGAAATGACAGGTACCCTGAACTGGAACTACAGTATTGGGACAGGGAACATGGAAATATATGGGGCGATGTATCTCTGGCATGGTACTGGCCAGTGTGAGCATAAGGATGACCTACAAGAAAGTGGGTGGGCTGCTACATTTGTGTCTATCCACGTATTATCCCCTGTCCTTTTTCTCCCTAAATCACTGGAACATTTTTTTTTTACTTCAGAGATGTCTAGGTTCTACACACTATAAAAACTATATTAGCATTTGTAGTCTACTCTAACATATTATATAATGTACATAATTGTTTATTTGTGACAGAGAGGGATTTAATTTGGTAGCACATTTGAATACATATATTTTTATTTCATTGGTTTTTGTTGTGAATTAGTTGTAAAAATACACTTATAAAAAAGTGCTTTTCATGTCATTGTTCCCAGAGCTATATTTATGTACACCCTGATATATTTATCACAAAATATATTCAACAAAGTCTGATGACTGAAAAGATATCATATTAAACACTTCAGCCCCGGCAGGTTTTCCCCCCTTCCTGACCAGGCCATTTTTTGCTATTTGGCACTGCACTATTTTAACTGGTAATTGTGTGATCATGCAACGCTGTACCCAAATGAAATGTATGTCCTCTTTTTCACACTAATAGAGCTTTCTTTTGGTGGTAGTTGATCACCACCGGGTTTTTTTAATTTTTGTTATATAAATGAAAAAAGACTGAAACTTTTGAAAAAAAATTATATTTTCTATTTTCTGTTATAAAAAATATCCAATAAACTCAAATCTAGTTATAAATTTAGGCCAAAATGTATTCTGCTACATGTCTTTGGAGAAAAAAATCCCAATACATGTATATTGTTTGGTTTGTGTGAAAGCTATAGCATCTACATGGTATATATGTATGTGTGTATATATATATATATATATATATATATATATATATATATATACAGTGAGGAACAGAAGTATTTGAACACCCTGCAATTTTGCAAGTTCTCCCACTTAGAAATCATGGAGGGGTCTGAAATTCACATTGTAGGTGCATTCCCACTCTGAAAGACAGAATTTAAAAAAAAATTCAGGAAATCACATTGTATGATTTTTAAAGAATTTATTTGTATTGCACTGCTGAACATAAGTATTTGAACACCTGAGAAAATCAGTGTTAATATTTGGTACAGAAGTCTTTGTTTGCAATTACAGAGGTCAAACATTTCCTGTAGTTCTTGACCAGGTTTGCACACACTGCAACAGGGATTTTGGCCCACTCCTCCACACAGATCTCCTCTAGATCTGTCAGGTTTCGGGGCTGTCGCTGAGCAACACGGAGTTTCAGCTCCCTCCAAAGATGTTCTATTGGATTTAGGTCTGGAGACTGGCTAGGCCACTCCAGAACCTTGATATGCTTCTTACGGAGCCACTCCTTGGTTATCCTGGCTTTGTGCTTCGGGTCGTTGTCATGTTGGAAGACCCAGTCACGACCCATCTTCAATGGTCTGACTGAGGGAAGGAGGTTGTTGCTCAAAATCTCACAATAAATGGCCCCATTCATCCTCTCCTTAATACAGTGCAGTCGTCCTGTCCCCTTCGCAGAAAAGCTCCCCCAAAGCATGATGTTACCACCCCCATGCTTCACAGTAGGGATGGTGTTCTTGGGATGCAACTCATCCTTCTTTTTCCTCCAAACATGACGAGTGAAGTTTAGACCAAAAAGTTCTACTTTGGTCTCATCTGACCACATGACTTTCTCCCATGCCTCCTCTGGATCATCCAGATGGTCATTGGCAAACTTCAGACGGACCTGGACATGTGATGACTTGAGCAGGGGAACCTTCCGTGCAATGCATTATTTGAAACCATGAAGGCGTAGTGTTCTACCAACAGTGACCTTTGAAACTGTGGTCCCAGCTCTCTTCATGTCATTGACCAGCTCCTCCCTTGTAGTTCTGGGCTGATTCCTCACCTTTCTTATCATCAGTGATACCCCACGAGGTGAGATCTTGTATGGAGCCCCAGTCCGAGGGAGACTGACAGTCGTCTTTACCCTCTTCCATTTTCTAGCAATTACTCCAACAGTTGATCTATTTTCACCAAGCTGCTTGGCAATTGCCCCGTAGCCCTTTCCAGCCTTGTGGAAGTCCACAGTTTTGTCTCTGATGTCTTTTGACAGCTCTTTGGTCTATCCCATGGTAGTAGTTGGCGTCTGACTAACTGTGGGGTGGACAGGTGTCTTTAAAGAGCTCAGACAGGTGCTACTAAGTTAGATTAATGAGTGGAGTAGAGGTGGACTTTTTAAAGGCACAGTAACAGGTCTTTGAGAGCCAGAATTCTTGCTGTTTCTTAGGTGTTCAAATACTTATGTTCAACAGTGCAAGACAAATAAATTCTTTAAAATTCATACAATGTGATTTCCTGAATTTTTTTTTAAATTCTGTCTCTCAGAGTGGGAATGCACCTACAATGTGAATTTCAGACCCCTCCATGATTTCTAAGTGGGAGAACTTGCAAAATCGCAGGGTGTTCAAATACTTCTGTTCCTCACTGTATGTGTGTATATATATATATATATATATATATATATATATATACACACACACACATATACACATATACAGTATATTGGAATTTAAGCAGTGTTTACTTTGTGACTGCCTAGAAGTGCTAAAATGCCATGGCAGTACAAAAACCCCCCAAATGTCCCCTTTTTGAAAAGTAGACGCCACAAGGAATATACTGAGAGGCATGTTGAGTTCATGGAAGATTTTATTTTTTGCCAAAACGTTTTGGAAAATGACAAAACATTTTTTTTTTACACAAGGGTGTCACTTAAATGATATATAGCTCACACATGCCATGGGTATATGTGGAATAACACCCCAAAACACATTCTGCTACTTCTCCTGAGTATGGTGATGTCACATGTGAGAGACTTTTTGGCAGCCTAGCCACATACAACCCCCCAAAACCCAATGACCACCTTCAGGCTTTCAAAGGGCATATTTCCTCATGTCACTTCCTCACTACCCATCACAGTTTTGGAGGCCCTACAATGCCAGGATAGTAACCCCCCCCCCCCCCCCCGAATGACCCCTTTTTGGAAAGTAGACACCCCAAAGAATTTGATAAGAGGCATGGTGAGTATTTTTCAGAAATCATTTTTTGTCACAGCATTTTGAAAAAAAAAAGAGAAAAGAAAAAATACATTTTCATTTTCTTTCTTAATTTTCCAAAAACTTGTGGCAACAAATGAGATCTGCAAAATACTCACCATGCCCCTACTTTCCAAAAAGGGGTCATTTTGGGGGAGGGGTGCTTCTACTATCCTGGTATTTCATGGCCAACATTAGAAGCCTTATGCCAGACATCACCCACTCTTCTAACCACTTGAAGACTAAGCCTTTTCTGACACATTTTGTTGCTAAAAAAACTTTTTCTAAGAAAATTATAGTACTTTGAACCACAATATTTATATATATATATTTTAAAGCAAAGGCCCTACAGAATAAAATGGTGCATGTTGCAATTTTTTATATGTCACACAGTATTTCTGCAGCAATTTTTCAAATGCAACTTTTTTGCAAAAATACACTTTTTTTAATTTCAATGCACAAAAACAATATATTGCTTAATTGTTTGATAACATATAAAAGATGATAGTACGCCGAGTAGATACCGAACATGACATGCTTTAAAATTGTGCACGCCCATGTAACGGGCGCCGCCCCCCTAAAAAGTGCCGCCCTAGGCAAACGCCTTGTTTGCCTTGCGGCAAATACGCCCCTGGTTGTAAGCCTCATTTTGGCACCCCTGTACCTTGGCGCCCGGGTACATAATGTACCCCCCTGCCCCCCAGGGGTACGCCTCTGGGTCACTAAGGATCAGAACAGGACTACATGCACTTGGTCTCCCTGGAGATTAAATAAAGGTTTACAAAATTTAGTGATACTCCTTTTTTAACAGCTTCCCCTTCGCCCTATAGCACAAATACTGGTACAGGGCATCAGGGCTGCACAAAATCATGTGTGTGTGTATATATATATATATACCCATGCGCCCTACCCTACCCATTGGCAGCTACAGCTGTCAATCACTGGGTCCCGGAGAGAGATTCCCAATCGGCACCAGGCAATCGCCGACTATCACTGACGGGGAAGAGGTCCTTATGTAAACGATACAGATCTCTCCCCTGTCAACTCCAGCATGCTGCTTGGTAATGCTCTGCATGACTAAATTTGATTTTTTATATTTTACTGGATACATTTTATAGCAACAAGTCCAAAATATTGGGGTTTTTTTCAAAATTGTTGATTTTTTTATAGCACAAAAAAATAAAAAATGCACAGGTGATCAAATACCACCAAAAAAAAGCTCTATTTTTTGGGGAAAAAAGGACATACATTTCATTTGGGTGCAGCATTGTATGACCACGCAATTGTCAGTTAAAGTAACGCAGCGCTGTATCCCAAAAAATGGTCTGGTCAGGAAGGGGGGTAAATCCTCTGGAGGGCAAGTGGTTAAGGAGTATTTTGTGGTACAAGGGCTGTACCTATTGTGTACAGCATATAGAGTAAATAGACTCAAGTTTTATTCAACCATTCTTTTGAATAATCTCCACTCCAACTGCTATATGTTACATAGTTACATAGTTAGTCTGGCTAAAAAAAGACAAAAGTCCATCCAGTTCAACCATAGAAAAAAACAATTTATAATCTTATGCCCACAGTTGATCTAGAGGAAGGCAAAAAAACAGCAAAGCATGATCCAATTTGCTCCTGCTGGGAAAAAAAATTCCTTCCTGCTCCCCCGAGAGGCAATAAGATATTCCCTGATTCAACTTTACCTATAAATGTTAGTGTCCAGTTATATTCTGTATTCTGTGTATCTAAGGCACAATCCAGGCCTTTTTGAAGCAATCCACTGAGCTGGCCAGAACCAACTCTTGAGGGAGTCTATGTGATGTGGTCATACCCGCTATCTGACACCATGTTTTCATCCTCTTTTTTTATTGTAGGGCATCACAGTGGCTAAATGGTTAGCACTTCCACCTGGAGTTTGCATGTTCTCCCTGTGACTGCGTGGGTTTCCTCCCACACTCCAAAGACATGCTGGTAGGTTAACTGGCTCCTGTCTAAATTGGCCCTATATGTATATGTATGAATGTGAGTTAGAGACTTTAGATTGTACGCTCCTTGATGGTTAGGGACTGATGTGAATTTACAATATATGAATGTAAAGCGCTGCATAAATTGACGGTGCTATATAAGTACCTGAAATAAATAAATAAATATTGCTGTGTTATCCTGAGGATTGTACTAATACTCAATTCTTATCATTACAAATTAGGGTTGTAACAAGGTAATTCAATTAGTGAAAGTGTGATTTTGTAGGTCTCTAGGTCAAATGAAAAGTATTCCAATTATTTTTCAATTATGCATTACACAAAGAATTTGTATGCTACTCTATCATAGTGCTCTTACCATTTTGCTGCCTGTGCTGGTCACTGAGAATCAGGGAAACAAAATTTGGAGAAACAGTAGTTGAACTTTTGTTTGTATTATAGAAAATTACGCTGTCTGCTAGCTGCCTTAATGTTTATAGAACAGTATCCTAACAGATTGGATTTATATACCTTTTTCTAGAAACCATCTTTCCGTAATGACTTTTTTGTTCAATACAGCAAAGACATCTGGATATCTCATAGAAACTTAGGCTCAACAACAGACATCCTTGTTTTTCTGAAACCACTGATGCAATACAAATAGCACTTGCCTGTTTTTACTGTGTACCATCAGTGGAAAAATAGTGAGTGGAATACTACCACCAGAATAAAGTGAACCTCTTGTTAAAGCATTTTCGTTAAGTTTTTTGGGAGATTTGGGGGTTATCTACTAAACCTGCATGGTGCAAAATCTAGTGCATGTCTGCATAGAAACCAATCAGCTTCCAGTTTGTATGTCAAAGCTTAATAGAACAAGCTGAAGTTAGAATCTGATTGTCTACCATGCACAGCTGCACCAGATTAGGAGTGAACCAGTTTTAGTAAATTTTTGTCGTAGCGCTCAATTCGTATCCCAGAGAAACAACAAGAAGTGAGATGAAATTTCCTAAAATTGAAACATGGATTCAATATATAAATAAAGAGGAAATAGTGAGCACTTGGTTGTAAATAGCTGCTAGCATTAAGGTTGAACCTCTCACCCTCAAAATGAATAAAATATAAAATGCAGCGTTAAAATAACATTTAGTGACTGATGTGAGCACTTGATTGCGCTAAAAGTGATATAAACATACAGTGTATCGTCATAAATTGACGTATAAATATATACTGTAGGTAAAAGAGTGACTTTTAGTGTTTGATGAAATAATCTGACATATAATCAGCAACGTAAAGTAAAGTCCAAAATTCCATGGAATCCGTGCTAGTGATATCCGTGATAGGAGCCGGTAATATGATTGCACTCACCAGAAGCGCAATATTAAAGCGCATGTGTATATATTATCCTCTGTGGTCATCAGGGTACGGGTAAGAATAATGGAATCATCTGGCACACAATCAGCATACAAGGCAACTCCAGACCTCTCTCACAGGACCCTCTCAGCATCCAGGAACAGTTCCATGATACTCCCACACAGGGGCGGACTGACAACTTATGGGGCCCCCGGGCAATAGGGGATCATGGGGCCTCTGTGTCCTTGCCCAAACTCAAAAAAGCCTATGAAAACGGTACCAGGGGCATCTCGTGGGGCCCCTACTGACAGTGCCCGAGTTTCCAAATGGTCAGTCTGCCCCTGCACAGGGGCCCCATGATTTCCTATTGCCCGGGGGCCCCATGAGTTGTCAGTCCGTCCCTGACTGCATCACAATGAATGTGTGTGTTTGCATATTGTTGCAAAAATAAAACCACAAATAAATAAATAAACAAATATGTCACCAAAAGGCGTGGCTACAGGGTCATATGTACATTACATCATTTCCACAGCTACGCTACAACGTTCGTACACAATGCCTTTATATCGTACAATATTCTCATGCATAAAAGCACATCGCTTTCGACCAGCAGCATACAATCGATGATAACCGGATGAACGATTTTCTTATAGTGTGTACGGGGCATAAGCATCAGGGGAGACTTTTTCACAGGCGCAGTTGTGGGAGGAGACAGTTATTGTGGAGCTGGGCAGCCAATGTTAAACCTGTCCTCTACCCAATAGGAATGTGCAGGAGAAGAGGATTGCAGGAGATGTAGTTCTTTAACCACTTGCCTACTGGGCACTTTTACCCCCTTCCTGCCCAGGCTAATTTTCAGCTTTCAGTGCTGTAGCAATTTGAATGGTAATTGTGCGGTCATGCAACACAGTACCCAAATTACATTTTTATCATTTTTTTTAGATAGATAGAGCTTTCTTTTGGTGGTATTTAACCACCACTTGTTTTTTTTATTTTTTGCCAAACTAAAAAAGACTGAACATTTAAAAAAAAAAAATTTTAATAATTAAGCCCTTATCCAATGGAGCTGCTCTTTGTTGAAAACATCAAACAATAATTGTTAAGAGAAAAACACAGTGCATAAAATTTATGAAAACAATATAAACAAATATTAAAATAAAAATTATAAAAAATGTCCAAATAAACATATGTGCCGAAATGAAAGTCCCAATCCATAAAATAAAAAATGTTCAAATCCAACGTGCTCCAAACTCAATAAAATTCTGCTGAATACAGAAATTTCAGTGTGTTCACACCACCCGTGACATGCAACATATACTGAACTCACCAGATATATTGGACTCTCTAGAATTAAGAGTCAAATATGCTTTCTGGATATTAAATATTGTCCACAATAGGGATTTTCACTACTCAGAAGAATCTCCAACCAAGGTATCTCCCACACAAATCAGTAGGTGTAAAAAAGAAAAGACTGATAGTGTAATACTGATAAAATATTTAATTATTAAAAAACAAATGCATCATATGCACTCACATGTTTAACATGAAAAAAATGCCTTATGATCACTTTCCATGACAAAGAAATCGATATCTACCAATGAAGGTTCCTATAGCCTGTACACTGGCAGCAATGGTCGGATTAGATACAGCAAAGATGTCTCTGGAGCGCAGCATCCAGTGTGCGCTCCACTCACCGGATATGACATCACAGCGTAACGTAGAAAGCCACAAGTTAAGTCTACGCGTTTCACCCCTCCTCACTCTCTTAGTTTCTGTTATAAGATTTTGCAAATAAGTAATTTTTCTCCTTCACTGTTGTGTGCTAATGAGGCTGCAGTACTGGGCACTAGTAGGCGGCACTAATGAGGAGTCACTGGTAGGTGGCACTTGTGGGCATTGACAGGCATCACTGATGGGCACTGAAAGGCAGCACTCATATATGGCACTGATAGGTGGCACTGACTGGCACTGATAGATGGCACTGAACAGCGGCTCTGATGGGCAATGATATGTGGCATTGATGTGCACTGGTATGTGGCATAGATGAGCACTGAGAGGTGGCACTGATGGGGCTACACTGATCATGAGGGCACTGATCATCAGTGCCTTGATCATCAGGGCACTGATCATCAGTGCCCTGATGATCAGTGTAGATGTGCCCCCTGAGGAATACCGATTACCAGCTATCCTCTCCTTACGTGCTGTCAGCGTGAGGAGAGGACTGCCGATAACAAGCATTTCCTTGTTTACATGTGATCAGCTGTGATTGGACACAGCTGATCACATGACAGAGCCTGTGTCATTGACTCTTCACTCTGATTGGTGATCTGCTGAGATCCCAGGGACACAGCTCACCACAATCGCAGTGCGGGCATGAGCAGCTAGAGTAGGAGGACATCATATGACGTCCTCCCAGACGAGAGAACCGCCGCCTGTCCATCATTTCCTTAAAAGGCAATTAAAGACTGAGCTGCCATGGTGGGCTGGAAGGAGAGAGCTGAAGATGCCAAGTGACTTGGTCTCAAAGGATTGGTGGTTTTGTATTTCTTTGCCTGGGCTGAGGAGAAGTGTGGATGTTGTTGAGAGGGAATGAATGCACATAAGGCTGCTAGCACCTAAGAGGGAGTGAGGAGCAGTGACAGACATTCTGGGACATCACAGAGGGCTAGTGGAGCTGTTGCCTGATCAAGGAGAAGGTGCTGTGGACACTGACCAGCTGTGCTGCCAACAGTAAGCAGAGTGTGAGCACCGCAGGCGTTGGCAGGAAACTGCTGGCCAAAACTCCACTACACTTTAACAAAAAAAGAGGCAGTGTTGCCTGCAAGTATCACAGAGCCAGTACCATCATCAATGCTTAAAGGGACATTATCCTGAGGACTCCAACATAACAGTTGGGTCCCAAGAAGCCAGAGATTATATTAAAGACTGCTGAGCTGTTGGAGTGGTGTCAGGGGTGGACTAACAACTCATGGGGCCCCCGAGCAATAGGGGATCATGGCGCCTCTGTGTCCTTGCCCAAACTCAAAAAAGCCTATGAAAAAGGTACCAGGGGCATCTCATGGGGCCCCCTACTGACCCCGGGCCTTCGGGCACTTCCCGAGTTTCCAAATGGTCAGTCCGCCCCTGAGTGGTGTAGCTTTCCTTAGTTAGGATTGCCCCAGTATAGATCTTCTTTCTACACCCATTTTTTTTACACTATATTTCTTCCTACTGCTTGCCTATTAGCATTATGTATTTATTGCATAGTTTTGCTATTTGCTGGGTAATTGTTGTTTCATATCTCTTTTGCCATTAGGGTACTGCATATATATCTGCAAGAAATATTCCCCACCCAGCCATGTGTATCATAAGGCATGGTACTATTTTCAGAGCCATGGGCACAGGAACAGGGGACCCAAGAAACAGTGTCTCCTTTAGGATGAGCACTACACTTGATTGGAACAGGTATGCTAGCTACATCGTTTGTGAATCAGCTCGATTATCCTTGTTTTCATAAGTACATCCTTTTGTCTGCTGAAGGCCAACAATCTAGATTAACAGCTATAAGAATCTTAACTACAGCATGCTCTTATAGCTGTAGTGTATGTTATATTATTTCATTTTGTCTGCCTTGCAGCAGCAATGCTTTTAATTCACCCCAGGGCAATCTAAAAAGTGAATGAATAAGCAAGGCAGTTTTCTTTGTTACCTGTACAGTTGCTATGGAAATCAATTGTATTCATTCTCGCTGCAGGAAGCCCACATAGGATTATGTTAAAATTGATATCTAGAAAATAAAGATATCACTCACCAATATAGAACCGTTCAAAGAAAAGACTGTGTAAAATACAGTGACTCAAAAACACACTTACATGCAAACATTTACACAAATTTATATATTTGCAAAGACACATTTCTGAAGTCTTTGGGAATTACCTGGATGTCTGCATGAATGCTTCCTAAAATGTGGTCTGATCTTCAGATAAATTGGCAGAAAAACACAATCTGGTTAAAGGGTATGTCTGGGTGATAAAAAAAAATTCAGTACATCTTTCTAACACCGCACATTGTATCCCTCTAGAGCAACGGTCTCAAACTGCAGCCAGGGGGCCAGATGTAGCCCTTTGCTTGTCTTTATTTGGCCCTTGGGGCACTATTCCATCCACTGACACCACCAAAGGGGCATAGTTCCTGTCACTGACATCAATAATGGGGTACTAGTCCTCCCAAAGACTCCAACAAAAGGGCACAATTCCTCCTACTGACACCAATGATTGGGCACAATTCCTTCCATTGACACCAATGATTCGGCAGAATTTCTTCCTCTGATACTATTCCTTCCATTGACACAAATATTGAGGCACAATTCCTCTTGTTAACATCAACAAAAGGCCTCAATTCCACTGACACCAATAAAAGGGCACAATTGTTTCTATTGACAGTGACACTAATGGTGTGGCAGAATTCCCTCCATTGGTACCAATGATGGGGCACTATTCCCCCCCACTGACACCAATTATGGGACACTATTCCTCCCACTGACACCAACGATGGGGCACTATTCCTCCCACTGACACCAAAGATAGGGTATTATTTACTTCCCTTAAATGCATTTTCTCCAATGCTCCATGTGCCATAAAGAATAATCAAAACATAGTGCCGCTTTAAAATTGATCCACAATGTCTGCTAGCAATCCAATACAGTGTACTTGCTGTGTAACTGCCTGTCTCCTTGAGCGCCATGACGTAGCCTTTGCAAACTTTTTCATGCTTCACAATATCTAGCTGGTGTCACATACCTGAACAAGTCCGAGCTGACTAGAGGGCTTTCCCTTACACCTCCTGTTCTGTTTCTCCTGGAGGTGGTGACAGGACATAATACGGCAGAGAGTGGCACAGGGGCCTTGTAGGAGATCTTGGCCGAAAGAACCTTGTAGCAGGTGCAGAACAGCAGATGGACTGATGAGGCGTCCGATGCAAAGACACAGTACCGCGGGCAGGAAGCAGGCTAACAAGCAGGCAGATGTACAATACTCTGTCAGATGTGGAGGCACTGTAGCAAGTACCAAACAACAGGCAGCAAGCTGGCAGATGCAGGATCTCAGGTGGTTAAGAAGGCAGGAGTCGGTATCAGCTGGACAGCAGAGATGCAGAATCAGGAACCAAAACAGAGTCAGAGCCAGGCCAGGTCGGTGAGCAGAGAAAGTACCAAAGCAGTAGGCAGAAGGCAGGTTCAGGTCACAAGCCGGAATCAGCAACGGGATATCAGGAATAAGCAGGGTCAAGACAAGCTGGTCAGAACAGTATCAGGTAACAAATGGTAGAAGCTGACGACCACTCAGCAATCCTCTGGTCTCTGGAGCTACTTTAAATAGGCAAGTGAGTGCCAAGTATTCACGCTCGCTCGCTCGCGCTAATGCACTTGCACATGTGTGAGTTAGGGCACAGAAACAAAAACATCTGGTTTTAGGCAGTGAACACTCCCGTTATTGCCAGTCCAAATATTGACAAGAGAAATGGATATTTCATTCTGCATATATCAGTGCCAGTCAGGAAAGTAGTGATTAGCTGCTCACTTTCTGACACCACTTGATTATGATAAAATTACATTGGTAAGACTTCATGAAGAATGCCTCCTGATTTACATACCTTATAAACAAGCATTGTCCAATTCTATGTTACAGTAAGAGGAGGCCCAATGTGTATCTAGTATAAATGAGCTCCTAAGTCCAAGAGAGCAATTGTGCAGCTGCACAGTCTGCAATAATGCTATGCTTACCGGTTTCCTACTAGTCCTTGAAAAACTGTTTTAGTTTATTGACCTTTCTGGGAATCCTTGCACAAACACCTATTTTTTAGGTGATGTTTCAGCATTTCAAATGGATTAAAGTCTAACCATTCACCAGAGACTAAGTGGCTAACGTGCATTTCCAGTGCTTAGTGTCTTGGTCATCTTTCACATAGGTTAGTACACAAAACCTGATCAACTCTGGATCCCACATACAAATATAACTGCTCTCCAGCAGTTAATAGACACCAGACACTCCAAGAGTCAACGATTTAATGACAGGCATTTCAGTAGTCTAAGTGTTAAAGGCCAATCTCACTTTGGCCCCAATTTTCCTGCCTGTCCACTTTAGTCCCCCCCAACTTTATTTTTAAATATATTTTGCATGCATACCTTTTTCTTTTCTCTGTGGTCCAGTTATGTGACATCATAGTTACATATTTACATAGTTACATAGTTAGTGTAGTTGATGAAAGACCATCTAGTGTAACCCACAGAGGGAAAAAACACACACACACACATAGAAAACTTCCATATACACAATCCTATACTCACAGTTAATCCAGAGGAAGGCCAAGAAAACCCTCAATAAAGCATGATCCAATTTGCCTCATTTGTGGAAAAGGTCCCTTCCTGATCCCCAAAAAGGCAATCAGATATTTCCTGGATCAACTTTGCCTATTCATGGGTCATTTTGTTCCTATGGAGGTGGGCAAATCCTGGATGCAACAAGGAATTGTACTGCATAACACTACTACCATTCTCCTCAGCATTCTCCTGTGAGGCCAGTGTCACTTGAATGTTCTTCAGCTGAATTCAGACTTTATTGCACATTAAAACAACAAGCCTCCCATGCTGATTTATGGATCCATTTAAAACATCAAAGACAGACTCAATAAAGCTTAAGCTTTCATATATGAAACATGCATATATAAGTTTAATTATTACAAAAATATCATAGTAAAAATGACTTGAACTGAAAAAGCTTGTCCAAAAGGCAAAAACTGGATAAAGGACTAATCACCAATTTTGCCTGTGGGTTCCCGGTAGATGACCATTTTCTCATTACTGACTTACCATACCTTGTTTTGGACCATGACTCTGTGTGTTGGAGGCAATTTTGATGTCATGACTGGTGGGGTAATATTAAAAAAGCAACACAAGGGGTTCAGAAAGCACAGATCCACAGAATGGATGAAATAGGAGCTGGAATATTCTTGCACTACGGTCCTCAGGTACAACCTCCTCTTCATCAAAGAGGATAGTGATGACACCAAACTCACTCAAAACCTCTTGAGATTAGCAGTCACTGGCAGCAATGGTCTAAAACTCACATTGCCCATTTACAGCTACACAGGAATGCCTAGGTACAGTCATGTCACGTGCATTATTATTTTTTAACCCTTTTGCTGCAGGTCTGTACATCATACGGACCTGACAGCAAGGGGGTTTTAAACACACTTTTTATTTGACCAAATATTGGGTAATTTATTGTGTGCCATAAAATTAACTTAAGTGTATTTTTTACTGAAAATTAGCATTTCCTAGGTTTATACAATCTTCAAGCCTGAAATGAATTTTTAAACATATGTGCAAAAATACTCAAAAACAGCTTTGGCACAGAAAGGACTAAAGGAATGCAAGAAAAAACATGAAACTTTCAATGTGGGTAAATGGGTAAAATTAGCATTTCTATATGTTCCCTATAAGAAATCACATTTTCACTTTTTGAATTCAGGTCTATTTTAAAACAAACAAAACAGCTGCAAAATAAAAAGGAAAAAATACAGGAAATTATACAATACAATTAACTCAGTACAATTCTGGTTCTTGGGGCTGGGGGATAGTGATCATAAAATATCTGCAGTGGTATAGATTTTTCATGCACTAAAGCACGAGTGTCACACTGGCGGCCCTCCAGCTGTTGCCAAACTATAAGTCCCATGAGGCATTGCAAGATTGACAGTTACAAGCATGACTTCCAAAGGCAGAGGCATGATGGGGCTTGTAGTTTCTCAACAGATGGAGGGCCGCCACCCCTGCACTAAATTAAGGTCATTAAAGGACAACCCCTCAAACTCTTAGGAAATATATAGGATAGCATATATTTAACATTAACAGAGAGTTTAAAATGTTTTATTGCATTTTGAAAGCACATAACAATTGAATTGGTTTGTGGAGATACAGTATATACAGGTGAAACTCGAAAAATTAGAATATCGTCCAAAAGTTCATTTATTTCAGTAATGCAACTTAAAAGGTGAAACTAATATATGAGATAGACTCATTACATGCAAAGCAAG
This sequence comes from Staurois parvus, assembly GCF_062004578.1. Taxonomy (NCBI): domain Eukaryota; kingdom Metazoa; phylum Chordata; class Amphibia; order Anura; family Ranidae; genus Staurois; species Staurois parvus. The sequence continues at coordinate 7,476,201 of NW_028318040.1, read as the reverse complement.
ATAGTTCAAGACGTGATTTGTCATAATTGTGATGATTATGGCTTACAGCTCATAAAAACCCAAATCCACAATCTCAGAAAATTTGAATATTACATGCAATCAATAAAACAAGGATTGTACATAGAACAATATCGGACCTCTGAAAAGTATAAGCATGCATATGTACTCAGTACTTGGTTTGGGCCCCTTTTGCAGCAATTACTGCCTCAATGCGGCGTGGCATAGAAGCCATCAGCCTGTGGCATTGCTGAGGTGTTATGGAAGACCAGGATGCTTCAATAGCGGCCTTCAGCTCTTCTGCATTGTTCGGTCTCATGTCTCTCATCTTTCTCTTGGCAATGCCCCATAGATTCTCTATGGGGTTCAGGTCAAGAGATATTGCTGGCCAATCAAGCACAGTAATCCCACGGTCATTGAACCAGGTTTTGGTGCTTTTGGCAGTGTGGGCAGGTGCCAAGTCCTGCTGGAAAAATGAAGTCAGCATCCCCATAAAGCTTGTCTGCGGAAGAAAGCATGAAGTGCTCCAAAATCTCTTGGTAGACGGCTGAGTGGACCCTGGACTTAATGAAGCACAGTGGACCAACACCAGCAGATGACATGGCTCCCCAAATCAACACAGACTGTGGAAACTTCACCCTGGACTTCAAGCATCTTGCAGTGTGTGCCTCTCCATTCTTCCTTTCTTCCTCCATACTCTGGGTCATTGGTTTCCAAATGAGATGCAAACGTTGCTCTCATCAGAAAAGAGGACTTTGGACCACTGAGCAACAAACCAGCTTGGTTTTTCTTTAGCCCGGGTAAGATGCTTCTGACGTTGTTTGTTGTTCAGGAGTGGCTTGACAAGAGGAAAACGACATTTGAAGCCCATGTCCAGGATCCGTCTGTGTGTGGTGGCTCTTGATGCACTGACTGCAGCCTCAGTCCACTCCTTTTGAAAGTCCCCAACACTTTTGAATGGCCTTTTCCTGACAATCCTCTCCAGGCTGTGGTCATCCCTGCTGCTTGTGCACCTTTTTCTTCCACACTTTTCCCTTCCACATAACATTCTATTAATGTGCTTTGATACAGCACTTTGGGAACATCCAACTTCTTTTGCAATTACATTTTGAGGCTTTCCCTCCTTATTGAAGGTGTCAATGATGGTTTTCTGCACAACTGTCAGGTCAGCAGTCTTTCCCATGATTGTGATTCCTATTGAACCAGACTGAGAGACCATTTAAAGGCTCAGGAACCCTTTGCAGGTGTTATGGCTTAGTTAGTTGATTAGAGTGGGACACTTTGAGCCTAGAATATTGCACCTTTCACAATATTCTCATTTTCTGAGATTGTGGATTTGGGGTTTTCATGAGCTGTAAGCCATAATCATCACAATTATGACAAATCATGGCTTGAACTATCTTGCTTTGCATGTAATGAGTCTATCTCATATATTAGTTTCACCTTTTAAGTTGCATTACTGAAATAAATGAACTTTTGCATGATATTCAAATTTTTCGAGTTTCACCTGTAGTTGTTGGTCCTTGCTACAACCTTAGAGCATCTCTCTTGGGTGCTGGCCTGGCTGATTCCCAGCCATCTTGATCTATATAACTGAAAAGTGATAGTACATTAAGTAAATGTGTTCTTTTTTTATACAATATTGGTCCAGAAGTCTTTACACATTTTACACTGCTCATATTGTTTTTTGTATGATAACATGCAATCATGAGCCCACTTTCCATATGATTCCCAAACTTCTATATTGTAGAGTTGCTCCAACAAGCAACGAATATGTATGGTATATGTTTACCGTATATGTCAAATGCATTTTATTAGTAGCTATTTGTTTTGACATATTTTCATTTGTAGATTTGGTGCTTGAAGTTTGCATAGAACAACCAATTTACTGTTATAACAATTACATTTGATTTGTTAGGTAAAATTCCACATCATGGTTTTATAGTGTGTAAATATTTCTGAATGCAGATAAGATTTCTTATTAAAATTCTGTTTTCACCCTGATGTAATATGCAGAGATGTTAAAATTTTTTTTTTTTATTATCCAAAGAAATTGTGAAAGAACATTTCAGCAGACATATTGTGGTTGGATATATTTTAATTGTTTTCATTATAGCATACTTGACTTGACACTATGGACCTGGGTACATCAAATCCCGTGAGCTGAATTGTACTTATGTACTAATTGTCACTCAGCTGTGCATGCTAGTTATAGCTGAATTCATTAAAAATGGTAAGGGAAATTTGCATGCAATGCTAGCAGAAACACTATCCCACAATTGAGTTTGCTTCAAATTAAAAAAAAAATAAATAAAAGAGGGCACACTCTTCTCATGCATAACTGTGATAAAAGGAATATAATAAGGTGCAGTGCTAAAATGATATAAATCTCAATATAATAAAGTGCAATGCAATGATGGAAAATGATCTTAATATCATATAAAGTGCAAGTAGTGCTTAATTCAAGTGACAATTCAATCAACAGGGCAAATGCATAAAGTGACTACAGTGTAAATGCACATCCATCAAAGTGTAAATAGTGCCTATAAGGTGATAAAGTCCATATATCAATCACTGAATAAACATGAACCTTCAAATATAAGTGATCCTTAGTGAGTCTTCCGGTGATAAATAAATAGCAGAATTACGCACTCACCAGATGCGTAATACCATCACGCATTTGAGAATAATTATATCTCAGTGGGTCAGCTGGATCATCATATGGACACCTCTACCCTGGTATGGACTCCCCTCTGGGCCATCAATGGGATGCAGTACCTCTCACCTTTTCCTGCAGTACGCTCGGTGGGTGATGAGGCTCATCAAGAGCCCCAAGAAAGGATGCCAGAATAGTGTGATACTGTTTCATAGGTTTCATTGATCCATTCACAGGTAAATGACAAACGTAAAGGTAAATCACAGACTGATCATAGGATGAAGGTAAAGATGGCCCTCGGACCAGCAGGGACCTCAGGGGCATGACCTCAGGACACTGCAGCTCCTCCCTTACACGTTTCGTGCTCTAGCACATACTCATAGGGGGTGTGCCTGCCGACACCTGCTGGTCAGATGGCCATCTTTACCTTCATCCTATGGTCAGTCTGTGATTTACCTTTACATTTGTCATTTACCTGTGAATGGATCAATAAAACCGCGCTGCACCTTATTATATTATTTTGTCTGAGGAGGTTATTGGTGCCTTTCAGTGTTAGAGCAGCTCACCCATAGCGCTCACTTTTATGCCTTTTATTCTATTGTAATAAAAGGAAATTTATTGTAATAAACCAAATGGGTACTCACAAACCAATGGGTGATAAGAAAAGAGAAAGAGCCACAGATGAAGGTCCCAGACAGCGGGAATCCTATAGTGGAAAGTTCTAATGTGTTTCAGGAGTCAAGCTCCATTCCTCAGAGCTGCAGCTGCGTTATCTACCATCGCTGAGTGCCGGCCCGGAATCCAATAGTGCCTCCTAACTGGAAAGGCAAATCACACACATATATATATATGTGTGTGTGATTTTGCGCAGCCCTGGATCCCTGTAGTAGTACTTCTGCCATAGGGCGGCGGGCAAGTGGTTATTGAAAATTGCCAGTATGTACTGAGCTTTTCAGTGCTGAACCTGTGTTATTACAGGATCACAATTAGTTGCTTTTTGGCCTGTTTGTAAATAAAAAAACAAAAAAACAAAACAATATGGTAACAAAACAATATGGTAGGCATTTGTAAAAGCTGTATTCTTGAGGACCAGGCCTATTCTGACACTTCTTTCCTACATGTAAAAATCAGTGTTTATTTTTTGCTAGAAAATTACTTAGAATCCCCCAACATTATATATATTTTTGCAGAGACCCTAGAGAATAAAATGGTGGTTGTTACACTTTTGTCACACAGTATTTACGATTTTTTTGGGAAAAAAATACACTTTAACTCCTTCCCGCCTTGCCTATTGTACAATGGTGGCCAAGCAGGAACCCTATTATCCTGGGAGGATGTCATATGATGCCAATGACAGATCACTACATCAGCCCGCTGCCAGTATCATGTGATCACTGTGATCAATCACAACAGATCACATGACATTTGTAAACAGTTGACAGTTGCTTCCTTACATGTCATTCACTGCTGAATTAAACTGATTCATTCAGTAGTTTTCGTTGTGATCTGCTGTGATTGGTCACAGTGATCACATGTACAGACTGACCTAATCACAGCCCATCTGTAGCATGTGATCAGCTATGGCCAATCACAGCAGATCACAACGAAAACTACTGAATGAATCAGTTTAATTCAGTAAAAATGCTTGCTTATACCAATGTAATTTGTTGGTATAAGCAATCATGATATGTAAAAAATAAAATCGCTATCACTTGCCAGAGTAGTACAATGTTACTACAGTAACATTGTATTGCTCTGGTCACAGGAGTAGAAAAAAATAGTAAAAAAATAGTAAAAAAAAAAAGTAAAAAAAATGAAAATATTTAAAAAAATATATATTTTTTTTTTTTACGTGCTGTTGACAGTCAGTGTCCCTGATCAATGCCACACCAGCTACATGATGACACTGTACTGCATTGGTGACAGTATGTAAAAATAAAAAATTGTGAACTTTTTTTCATTTCGTCATTTTCCACAAACTTATGAAAAAAATTAAAACTTAAAAAAACTTGCCATGCCTCTTACTAAATACCTTAGACTGCCTACATTCTGAAAAGCGGTCATTTAGAGGGTAAATGAGGTAGGCCATCAATACATCAGGATTGAGCAATTTTCATGCTGGGTCGATGATGCCATAGGGTGGCCCGAGCACCTTATTTAAGAACTGTCAGATGGCAAGAGCCTTTAGTGGGTGTAGAGCTCTCTTTTTTTCGGTCATCGGCAGTGTTCATCGTGATACACTCTGGATCTACTTTGGTGGACATTTATTTTTTTATTTTTGTCTTTTAAATAGAGGACTTGTCTCCTGTTTCTATTTACACTACACTTTGTTTTGGTGTATGAGTAGGAGTACTATGTAACCCATACTCATTCACATGGGGGAGGTGGGATATGGGAGCCAACGTTTTAAATGGGGCTTCCAGATGCTGATAAGCCCCCCTGCCCATAGACCCGCACAACCACCAGCTGTGGTTGTGGGGAAGAGGCCTTGTCCCTATCAACTACTGTACTGTCCTGGCAATTTTGGGTCTCCAGAAAGGAGATCAGCCATCAGCACATCAGGATTTATCCATTTTTAGATCTATATTGTAGATTGTGGACTCTATAACTTTCCTGCCAACTAAATATTAATCACTGATTTGGGTTATTTTCACCAAAGACATGTAGCAGAATACATTTTGGCCTAAATTTGTGTAGAAAGATTATTTATTTGCAAAATGCTATAACAAAAACATATTTTTTTCAAAATGTTTGGTCTTTTTTCATTCATAGCTCAAAATAATAACAAACCCAGGCGTGATTATATTGTGTGATCTCATGGAATGGCGCCAAACTACAGCACTTAAAAATCTACATAAACGGCACTTTAAATTTTTTACAGGTTACTAATTTAAAGTTAAAGAGGAGGTCTAATGCTAGAATTTTTGCTCTCACTCTGACATTAGTGGCGATACATCACGTGTGGTGCAAACACTGTTTACATATGTGGGCGTGGCCTACATATGTGTTCATCACTGTACAAGCACAGGGGGACAGGGTGGTTTAAAACATTTTTTTATTTTACTATTATTTATTTTATTACCGTTTTTTAATATTTTTACACTGTCCCTTTATAATTTTTTTTTTTAACACTCTTATTCCTATCACAAGGAATGTAAACATCCCTTGTGATAGAAATAAGCAGTGACAGGTCCTCTTTATGGAGAGATCTGGGGTCAATAAGACCCCACATCTCTCCTTTACAATGGAAAGCATTAGATTAAAAAAAAAACATTGATCTAATGCTTAAAAAAAATATGGCCCTGTTTACATCGGACTGGCATGTGACGTCATGACGGCGTTCCATTTCTTCTAGGCCATAGAGATGAGCGGAGGCCTTTTTTCCTCTGCTTATCTCTGTGAGCAGCCTCCTCCAGCACTGGATCAGTTCCCAGGTTCACGAATCATCCAGGTAAGAGAACCCCAGGAAGGCAGCGGAAGGGGCTGCTCCCCCTCCCACTGCCTTCCTGGGGTTCTTTATTCAAATTCCATTTTAAAAACATAGTTGTCTTTATAAATACATTTATCTAAATGAAAACTGGTAAAAGGTAAAAGCCTTCAAAATGTATTGTGTGAGGCTCCTTTCTTTATCTCACATATACATCAAGCATTTCTATATTGTAAGTTAGAGCTTTTAATATAGTATTAATATCTGATCATATACTACATTTTTACAGTGTATATATATATATATATATATATTTATATATATACAGGTGAAACTCGAAAAATTAGAATATCGTGCAAAAGTTCATTTATTTCAGTAATGCAACTTAAAAGGTGAAACTAATATATGAGATAGACTCATTACATGCAAAGCAAGATAGTTCAAGCCATGATTTGTCATAATTATGATGATTATAGCTTACAGCTCATGAAAACCCCAAATCCACAATCTCAGAAAATTTGAATTTTGTGAAAAAGTGCAATATTCTCGGCTCAAAGTGTCCCACTCTAATCAGCTAATTAAGCCATAACACCTGCAAAGGGTTCCTGAGCCTTTAAATGGTCTCTCAGTCTGGTTCAGTAGGAATCACAATCATGGGAAAGACTGCTGACCTGACAGTTGTGCAGAAAACCATCATTGACACCCTCCATAAGGAAGGAAAGCCTCAAAAAGGTAATTGCAAAACAAGATGGATGTTCCCAAAGTGCTGTATCAAAGCACGTTACCTGGGCTAAAGAAAAACAGACCTGGTCTGTTGCTCAGTGGTCCAAAGTCCTCTTTTCTGATGAGAGCAACTTTTGCATCTCACTTGGAAACTAAGGACCCAGAGTATGGAGGAAGAAAGGAGAGGCACACACTGCAAGATGCTTGAAGTCCAGGGTGAAGTTTCCACAGTCTTTGTTGATTTGGGGAGCCATGACATCTGCTGGTGTTGGTCCACTGTGCTTCATTAAGTCCAGGGGCAACGCAGCTGTCAACCAGGAGATTTTGGAGCACTTCATGCTTCCTTCCGCAGACGAGCTTTATGGGGATGCTGACTTCATTTTCCAGCAGAACTTGGCACCTGCCCACACTGTCAAAAGCACCAAAACCTGGATCAATGACCGTGGGATTACTCGCCTGACCTAAACCCCATAGATAATCTATGGGGCATTGCCAAGATAAAGATGAGAGACATGAGACTGAACAATGCAGAAGAGCTGAAGGCCGCTATTGAAGTATCCGGGTCTTCCATAACACCTCAGCAGTGCCACAGGCTGATAGCTTCCATGCCACGCCGCATTGAGGCAGTAATTGCTGCAAAAGGGGCCCAAACCAAATACTGAGTACATATGCATGCTTATAATTTTCAGAGGTCTTATATTGTTCTATGTACAATCCTTGTTTTATTGATTGCATGTAATCTAATTTTCTGAGATTGTGGATTTGGGGTTTTCATGAGCTGTAAGCCATAATCATCACAATTATGACAAATCACGGCTTGAACTATCTTACTTTGCATGTAATGAGTCTATCTCATATATTACTTTCACCTTTTAAGTTGCATTACTGAAGTAAATGAACTTTTGCATGATATTCTAATTTTTCGAGTTTCACCTGTATATTGTAACAGTGCATGGCCCTGTCACGGGATAAAAGTAGGTAGAAGTGGTCTGGTAATGGACACAGGGTCTGCACATGTGTGAAGTACAGAACTGCGGAGTGTAGATTTTGAGTGGAGAAAACTGCTGTTGCAGGTTTCTCCAGATTTTTATGTTTCTGGATGGGGCTCCATAGTTTGGAGATTTCAAAGTGCCTTGGGATGGAAGAAATCTCCATTCCAGTGTCCAGAGTTTGAAGTCAACCAGCAGGATGTGGGCCCAGGTGCTCACAGCACATATTGTATAATGATGGTTTGCTGAGAGTTGCAGGGGGAGTGCAGTGGCTGACATTGAGTATCTATGTGTGAGACAGAAGCTGTGTGTGTTGAAGGGCTCAAAGCTGTGTGTATCAAAGGAGTCCAAGACTGTGTGCCGGGACTAGCCAGGGGTCTGGGAGACCCATACCGGCAGAGGTACTGCTGACCAGCAGGGCTAATGAGGAGTAGCCAGGAGGCTTGGTAATTTTTCATTTCCATGTACAACTGGAGAAGAACTCGTGTGGGAAAGCTTATTTTGCACTTTTGTGTTTTTGTTTCTTAACTTTTAATAAAAGTGGGCTACCAAGCCCTGAAAAAAGAGTTTCTGACTGGCATGGACTCACTTGGAAAGCATATACCACTAGAGCTAATCATCCCCCATGTCACAATATATATAAGACTTGGCAGAGACTCCAATGACTGTTATCTTCTTGTTCTTTCTAACAGGGTTCACAACACCAACACCAAGCTCACTTCATCAGAGAGCCGTGAGAAAAAGCGAAGCTGGGTATTGTACAGTATATACCCAAACTTATCAAATAATTTTCTAGTTACCCAGCCTATACAACATTTTTTGCTCTTATCTTACAGCAAGGTGTTGATACTTAATTCCTTACTTGTTTGCATGTGCACTGCAACCAAACAGTAGAGGGAAATAGAGCATGAGCCCCAGAAAAAAAGTCCCAATCAGCTTGCACACACACTTTTTATAAATGTATGGCTGTTCTTCTGGCAATGTATCCCCGAAGAAGCAGATGAGTCCACAAAAGGCTCAGACTTTGATAGCCTGCTTTGCTTTAATATGGAAATCAGTCTGCTGCTCCCTGGCATCCATAGCCATGCTTAGGGAATAGGCATAGCCTGGGGATGGTGAAGGTCCTATCTCCTTATCCCCTAGTGGAAACGTAGGGCAATGACATCATCTGACAGTGACTCTCTGTCACATGTGCATTCAAGGCTAAAGCACAATTGCCCAGTGATCCATCCACCCTGTCAGGGAACCCATTATTGAAAATATAGCACAGCAGAAGAAGAAAGATTCCTTATATTGTGCTGAAGCACCCAACTGTGCTTGCTCTCACGACTCTCTAAAAAAAGCGATTTTGGTGTTGTGAAACATTTCAGAAAGAACAGAATAATCAATATTGTAGTCTTTTTCTTCACTAAATGTTACACACATTATATATGATCAGATATGGAGAATATATCACACATACAATATAGTCATGCATTGTATAGGCATATGGGAGACAAAGAAATAATGCTCAGACAGTCAGGTTTTAAGGGTATTATCATACAGTTTTCATTTGGTGAAATGTCTATATGAAGACAACTATGATTTAAACATGACATTTTATTATATACTTGATGTTTTAGAGATACATGTTTTGATTTCTTTTTTTTAATGCACGTGCCCATAAAGGTTCCTCATTATGGTAAAATGTGTTAATTGCGATACTTGGGACGTGGACACATACAGTTGTATATCACCCACCAATAGAAATAACAGTAAAACTGTAGTTCAACACCTGAGGAATGCAGCTTGTTCTCTTTCCTACCCTAGATATCCTATACACACAGGAAACTGTTCGTGCCTGTTGACTGCTTCCATTTTGGTCTGTGTGTGAGAGCAGAAGCTCTCCCAGGGCCATTGGCTCCTGCTGCTGTCAATCACAGCCAGTGAGGAGGGGCACATAGAGGTCACTCAGGAGCAAGCAGCTTGCTATGGGGGAGGGGCCAGGATCACTGTGAATGGACCTGAGAAGAGGAGGATCAGGGCTGTTCTGTGCAAAACCATTGTACAGAGCAGCTGAATACAACATGTTTATTTTAAAAAATCTGACCCTTTACAAGTGCTTTTAAATTACAATATGCATGTGCAGCAATTGTATATGCTATATTATTGTTTTTTTATTTGCTATATTTTTTCACATAACCATATTTTTTCCATAACCCTCACTTCACCATTAAAAACCATCAAAAAATCACCTTAAAGTGGAACTAGACTCTATCTAGGGAATTCAGAAAGCGTGTCATACTCCTCAGAATCTGCTAACTTTTCCATATGGCAAATGTTAATGTGGAAACAGGCATATGAATCTCTCACATTGAGGAGGGCAGCACTGAAGTTGGAATGTCCCTACAACCTGACCTCAGTGCATATTTAGTCCCTGGTTAAATTGACTCTGTGCAGTGGATGACTCCTCCATGGCCTCATTAAGATGCAAAGAGATTGTCCATCCAACCGCTGAAAGTAGACAAAGTAAACAGTTTTACTCATCCCTACACAGGACTTAGGTTTCAAGTCAAATGGAAACCAGTGCAACTGGAAGATCTGTCTGCCACAGAGAGTGGCATTATGTGAGATACATAATAGGGGAGATTTACTAAAACGGGTGCAGCTCTGCATAGAAACCAATCAGCTTCCAGGTTTTATTGTCAAAGCTTAATTGAAAAAGCTGAAGTTATAAGCTGATTGGCTACCATCCACAGCTGCACTAGTTTCTGAGTGCTCCAGTTTTAGTAAATCTCCCCCTATCTGTGTGTGTGTAATGCACAAACTGATCTGTTTAAAGTTTACAGAGGACTTATGGGCTCAAACCCATTACCTTGTGATAGGACTCAGACCTGGCAACTGGACTCTTAGCCCCCCAGTGCCATCTTTAGAGAGGAAGGGGAGGGAGTTACATGCTTCCTCAAACCTGGAGCAGCATGTACTGTATATTATGTTTGCAAAAGGTAGCAAACTGAAAGTGAGCTTAAGCAGCAGGGCAGAGGTGAATCAGGCAAACCTAGTTAGTTTGCTCTAAATGAGCAAAGCACAGATTATGCGTACACTATATTGCCAAAAGTATTGGGATTTCTGCCTTTACACGTACATGAACTTTAATGGCATCCCAGTCTTAGTCTGTAGGGTTCAATATTACCTATATATTATATATATATTTAATATATACCTTTTGCTGCTATAACAGCTTCAACTCTTTTGGGAAGGCTGTCCACAAGGTTTAGGAGTGTGTCTATGGGATTGTTTGACCATTCTTACAGAAGCGCACTTGTGAGGTCAGGCACTGATGTCAGATGAGAAGGCCTGGCTTGTAGTCTTCACTCTAATTCAGCCCAAAGGTGTTCTATCAGGTTGAAGTCAGTCAAGTTCCTCCACCCCAAACTTGCTCATCCATATCTTTATGGACCTTGCTCTGTGCACTGGTGCACAGTCATGTTGGAACAGGAAGGGGTCATTCCCAAACTGTTCCCACAAAGTTGGGAACATGAAATTGTCCAAAATGTCTTGGTATGCTGACACCTTAAGAGTTCCCTTCACTGGAACTAAGGGGCCAGGCTCAATCCCTGAAAAACAACCCCATTTCATAATCCCCCTCCACCAAACTTTACACTTGGCACGATGAAATCAGGCAAGTACCATTCTCCTGGCAACCACCAAACACAGACACATCCATCGGATTGCCAGACAGAGAAGCGTGATTTGTCACTCCAGAGAACATGTCTCAACTGCTCTAGAGTCCAGAGGCAGTGTGCTTTACACCACTGCATCCGATGCTTTGCATTGCACTTGGTGATGTAAGCCTTGGATGCAGCTGCTCGGCCATGGAAACCCATGCTATGAAGTTCTCTACGGACTGTTGTTGTTCTAATCTGAAGGCCACATGAAGTTTGCAGGTCTTTAGCTATTGACTCTGCAGACAGTTGGTAACTTCTACGCACTGTGCGCTTCACAGCCTCCCCTCTGATGATGTGCCTTAGCACGAAAGGCCTTAAGAGGAGCTAGCAGAGTGTGATGTCATCACCGCCGGAGCCACGAGGAGGCCCGGTGGCCATCTTTCATAGGAGAGATCTTATTGCATCCAGTATCCAGAGGAGGGAGCCCTGTACCCAGGCTGTGAACCCGTCTATCCTTAAGGGGACCTCTGGACCCAGCAGATTCTCACTTCCATCTAAGCTTGATGACCATTACCTAGAGCAGGGGTGTCCAAACTTTATTCAAAGAGGGCCAGATTGGATAAAGTGAACATGGTGGAGGGCCGAACATTTTTCCGAACATTCTTTGAACCATTACAATTAAATGCAAATAAATTATTTTATGCCAAGTTAATTGCAAACAACATACTTTTCATTTCATAACATTAAGATCAACTGACAGCTGAGTTTTCACAATGTATTGAAAATAAATTTAAAAAAAACTTACCTGCACTAATGTGAAAGGTGAAAAAGGTAGCTGGAGCTGAAGTCTCTGCTCGGCAGCCGGGAGGGGAAGAGAAACACACTTCACTCTGGAAGCCCGGCCCTGACGTCACCGCCCTCTGTCGCTCCCAGCGCGGCGCAGTCACGCATGCGCACTGCTCTCAAGCAGAAGACTGTCTGCCACAGAAGGGAGGGCCGTGCGACAGCCGCATTTACACAGACCAGGGAGAACGTGCCGCAGTCAGGCATGCGCACTGCCCTCTGCTCTCAAGCAGAAGACTGTCTGCCATAGAAGGGAGGGCCACATTACACAGAACAGGGAGGGCTGTTGGAGGGCCGTATTAAACCGACCTCCGGGCCGTAAATGGCCCGCGGGCCGGACTTTGGACATGCCTGACCTAGAGGGAAGCTCACCATCTGCCTACTGCTAAGTTCTACCTGGTGGTTGTGCGCTTCAGCATGCACTGACTCCTCTGAGACAGCATGAGGAAAGTGCAGCAGATAACTGGCAACTGCATTTACCAGTGATCTGTTGTGTCATTAGAGACACAGCTGATCACATGGTAAAAGGCCGATGTGATTGGCCTTTTACCACATCATGTGATCAACTGTGTCCGTAGGACACAGTGATCACGGAGAGCGCCAGGTGCGTGCCCCCGGGGGAGTGTGGGATTGTGCGTTCTGTGAGGATGTCATATGACACCCTCCCAGAACTGGACAACCGTGCTGTAGCCGTCATTCGGCTATAGCCCAGTTGTCAAGTAGTTAATCATTGACTGAAACCTGTTGACAAAATACAGCGGTGTCCAAACACAGCGGGAGTGGTACTGCGGATGGGCAGCTCCTACAGGCACAGTGACATAACTGTATGTCGCTGGCCTCTTCTGGATACAGGGTGTGCGTTAGCCCCCACAGACTCCTGCTGTGATTAGACACCTTGTGATTTTGTCAACGGATGCCAGCCAATGATTCATGCCCAGGACCCGCTGATCAGCTGTGTCCAATCACTGCCTAGAGCTCTGTGTTGACAAACAACACAAGGGTCTCCACAGAGGGAACAGAGAGATTTTAGTAAAAAAGCAGCACATATTACACACATTACACATTTTACACATTGTTAGGCACACACTTAACTCCTTGTTTTCCCCGAGATGATAACCCCTTCCCAGCTAGTGTCATAAGTACAGTGCAGGGGCGGACTGACAACTCATAGGGCCCCCGGGCAATAGGGGATCATGGGGCCCCTGTGTCCTTGCCCAAACTCAAAAAAGCCTATGAAAAAGGTACCAGGGGCATCTCATGGGGCCCCCTACTGATCTGGGCAGTGCCCTAGTTTCCAAATAGTCAGTCCGCCCCTGGTACAGTGACAGTGTATAGTACTATCACTGATCACTGTAATAGTGTCATTGGTGATGTCAGTGTCAGTCAATTCCCACCCAGTGTCACTTTGTGTCAAAGACAGAGCAGAATACATTTTGGCCTAAATTTATGATTACATTATTTATTTATTTTATTGGATATGTATTTTAGCAGAAAGTAAAAAATAGTGTTTTTTATTTTCAACATTTTCTGTGTTTTTTCATTTATATAATAGAATAACAAAAAACCCAGTGATGATTAAATACCACCAAAAGAAAGCTCTATTTGTGTGAAAAAAATGATATAAATTTTGTTTGGGTCCAGCAATGCATGTCCGCTCAGTTACCAGTTAATGTAGCATAGTGCTAAATAGCCAAAAATGGCCTGGTCATGAAAGTGTAAAACCTTCCAGAGCTGAAGTGGTTAAAAAAGATAGCTAAGTAAATTACCTGAAAGCAGAACTCAAGCCTTGCCTTTGATCTTGCACAGTTGTACAGGCTCCTCACCAATACTAAAAATGTTTAATCTGATTTCACTGCACACTGTAAGTTTTTCACAGTGTGCATTGGAAGTTGCTGAAAGTCATTGAGCCTGCATCACATCATTTCCTGGCTGGAGAACCTCCAGCAACATCTAGCTCTATCCTCCTTAGCCTTTGGCTCAGCATCACATGTGGGAATTACTTTAAGCAGTCTGTATGCAAATTTGGTCTGCATAGGAACATCCACTTGTTCAGACTGACATCCCTCCCAAGGCCTTTTGATATTTGCAAATACTCTCAAAAGCCAGCCCACTGCTTGCATAAGAGCTGAAGGTTCTTGAAAGGGATACTGAGGCAGGGTTCTATAATGTTTACAAGAAGCCTGCCGGTGCCTCCCACCAGCTATGATCTGCCTTCATTACATTTAAATGAATTCCTAACATTTTTTCACATGTGTACCCTTTGGCAGCCCATTTACAAATGTACCCCCCCCCCCCCCCCATCAATCAACACTGTACTGACATTGCCAAAACATGTCCACAGATATGCAACCATTACTTTACTAACATGGCCATATACATGTCCACAGATATACAGTGCTCAAAAAAAATGGAAGGAACACTTTGAAAGCACATCAGATCTCAATGGGGAAAAATATCATGCTGGTTATCTATACCGATATGGACTGGGTAATGTATTAGGAACGTAAGGATGCCCCATCGTTTGATGGAAATGAAAATTATCAACCTACAGAGGACTGAATTCAAAGACACCTAGAAAAACAAAGTGAAAAAACGATGCAGCAGGCTAGTCCATTTTGCTGAAATTTCATTGCAGCAACTCAAAATGGTACTCAGTAGTTTGTATGGCCCCACGTGCTTTCCTGAAAACGCCAGGGCATGCTCCTAATGAGACAACAAATGGTGTCCTGGGTTATTTCCTCCCAGATCTGGACCAGGGCATCACTCAGCTCCTGGACAGTCTGAGGTGCAGTCTGGCGGCTTGCTCCAGAGGTGTTATATTGGATTTAGGTCAGGCGAGCATGGGGGCCATTCATTGGTATCAATTCCTTCATCCTTCAGGAACTGCCTGCATACTCTCGCCACATGAGGCTGGGCATTGTCGTGCAGCAGGAGGAATGCAGGACCCACTGCACCAGTGTAGGGTCTGACAATGGGTTCAAGAATTTCATCCCAATACCTAATGGCAGTCAGGGTGCCATTGTCTAGCCTGTAGAGGTCTGTGCATCCCTCCATGGATATGCCTCCCTAGACCATAACTGACCCACCGCTTAAACGGTCATGCTGAATGATGTTACAGGCAACATAACGTTCTCCACAGCTCCTCCAGACCTTTTCATGTCTGTCACATGTGCTCAGGGTGAACCTGCTCTCATCTGTGAAAAACACAGGGCACCAGTGGAGGACCTGCCAATTCTGGTGATCAATGGCAAATGCCAATCGAGCTCTATGGTACCGGGCAGTGAGCATAGGGCCCACAAGAGGACCCTCGTGAAGTCTGTTTCTGCTTGTTTGCTCAGAGACATTCACACCAGTGGCCTGCTGGAGGTCATTTTGTAGGGCTCTGGCAGTGCTCATCCTGTTTTTCCTTGCACAAAGGAGCAGATACCGATCCTGCTGATGGGTTAAGGACCTTCTACAGCCCTGTCCAGCTCTCCTAGAGTAACTACCTGTCTTCTGGAATCTCCTCCATGCTCTTGAGACTGTCCTGGGAGACACAGCAAACTTTCTGGCAATGGAACGTATTGATGTGCCATACTGGAGGAGTTATACTACCTGTGCAACCTTTGTAGGGTCCAGGTATCGCCTCATGCTACCAGTAGTGACACTGACCCTAGCCAAATGCAAAACTAGTGAAAAACCACCAGAAAAGATGAGTAGGGAAAAAAATGTCAGTGGCCTCCACCTGTAAAACCATTCCTGTTGTGGGGGTCATCTCATTGTTGCCCATCTAGTGCACCTGTTGTTAATTTCGTTAACATAAAAGCAGCTGAAACTGATTTACAACCCCCTCTGCTACTTAACGGACTAGATCAATATCTCAGGAGTTTAACTGACTTGATGCTATACTCTGATTAAAAAGTGTTCCTTTAATTTTTTTGAGCAGTGTACAATCAGTACCATGCTTGCTCTGTCATAAACATGTCCACAGATATAAATCAGGTTGGGAAACACTGGTCGGAAATAAGGCTACTAGTTAAAATGGAAATATTTTATTTAAACATTTTATTAGTGTGTTAAGAAAGGGAAAAGGAGGAACCAAAGAAGGCAAAATACAAGATTGATCCTCAGCTTTAAGATCTATAAATGTTATAAGGGTAATCATATGAAATATGGTTTCAAAGAACCAAGATAATTATACATCCTAATACATTTTGACGTTGTGCTCCAAATTTTACTTTATTTAAATAAGGAGGAGGCAGTACATTCTCTGATGCACAGCAAATATCAGAATCTTTGTGCATGTAGCCATCAGCCAGGTAGTTATTAAAACACAGAGCGCAAGGTAAAAGCACTTTTACACACAGTTCTCATTTTCTCACTTGGCTAAGAGCACACTATAAATAGACAGAAATGTTGAAACAGATGGCCCCATTGACTTTGTTGCTCCCTCATCCTCCCACATTCATGGTGAATTTATTTAATGCAACAATTGAATAATATGGGCTTACTGCTTACATATTGCTGAGAATGAGCCAAGAAATGTAGGCCCACATTGCCACTGGGAATCCAGTACCCCAAACTGTGCTAATCCTAAACCTGCTATTTTCCAGTATAAGCAATTCACCATATGTTACTTTACACCCTGATCTAGACCTTATTTACAAGCTTAATTAGAATACTTGTCTTGGGAAATATACTTGCATAAACTAATGTAAAAAATTACATAAATGCAATTCACCTTCAATATGATACCCATGTTATGTTTCACAAATTAAGAATCCAAGTGCAATGAATTATGCTAAATATTTGATTTAAGACTAAAAGGTGTTCCTATTGCTCATCTAATCAGGTGATCATCATGCCTTGAGCAATAACATGTTGAATATATATCCTACAGAAATGTTTATCTTTTAACTATCCATAAGGGTTTATTTCAAATAATTTATATTATTTTTCTTTTGCTTACAAGTCTGTATTGTTGGCTCAAAAGTATGGAGTTATCAAAAAAAAAACCATTATGCTCACTTAGGTTGATGCAAAATCCATTCAATGCTGCATCTGTCCCTGGCCGGCTCCGTACAGAGCACTGAGCGATCAAACACAGTGATTACTCAGTTCTCCCTCTCCGTTCTGAGCAGAGGTCTGTGACTGTCAGTCTCTGGCTCTCTCCCCCTCAGTGCTCACTGGAGTGCTGGGCTGTGGTAAGGGTGGGAGGGGCTGGGTCAGTCACTCAGCAGATAACTGAGAGGCTGAGCCAGGTGCTTGTCCAGGGTTCTGGGTAGATCCCGACCATATGGTTTGGATCTTTTCACAGCTTGGACTGACGTCTAACTTCACTCCTGTGATCTATAGAAGTATAGCCAATATATATACAGTGAGGGACAGAAGTATTTGAACACCCTGCGATTTTGCAAGTTCTCCCACTTAGAAATCATGGAGGGGTCTGAAATTCACATTGTAGGTGCATTCCCACTCTGAGAGACAGAATTAAAAAAAGAATTCAGGAAATCACATTGTATGATTTTTAAAGAATTTATTTGTCTTGCACTGCTGAACATAAGTATTTGAACACCTAAGAAACAGCAAGAATTCTGGCTCTCAAAGACCTATTACTGTGCCTTTAAAAAGTCCACCTCTACACTTATTAATCTAACTTAGTACCTGTCTGAGCTCTTTAAAGACACCTGTCCACCCCACAGTCAGTCAGACGCCAATTACTACCATGGGCAAGACTAAAGAACTGTCAAAAGACACCAGAGACAAAATTGTGGACCTCCACAAGGCTGGAAAGGGCTACGGGGCAATTGCCAAGCAGCTTGGTGAAAATAGATCAACTGTTGGAGCAATTGCTAGAAAATGGAAGAGGCTAAAGAAGACTGTCAGTCTCCCTCGGACTGGGGCTCCATGCAAGATCTCACCTCGTGGGGTATCACTGATGATAAGAAAGGTGAGGAATCAGATCAGAACTACAAGGGAGGAGCCGGTCAATGACATGAAGAGAGCTGGGACCACAGTTTCAAAGGTCACTGTTGGTAGAACACTAAGCCGTCATGGTTTCAAATCATGTATTGCACGGAAGGTTCCCCTGCTCAAGTCATCACATGTCCAGACCCGTCTGAAGTTTGCCAATGACCATCTGGATGATCCAGAGGAGGCATGGGAGAAATTCATGTGGTCAGGTGAGACCAAAGTAGAACTTTTTGGTCTAAACTTCACTCGTCGTGTTTGGAGGAAAAAGAAGGATGAGTTACATCCCAAGAACACCATCCCTGTGAAGCATGGGGGTGGTAACATCATGCTTTGGGGGAGCTTTTCTGTGAAGGGGACAGGACGACTGCACTGTATGAAGGAGAGGATGAATGGGGCCATTTATTGTGAGATTTTGAGCAACAACAAAATCCCTGTTGCAGTGTGTGCAAACCTGGTCAAGAACTACAGGAAACGTTTGACCTCTGTAATTGCAAACAAAGGCTTCTGTACCAAATACTAACACTGATTTTCTCAGGTGTTCAAATACTTATGTTCAGCAGTGCAAGACAAATAAATTCTTTAAAAATCATACAATGTGATTTCCTGAATTTTTCTCTCAGAGTGGGAATTCACCTACAATGTGAATTTCAGACCCCTCCATGATTTCTAAGTGGGAGAACTTGGAAAATCGCAGGGTGTTCAAATACTTCTGTTCCTTACTGTATATTGCTCCTTTAAACATGTAGCACTATGGGTCCCCCTATAGTTCTGCACAGCTAGTCATTTAGAATTTCCCACACAAGCTTTCATCCATAGACAGAAATCAGGCCTTGAGCACCGGTTTTGTTATTTTATTGAGGGGATCAGAACTTGGCTAGGGAAAGGGGTGTATAGGATGCCCAAGAGAACCAATATCTGAGGACACCTTTCTGAACTATTCACAGATTCTTTTCTCTGACAGTCTCTGTTGGAGTGCTAGCCAGCAGCTCCTATATGTACCGTCCCACACTCCTAGATTAACTTTTCTTCGCCCAGCAATCTTGAGATTTTCTTCCTGAGCAGGGGATCTGGCTCCTGTCCTCTTAAATGAGCTGCAAAGTCACTAGTAGGGGGCTAATCTGGTTTCTCACCAGAAAGCTCCTTCCAATATCTGCCCAGGGGATGCAGGGGTACGCACTCAGATCCTCTCCTGAACCACTTGTGGGATGGCTGCTGCTACCAGGCCTATCAGCTTGCCATACAGGGGGTTCTCTCTCAGGAGGACAGTGAGTCCCGAGTTTTTCTCCTTTTCATCTCCAGGCTCTCAGGGAGGCCCCGTACCATTAGTGTTCCTGGCAGCCCTTCTCCTCCAGCCTCATATCTTCCTGCTCCACACTCCTCTCCTTCCATCTGACTCCTGTCACTACATCCTTAAGGGAGTCCCAGCCCCCCGCCAAGCCCTCTGTTGGGGACTGGCTGAGGTCCACAAGAGTGTAGCTAACCACTCCCCAGATTCACCAACCACCTCCAAGGCCCTCCTCCAAAAGCCCCAGAGCAGGGGTAAATCCCAGAGGGGCTGGTCTGCAGAGTTTTCCAGTCCTGACCAGAATTTGACCCCTCTGGTTATCTCACTTGAGCTGCCAATCAATTCCTAACTAACCACCAGGATCTAGCTTCCCCTAGCTAAACCATAAGGGTGCTACAAACTTATCTTATAAAATGACAACATTATGACCTCTTCAGACCTTTGTGGTTTGTTGTAGTGTGTTACTGCACACATGTTCATGTGTGGTATATCACATGCAACTGGTTCAGCACGACAGCCCTGAACTGTGTACTGTGGCACTCTTTAAAAATGTTTATGCACACACATCATCAGACTAACCTCAATTACCTGCAGGCAATTTTCAAGGAAAAATGAGCAGAGTCACTCTTGAACAGTGTGCAAAACTGGTATGTACCTACAGTTAAAGGAGAAGTACAACCAAAGCTCATTTGGCTGTACTTCTCCTGTGGATCACAGGAGTACAGTTTGTTCTGCACTCCTATGACCCATTTTCAGTTGACAGCGGGCTGCAGCCCAGTATCGGCTGACGTCACTCAGCCGGTCCAGACCAGGGAAAGATCCCTATTTCTAGCAAGCCACTGAGAGTCTGAGCCATATGCTCCCTCCCCCTCTGCAGCCCAGCACTCCAGTGAGCATGGGGGGGTTTGCAGAGCAGATATCGGTGACTGACAGTCGCCGCTTTCTGCTCACAGGAGCGCTGAGAACAGTGGTCATGTGATCACCGAGTTCTCACCCTTAGAGCACTTAGAGTACTCCTTAAAGTCTCTTTCTTTCATCCCTCTTCTCCACCCCACAGCCTATATACATCATCCTCCTTTCTGTCGTCTCCCTGGCTTTCCTTCTTTCTCTCTTCTGATATCCCCACAATCATTCTCGGTGACTTCAACATCCCATTTAATGCTAACACTTCTGCTACTTCAAAACTTCTTCATTTTTAGCTTGAAGCAATGGATACAGGTTTTTACTCACTCCAATGGCAACACCCTTGACCTTGTATTCTCCTATCTATGCACTCCGTGGATCCTCTCCAACAACCCTCTCCCGCTCTCTGATCACCACCTTATTAGCTTCACTATCTCCCTATCTCCCACCTCCTCTCCCTTCAACCACCTAACAGTTACCCATAGAAACCATCGCCACCTCAACCCTTCACATCTATATTCTGCTACTGACCACCTCTATGACAATATATTATTCCTGTCCTGCCTAGATCTAGCCACTTCTGTCTACAACAGTTCACTGTCATTCTCCCTAGACAAGCTCGCCCCCCTCACTACATATACAGTCAGGCCCCAACCCTTACAACCTTGGCAAACAGATGACTGCAGAGGTCTCAAAAAACATAGCCGCACTCTTGAGCGTCTGTGGTGCAAGACTAAGTCTCAGAATGACTTCAACCAATATAAATCTGCCCTCCAGAAATACTATTCTTGCCCCCACACTGCCAAGCAGACCTATTTCATTACTCTCATTATCATTCAGTCTCCATCAACTCTTCTCGATCTTCAACCCTCTTCTTCATCCTCCACTGCCTCCACCCACTAACTCACTCACTGCCCAAGAGTTCGCCAACCACTTAAAAAAAAAAATCGATACAATTCGTGAGGAGATCTCCGACACGCAGATACCTCCCCTACTTAACACTCCAGATCCACAGGGACTATCACTACTTCCTGCATTCAACCCCACTACTACTGGGCGGTAAACTTTTTTCTAACGCCCAATTAGCCACATGCCTCCTGGACCCTGTTCCGTTGCAAATGCTACAGTCACCCTCTGGCTCTATCCTACACTCTTTAACTCACATCTTCAATCTCTCCCTCTCTTCCAGCATCTTCCCCAATTCTCTAAACCATGCACTAGTCCCTCCCATACTTAAAAAGCCCTCACTAGACCCCACCAGTCTTGACAACCAACAACCCATCTCCTCACTCGCCCTTTCCTCCAAGCTCCTTGAACGCCTGGTCTACAGCTAGCTGAGCAACCACCTCACTGAGAATAAATTTCTTGATCCCCATCAGTCTTGATTTCGCTCTCAGCACTCCACAGAAACTGCTCTCTTCAAACTTACAAATGATCTACTAACGGCTAAAACCAATAGACACTATTCTGTACTCCTGCTCCTGGATCTCTCTGCTGCTTTTCACACAGTGGACCATTCCCTCTTCCTCAAAAAACTCTATTCCAGTCACTGTCTCTGTGACTGTGCCCTTCTCATAATATTTCCTCCCCGACGTGCCTCTTCCACTGACTTCTCTGTCAAAATCAACGGCTCAACCATCAACCCATCCCCACATGCCAGGGTGTTAGATGTAATCCTGGACTCTGAACTATCCTTTCGGTCCCACATCCAATTGCTGTCCAAAGCTTGCCGCCTCAACCTCCGCAACATCTCCAAGATATGCCCCTTCCTAACCAATGACACCACAAAGTTTCTAACTCACACCTGCCTTGACTACTGCAACTCCCTCCTTACTGGCATACCTTTGTATAGGCTATCACCCCTCCAGTCCATCATGAATGCTGCTGCCAGACTCATCCACTTTACCATCCGTTCAGTGTCTGCCACCCCTCTTTGCCAATCCCTTTACAGGCTCCCGCTCACCCAACAAATAAAATTCAAGATGCTTACAACAACTTATAAAGTCATCCACAACTCAGCCCCTAGTTACATCACTAACCTGGTCTCAAAATACCAACCAAATAATTCTCTTCATTCCTCCCAAGACCTCCTGCTCTCTAGCTCCCTTGTCACCTCCTTCCATGCTTGTCTCCAGGATTTCTCCAGAGTTGCTCCCATCCTCTTGAACTCCCTTCTCCAATGTGTCTGGCTATCTCCATCTCCATCCACTTAGATGATCCCTGAAAACTCATCTCTTCAGAGAGGCCTATCCTATCCCCCCTAACAACTGTACATGTATTTTGTCCATCAGCCCATCTCCCACAGTTATTAACTTTTGTATCTCTTGACCCTCCCTCTTAGATTGTAAGCTCTAACAAGCAAGGCCCTCTGAATCCTCCTGTATTATTTTGTCTTGCAATTGTACTGTCTGCCCTTAAGTTGTAAAGCGCTGCATAAATTGTTGACACTATATAAATCCCGTATTATAATGATATTAATAGAGGAGACGGGAGGCAGGTACAGCATTGGATCGATGCTGCATCCACCTAGGTAAGTATGATTTGAGAAAAAAAACAAAGCCATACTTCTCATTTAAATCCGTAGATCTGTGGCCAAGCTATGGATAATCAACTGTTTGCAGATACTTAATAAACAGTAAAATTACTTTAACGCAATCACTCGCTGACCTCTGTAACTGCAAACACAGTGGAGTAATGAATCCTATAAATTCTATAAAAAAAATTTAAAAATTACTTTTGCATTCTCTAAATATATGATTTTGTTTCACCCTTCCAGGATCTAGTTGCCATCCTGCCAGCATTCTAATCTGTAATTTAAACACAAAAAAAAATGGAAAATATGCCAGCAGCAGGACAATTTAAAATAACAATTTTAGGTTCCATTTTAGTTACTAGAGATAAAAAGGACAGATAGGGATTTTAATACAATAATAAAGAGACTACAGAGGATACAACAATGGGAAACAGTAATTTTAGGCTCAAAGTGACTAGAGATAAAGAGGACCAGTAGGGGTTTTAAATAAAAGAATGAAGAGACCTCAGAAAACACAGCAGTGGAAAATATGTCAGCAGCAGGACAATTGTAAATAGCAATTTTAGACCCAAAGTTACAAGAGACAAAGGCCAACAGAAGGGGTTTTACTACAAGAATAAAGAGATTGCAGATGATACAATAGTAGAAAATAGGTCAGCAGCTGGACATTTTTAAATAGTAATATTAGACCCACAGTTACTAGAGACAAAATACACATGTCAGGTTTTTATCAAGAATAGAGATCAAAACGTTTACAGTAGTGGAAAACTGGCCAGCAGCAAGAAATTTAAAAAAGCAATTTTAAGCCCAAAGTCAAAAGAGGCAAGGAGCACAGGTAGAGATTTTAATGCAAGAATGAAGAGACCGCAGTGGATACAGCAGTGGAAAATAGGCCAGCTTGAGGACAATTTTAGATGGCATATTTAGGCCCAAAGTTAGTAGAAACCAGGAGAAAATGTACTGTAGGTGTTTTAATACAAGCACGGAGAGACCATGTAGGTTACAGCAGAAACTCAATTTTAAATAGCATATCGAAGCCCAAAGTTACTAGAAAAAAAAAGAGCATTGGAAGGAGTTTTACAACAAGAATGAAAAGACTACAGAGGATACAGCAGGATTATTTTAAGCAGAAATTTTAGGAATAAATTTATTAGAGACAAAGAGCTCACAAGAGTAACATATGAGTTTAAGGGGAAGTTGTCCCTTCTGTCCACCCCTTGTCTGAACCCCGGGTGGAACAAGTGAATGCTGTATTTTAAGCACCCCAAAAAAAGCTTAAAGAAAATCAAGAAAATCCAAAAAAGAAACAAAAACCCTGAACCCCATTTTTTTTAAAGGTAAACCTTGCAGTAGGACAATGGGAAAATTGCTATCATACTTACCATAATATTAGTTTCCTGGGGACTCGTCATGTCAGCCTACACTGGATCTACACTGGATCTGCTCTGCCGCATAACCCCACAGGACAACCCCTTGAAAAAATATAAAAATTAGAGTTCCCCTCTCTCAAGTGTTCCTGACGCTTGCGATGGAACACCAGAGAAAGAAACATAGGCTGACATAAAAAAAAAAATTTAAGAAGTGCGGCGCTAATAAATATGTGATGAGATCTGTAGGCCCATATATGTCTCAGGTAATCTAAAACGCACTGTAATATATGGCATAAAACAGAAATAATGACCAGTACTTTCAAAAAATTTAAATAATAATGTCCAGGCGAGTAAACGCAGGATCTTGCATAGAAGCTAGTAAGCCCAGGATCAAACTATAAAATTGCGCACTCACCGGACGCGCTATTTAAAAGCGCATATGTAGTATAACCTCTGGAGATCACTCATCAAGCGGGTACAGTGGGTAACCATCCGGTAGCAGACGATCTTGGTAAAATGGACAGCTACCAGATCCAGAAATCCCCTGTAGACTAGGTGAGTAATGGACAAGGAACTCCCTCCGGTGGCCAAAATAGGTAAGATGTCCTAAAAATTTATTCGCTCCAGATAGGAGCCATAAAACATCTCATAGTGTAGTAAGTAGACACCTCACAGTGTGGTAAATAAAAACAAGAACATTTATTCCAAAAATCGTAATAATAATAATAAAACTGGGCAGAAACACTGAACCAGTGAATGATAAAAAAGTGTAGTGTGACTGACCAAAAGTAATATGGCCGCCGGGCCTCCTCGTGGCTCCGGGCGACTAAGATGTCACGCTCTGCTGGCTCCTCCTAAGGCCTTTCGTGCTCCAGCACATCATCAGAGGGGAGGCCATAATGAGTTTACAGTAAAGGGAAATTATGGTAAATACTGTAACAATTTTCTGTATTCCTGGAGCTCACCATATCAGCCTACACTGGGGAAAAAAAACCTTTGGATGGAATGCAAGAACAAAGATTTAATAAGCGCAAACATTAAACAGCCAGAGCTGCAGAGAGAACAGAGGCCCTCATGAACCGAAAAAGGCTGTAGGCCATATCAGAATTTTAATGGACTTGCAAGCTTTGCAGACCACTTCAGCTGGAACGTCAAAATTGCCCAAACAGCCCTTTTGGAATGTGCTGAAACCTGGACTATCCAAATTGAGATGACACTTGTTGAAGCTGCTGGACCCTTTTATTGTCTTTTGGTAGAATGAAGACATTCTCAAACATCATAAAGTCTTTCATCATGTGAAGATATCTAATAATAAAGTAGAAGTTGATCCAATCTTGCCCACTTCCTCTGGTTTAACATATCAGCAGCAGGCACTAGAAAAGCCAGGACCATTTCCCAGGTCAAGTGAAATGTTGTAGCCACCTTTGGGAAGAAAAATGAAAATGGGTGTAAGAGGATATGAAGGATTTACATTTGTTCTCAAAGTCTTTCACCCTAACGAGGCTGAGCCAGAGTGAGAAGGTAGGTAAGCTTCTTGAGTTATAGAGAAACATGAGGTATGCCAGAGCCAGGACAAAAAAACCCAATATGCTCAACAGAGGGGGGTCTCTCATTTTTATATCTTATTAAGGGGTTGGCCTGAAGAGTTGTGAGCTGGAGCTGACCCAGTATATGATGAGCTTCCCAAAAAACAGTTCAACCTTTAAAAAGCCCCTATCAACATAACATAACAAATGTATCCTTCAAATAAATGACCCCCTCCGCCCCCAAATAATACTCTGAAACAATGACTACTTTTTTTAAATGAAAGACTTGCTGCAGAAAAAAGCACTTTAACTAAAAATAAAAGGCATATAAATATACCTCAAAATAAATAATACCCATAAAGCACTGAACCAAACCTTTTCCTACAGCAGCTTCCAATTCAGTTACACTATTGGGGGATTTACTAAATCTGGAGAGTGCAAACTCTGGTGCAGCTCTGAATGATAGCCAATCAGCTTCTAACTTCAGCTTTTTCAACTAGACTTGGAAGCTGATTGGTTTATGTGCAGAACTGCACCTGATTTTGCACGCTCCAGTTTTAGTAAATCTCCCCCTATCGCTGTTCCATACCCACCCCTTTTACAGTTAAGGGGCTGGCACACATCAAAGACTGACCAAATTTTGAAGGCCTTTTTGAGATGGGGAAACAGCTCTCATTGTTTGAACACAGTTTGTGTGCAGTAAATTATTGTGTGGAGTAAATTAAATGTTCTGGAGTGACATTCTGCGGTTTAGCCACAAGATGCCACTGTTTTCCTAACACAGCCTCAGACTGCATAGATATTTCTATATTCATGAAGAGGTGGGGTTTTTTACACAGAGTTTAGAGAACAGGAAGGAGAGAGACAGCAGCCATGTTTTGGAGGATGGTGAATGCAGGAGCCGTGTAAGCAGAGAATCTGATGGCATTTAGGTGTGAGAACATCCCTCAGTAACCAGAGCTGCAGCTAAGTGAAGCTGATCATGTCCAAGACCCTGATCCTGTTCAGAGAAAGGAAGATTGCTGCCAGGAATGCTGATGAGAGCAGAGGAACAAAGCAACATACACTGCGATACCGCATGCTTGTTGGAGAGACATTTGTTCTGTTCAGAGTCACCAGCGGATGCAAAGCAGACCCAGGTCGGTAAGATCGTGCACGCACCTTATTTTAGTGTTGGCGCCTAGAGACTGAGTCCAGGCCTATAATTAGTTAGGGTCTCTGTTTGTGTCAGGCCACAAGTGTTATTACTGATCATTGGAAGGACTCTATAACTTAAAGTGACATTTCACATTGGAGAGCTGATAACATCCCACGAACTCAAGCCAGACTGGCGTTTTGCTCAGAAGGAATACTCAGGCACGTGCTACAGGACCAGTTATGGGAGAGGGAATACTGTAGATTTGTGTAAGATTGTAAGCTGTTGTGCTGCACCGCAGGCTAGCCCATACCGTACACCCATACACTGATTCCTGCTCTTTTAGGGTAATAACGGGTAAGGTGTGGCAGCTTAGTTGTGCCCGCCAGTAGGTAAATTACTACGCCTTCTACCTTCATCCATCAGGAGGCGCCGTGCTGTGCAGCACAAGGGTCTCAGCCTTTGGGCTGGGTGTATGTAAATTTATTGTATGTTCTCAGCATTTGTGGTTGTGTTTATTTGCCACATCTAAGTAAAATTCTGTTGTGGCAAAAGCTGGTGTTGGGGTTGCTTTCCTCATTTGTGACTTCACTGTATCCTGGGGAGCCCACCCCGGTACACGGCTTACACCTTCTCATTGCATTAACCTCTTGCCTACCGGGCACTTATACCCCCTTCTTTACCAGGCCACTGTCACACTTTGATTGACAATTGCGCGGTCATGCAAGATTGTACCCATATGAAATTTTTATAATTTTTTTCTCACAAATAAAGCTTTCTTTTGGTGGTATTTAATCGCCGCTGGGTCACTTTGTTTCTATTATAAAATTTTTCAAACAGGTAATTTTTCTCCTTCACTGATATGCGTTGAGGAGGCAGCACTGATAGGCGGCACTGATGGGCGCTGATAGGCAGCACTGATGGGCACTGATAGGCAGCACTAAAGGGCACTGATAGGCAGCACTAATGAGGTGGCACGGATAGGCGGCACTGATAGGCAGCACTAATGAGTTGTCACGGATAGGTGGCACTGATGATGGGTACTGATAGACAACACTGATAGGTGGCACTGACTGGCATCACTGCTGGGCACTGACTGGCAGCACTGCTAGGCCTTGACTGGAGCAACTGCTGGGCACTGACTGGCACAACCTCTGGGCACTGACTGGTGGCACTGACTGGCAGCACTGCTGGGCTGCACTGATGGGCACTGGTGGGTGGCACTGGTGGGCACAGGTGGGTGGGCACAGGTGTGTGGCACTGCTGGACACAGGTAGATGGCACTTCTGGGCACAGGTGTGTGGCACTGCTAGGCACAGGTGGGTGCACTGCTGGGCACAGGTGGGTGCACTGCTAGGCACAGGTGGGCGGAACTGGTGGGCGGCACTGCTGGCACTTTTGGGTGGAACTGGTGGGTGGCACTGCTGGGCACCAATCATCAGGGCACTGATCATCAGTGCCCTGATGATCGGTGCCGATCCCTGCTCTTACAACTGCCGGTTCTCGGCAGTACTTTCCTCACAATCTGACAGCGTGAGGAAAGTGCAGCCGAGAACCGGCAATTGCATTTGCAGGTGATCAGCGTGTCATTGGACACAGCTGATCACGTGGCAAAAGGCCGCTGTGATTGGCCTTTTACCACATCATGTGATCAGCTGTGTCTCCGTAGGACACAGCGATCACGGAGATCGCCGGGTGCGCGCCCCCAGGGGCGCGCAGGAAAGCGCGTTCTAGGAGGACGTCATATGACGCCCTCCCAGAACTGGCCAGCCGCAGTGCAGCCGTCATTCGGCTATCTGCAGTTGGCAAGTGGTTAATGTTACAATTAGCAGACGACTGGTGAATTGCTGCATTTATACACCTTCCTGCCCAGACCAATTTTCAGCTTTCAGCACTGTCATACTTTGATTGAAAATTACTCAGTCATGCAACACTGTACCCATATGAAATTTTTGTCCTTTTTTCACACAAATAGAGCTTTCTTTTTGTGGTGTTTAATCATCACTTTTGTTCTTATTTTTTTGCGCTATAAATGAAAAAATTACCAAAAAATTTGAAAAAACACACTTTTCATCTTTTCTGTTGTAAAATGTTGCAAATAAGTAATTTGTCTTCATAAATTTTGGCCAAAATGTATATTGCTATAGTTCTTTGGTAAAAATAACCTAATTCTGTCTATATTATTTGGTCTGTGTGAAAGTTATAGAGTTTACAAGCTATGGTATCAATAATTGAAAATTGATCACACCTGATGTACCGATGTCCTAACTCATTTCTTGAGACACTAACAAGCCAGGACAGTACAAATACCCCCCAAATGACCCCTTTTTGGAAAGCAGACAGTCCAAGGTATTTAGTAAGAAGCATAGTGAGTTTTTTGAAGTTGTAATTTTTTCCCACAATTCTATTGAAAATGAAGATTTCTTTTTTTGTTCCACAAAATTGTCATATTAAAAGGTTATTTCTCCCACATGGCATATGCATACTTGCAACTATACCCCAAGAACACATTCTGCTACCCTCCTGAGTATGGGGATACATGTGTGAGACTTTTTCACAGCCTAGCCACATAGAGAGGCCCGACATGCAAGGAGCACCGTCAGGTGACCTAGGGGTTTAAATTTCACATTTCATTTCCTGACTACCTAATACAAATTTGAAGGTCCAGGAGCACAAGAACAATGGAATTACCCACAAAATTACCCCATTTTGAGAAGCAAACACCCCAACGTATATTCTGTGAGGCATAATGAGTCTTTTGAACATGTCATTTTTTTTCCGTACACCCTTTAAATAGTCCGTCTGGCGCCAATCTTCACCGTGCATGTGCGCAATTGTGCATTTCTGTGCTCAAGCGCACGTCTATTGGCCAGCTGTCTCATGGGAATTCCCTTACAGATATGGTCAGCACAGCCAAAGTATTTTTCCAGGCAGCAGGCAGGAACATGGTCCATAAAATGTCCTGGGTCATTACAGGCAACAGGCAGATATATGGTTAGCACAGCCAAGATATTTGTCCAGGCAGCAGACAGGAATATGGTACATGAAATGTCCTGGGTTATTACAGGCAGCAGGCAGAGATATGGTCAGCACAGTCAAAGCAGGCAGGAACATTAGTCTTAAGGACTCGGTCAGGTAGGACCAGGGCACAGGGATAGAGGCTTCATCTCACCCAATCTCTTCAAAGTCTCCAGACAAACAGACCCTGTTCCGGGAATTACAAAACCCAGAGAAAACCAAAAACAGTTTTTCTCTACTCAGAACTCTACTCTGAAGTCCCTCACATACTGTATGTATGACCCCTGTGTTATCTTGAATCCTAATACTACAGTAGCAGGGCAAAAGATCAATCCAAGCGGCAGGCAAAAAGCATGGTCGATTAACAGGCCGAGGCCAATCCAGGAAGAAGGCATAAAAGTGGTTAATAATCCAGACAGCAGGCAGAAGCATAGTCGATAAACAGGCCAGGGTCAGTTCAGATGGAAGGCAGAAACGTGATGGATAAACAATTCAAACGGCAGGCAAAGGCATAGTTGATAAACAGGCCGGGGTCAGTTAAGGTAGAAGGCAGTGGCATGGTTGGTTGAGGCAGCAGGCAAATGATCGGCAGAGATATTGAAATGGGGAAATGCAAATTGTGTGAAAACGTCGTAAGTAGTCTCCAATGCACAGGCCTGGTTGGGAGAGACACTGGAGCAGGAACGGACTGACAACTCATGGGGCCCCCAGGCAATAGGGGATCATGGGGCCCCTGTGTCCTTGCCCAAACTCAAAAAAGCCTATGAAAAAGCTACCAGGGGCATCTCATGGGGCCCCCTACTGACCCCGGTGTAGGTGACATGCACATTGCAAATAGCCAAATGAATAAAATAGATTGCAACTTTTTTATTACGAACTCAATAACCAAGATGGCGTCCGAAACGGCCGCATGATCGCTAGCTCTGGTGCCCCTGATAAAATCCACCGCCATCCAGGCGGTAGCGGGCCCCGAAGCAACCGCCGGAGGTCCTGCCAACACCCTGAAGGGGTGCTGGGCGCTCTCTCCCTCCGGCGGAGCTCCGGCGGCTCGCGACGTACTGGGTCACCTCCGAAATGATGCCACCCCAGCAAGAGAGACGAGGGGACGCTACCACCACTCCCACACCCACCCCCGTCGGTACCTACAACCGCCGCAGTGACCCGTGACGCCGCCGCTCCAGAGGTCCTGCCATCACCCAGTAGGGGTACTGGGCCTACTGCGACCCGCGAAACCGCGGTCCTCCCTGCCGACCCAAGACACCACCATCCCGCACCAGAAAGAGGGGAACCTACCACCACCCCTACCGGTACCTACAGCCGCCACAACCACCACGGAGAGAGCCCCTGCCTTCTACTCCTGCACCGTCAGGAGAAGCCACCACCGCCAGCACTGAGAGGTAAGCCACCACCACCAACACGGCTCCCCTGCTCCCCACCGTGCCACACAGCCACCTCCCGTGGCCCGCCACCGCTCAGCCCTGAGCCCCGTCACGTGAGCCTTCCACGCGGCCTACAACACCCACAGATGCCGGGCCCTACAACACCCACAGGCGCCGGACCCTACCTCTCCCACGGATGCTGGGACCCACAGCACCCACAAGCACTGGCCCACTGCACCCACAAGTGCTGGCCCGCAACACCTACAAGCGCCGACCCACGGCATCCGCAGACGCCGGCCCTACTGCACCTACCGACGCCTAGCCTACAACACCTCCAGACGTCAGCCTACAGATGCCGGGCCCTACAGCACCTCTGATGCCAGGCCCTACAGCACTTCCAAACGCCAGGCCCTACAGCACCTCCAGACACCGGGCCCTACAGCACCTCCAGACGCTGACCCCTACAGCACCTCCAGACGCCGCGCCCCACAGCACCTTCAGGCGCCGCGCCCCATAGCACCTCCAGACGCTGCGCCCCACAGCACCTCCAGATGCTGCGCCCCACAGCACCTCCAGACGCCGGGCCCTACAGCACCTCCAGATGCCGGGCCCTACAGCACCTCCAGATGCCGCGGCCCACAGCACCTTCAGACGCCGCGCCCCACAGCACCTCCAGACGCTGCGCCCCACAGCACTCCCAGATGCCGGCCTACAGCACCCACAGACTGCCATGACTTGCCAGCAGCAGATCCAGCTGCCCACCACTCTCCCTTCCCTCCCACAGATGAACTCCTCCGCCACTGCGCGACAGACTCTCCGCACCTACACGGCCTGATGTGAAACCTTTCACCTCCCTCAATTGACCAGCACTCCGCCCACCCTCCTAATATGCCACCTGTACTCCTCCTCCTCGTACTCCTCTCCTCCATTCACAAAATCTCCTCCCTCTACCCCCCTACTCCCCCAAAACAACTATACATTGGACCCTCACTACTCCCATCTCCCCACTACGACTCTCACCACCTCCTCCTGATACTCCACTCTCCCACCGACCCGCACGCCACCACTAACAGACCCTCATGCTCTTGCACATCCCGCTCCCATGCCACCTTTCTCACCCTCCTTCTCCTCCTTACCGCCGGGGATATCTCCCCAAACCCTGGCCCCTCACCACCTCACTCACCCACTAGGCACCCTCCTACTCCCACAAACCGCTGCAACTCCCTCAACCTTATACCTGTCCCCCTCCTCCCCGCATCCACCCCTCCACTCTCGGTTGCACTCCTGAACGCTCAATCGGTTTGCAACAAGCTCACCGCCATCCATGACCTCTTTATCTCCCACTCCCTCAACCTCCTAGCAGTCACTGAAACCTGGATCCAAGCCACTGACTCCACCTCCCATGAGGCACTTGCCTATGGAGGTCTCGTCTGGTCCCATTCACCCAGACCGAGCAGCCGTAGAGGTGGTGGGGTCGGCATGCTCTTGTCACCGCTGAGCACCTTCCAGGTCCTCCCAAACCCCCCCTCTCTATCCTTCTCCTCCTTCGAGGCCCACTGCATCCGACTCTTCTCCCCCACCCCTCTGAGGATTGCAGTAATCTGTCAGCCTCCTGGGCCCGTATCCCGCTCCTTGACGACTTTTCCTCCTGGCTACCTTTCTTCCTCTTCTCTGAGCTACCCACCATCATCCTTGGAGACTTCAATATCCTATCAATGTCAACAACCTGGCTACATCCCAACTACTCCACCTAACCTCTTCCTTTTCACTCACTCAGTGCACACAGTCCTCCACCCACACCGACGGGAACACCCTGGACCTCGTTTTCTCTATCTCTGCACCCTCCACGACCTCACAAACACCCCTTTCCCTCTCTCTGACCACAACCTCATTACGTTCTCCATCTCCCGGTCCTCTAACACCCCCCCCTGAACCTCAAACCATCACCAGCCGTAACCTCCGCAACCTGAACCCGGCCCCTTTCCACTCTGCACCTGACCGTCTGTACGACAGTATCCTCCCACTGTCATGCCCTGACCTGGCCACTACTGCGTACAACGACTCGCTATCAGCTGCCCTAGACTCCTTAGCACCCCTGACCACACGTAGCATTAGACCCCGACCGCTTCAACCCTGGCAGAACGACCACACTAAAAATCTTAAACGACGCAGTCGTGCGCTGGAGCGATTATGGCGTAAAACCAGATCCCCTCGAGCTTTCTCCCTCTACAAATCCGCCTTCCTCACCTACACCTCCTCCCTCCACGCCGCCAAACAAGCCTACTTCATTACCCTCATCAACACCCTCTCCACCTGTCCTCGCCGGCTCTTCTCCACTTTCAACTCCCTACTCTCCCCCCCCCCCACTCCCACTCAGTACCTCACTCACCGCCCACGAGATTGCCAATCACTTCCAAAACAAGATTGATGCAATCCATAAGGACATCGCCAATGCTCAACCCACCTCCCCACCTAGCCTCTCTCCCACTATAACCCCATCAACTCTCCCCTCCTCTGACCGCCCTGCAACCCCACCACACCTAACATCCTGCACACCTTATCCTCCTCAACACTCCGCTCCTTCAGCACTGCTACCACTGAGGAGGTCACTAAGGTCTTCTCAGAAGCCCGCATCACCACTTGCCCCCTTGACCCTGTCCCCGCAGAACTCCTCCGGTCACCCTCCTCCTCCATCCTACGCTCCCTCACCCACATCTTCAATCTCTCCCTTTCCACTGGCGCATTCCCCTCTCCCCTAAAGCACGCGCACATCACTCCCATACTCAAAAAACCCTCCCTGGATCCCACCAACCTAAACAACCTTAGACCCATCTCCCTGCTGCCATTTACTTCCAAGCTCCTTGAGCGCTTGGTCTACAATCGCCTAAGCGCCCACCTCACTGACAACAACCTCCTCGATCCACTACAGTCTGGCTTCCATCCCCTACACTCCACCGAAACCGCCCTACACAAAATCACTAATGACCTGCTAACCACCAAAGCTAATGGCCACTACTCAGTTCTCTTACTCCTCGACCTTTCCGCGGCCTTCGACACAGTTGACCACCCCCTCCTCCTTAATAAACTACACTCCCTCGGCATCAGAGACTCCACTCTCTCCTGGCTCTCCTCCTATCTATCCCAACGCTCCTTCAGCGTTATCTATAATGCCACCACCTCCCCCTCTCTCCCCCTCTCTCTGTTAGGGTCCCCCAAGGCTCTGTCCTCAGGCCCCTTCTCTTCTCAACCTACACCTCCTCCCTTGGCAAACTGATACACTCCCACGGCTTCAACTACCACCTCTACGCCGATGACACGCAAATTTACTTCTCCACCCCTCACCTCACCCCCTCAGTCTCCGCCCGTATCGCCCACCTACTGAACGACCTATCAGACTGGATGTCGCTCCATTTCCTCAAATTGAACCTTTCCAAAACTGAGCTCTTAATTTTTCCCCCAGCCCATGCCCCCCAACCCACCCTTTCCATCACGACCAACAACGCCACCATCACTCCCACCCCGCAAGCCAAAGCCCTAGGTGTCACTCTTGACTCGTACCTGTCCTTCCAACCCCATGTCCAATCGTTGGCAAACTCATGCAGGCTCCATCTCCGCAACATCTCCAAAATACGTACGTTCCTAACCCCAGACACTACTAAACAACTCGTTCACTCCCTTATTATCTCATGACTCGACTACTGCAACTCCCTCCTCACCGGCCTACCTCATCACAGACTATCCCCACTTCAGTCTATCCTGAACTCAGTGGCCAGACTCATCCACCTTACTAACCGCTCCGTATCCGCCACCCTCCTCTGCCAATCCCTCCACTGGCTTCCGATTGCCCAATGCATTAAATTCAAACTACTAACACTGACATACAAAGCCATTCATAACGCTGCCCCAAACTACCTCACTGACCTGATACCCAAATACCACTCTACCCGTAATCTTCGCTCCTCACAAGACCTACTACTTTCTAGCTCCCTGGTCTCCACCTCCCACGCCCGACTGCAGGACTTCTCCAGGACTTCCCCCATCCTCTGGAACTCTCTACCCCAATCCATCAGACTGTCACCTTCCCTCCTCACCTTCAGGCGCACCCTGAAAACCCATCTCTTCAGGGAAGCCTACCCCACCCTCACCTAATTGCTGATCTACACTCTACACTCCTCCTACTACTCCATCCCCCACAGCCACTTCCACCTGTACCACTATCCCCTCCCTCCTAGATTGTAAGCTCGAAAGAGTAGGGCCCTCGAACCCCTCGTGTTTTGTCTTGTTACTGTATTGTCTCATGTACTGTCCCCCACTATAATGTACAGCGCTGAGCAAACCTTGTGTCGCTACATAAATAATGTATAATAATAATAATTACAGAGATGGGACCTTCTTGCTGCTAAATAGGGCTGCAACATCTGATCATTGAAATCCACCCCCATTTGATATTATAATCTTGAATGCAGGCTTTTGAATTGGACCATGTCTTCCAGTAATTTCCACAGAGGTGTCATTGTGGATGGTGGAGAGGATGTAAATGTCTCTCTTATCCTTCAGTGCCAGCACTTCGTCATTTCTTAGGCTTGCTGATTCCCCCCTTTGTAGCCTGGTATTCACTAGAGATTGTGGGAAGCACCTCCAATGTGAATTTCAGACCCCTCCATGATTTCTAAGTGGGAGAACTTGCAAAATCGCAGGGTGTTCAAATACTTCTGTTCCTCACTGTAAATATTTGAATGTTCATAGTCTGGACACAGTTCTACCAAACAGGTTTGGCAATTAACTTACTGCACAATTGATTCCAGTTCAAAGAGCATGCTGCAGGTGGTGCAAGTTGGCGCTTTTTCCAAACTCTGACCAGATAAAAAGTAGCAGTTGTGACAGCAGTATCAAACCCATGTGCCCTCATGAATATGTGAGGATGGCACTCTCAGTCTTTCCCTACACTGAGATTTTCCAGCTTGTGGTACCACATTCTAAATGTCTAGCTGACTGAGAGTGATCAACATTGTGGTTAGTCAACTAAAAGGTAACCCATCACACAACAGGGTTGATTTAGTAACACTGGAGAGTGCAAAACCTGCTGTAGCTCTGTATAGAAACCAATCAGCTTTCAGTTTTTTTTGTCAAAGCTTAATTGAAAAAGCTGAGGTTAGAAGCTGATTGGTTAACATGCACAGCTGTACCAGATTTTGCACTTTCCAGTGTTAGTAAATCAACCCCATCAAAACAGCTGCCACCATGCATTTTATCAGAAACAAGAACTCTTAACAATAGTCGCTGTAACAAGTCTGAACAATAAAGAAACGTCTGCAATACCCACTGTCACACAGACAGGAATATATCAGAGATTTACACTATAATAGCACTTTTCAACAAGATGGTAATTCTTCAAGTCAGGGCCTGACTTAGCACATTAGAGATAAGCAATGATTTTAAAATATTATTTAGCAAAAGAAAAGGAAAACTGTCAAGAAAATAAATATTGACAATATTATAGTACTGTACATTACAAAGAAAATAGACAATAGTACAACAGAAAAACAAATGGTATTAAAGTGTTACTAAACCCAGGACCTTGCATTCACTGGTATCTGGTCTGTATCTGGTCTCCCACACAGAACATGGAAAGTGCAATTATTTAGTAACTATAAACTGCTAAATACCTTTTCTGATCAACAGTTAGAGCTGTCTTGTGACTTCTATCAGTATCTAGCCTAGCACATGCTAAAGCTTGTAGGAGGTGTTTTAATTTTGCTCTAGGAGGATTCAGGACCCCTGACCTCTGTCTGGACAGTGCTTGTTGGCCAGGTGCTGACCACTTGCACTCTCCCAAGGAAAAAAAAACCTCTCTAGCAATATACACTAAACTGAGCATGTGCAGAGTGACTCCACATGATATGTCTTATCAGGAGATAAGAGGGGGACACTGAAAGAAGGGGAGGATCAGAGAAGTCAGGATCAAACAGCCTTTTTACACAATGCAGAGGATGAATCCCTTAGGTTCCACAGTGAGTATAACAAGCATGCTTTACAGCATATACAAACTGATTTTACTGTTGTGGATTTAGTAACACTTTAAAAATGTAAGTATTTAACAAAGTCCTGGATTCTTTAGGTTCTGGCAGAGTACAGACAATGGGTATAAAATGGAGTGTCTTTGGCTTTCAAGAATTAAAACACTTGGCAGATGTACTTTCTTTGAAGGTAAATAAGAGTGGACAAGCTGAGTTGCAACAGCTTTTTGTGGACCTTCTGGAAAGCCTCACTGAGCTCTCCCCCTACCCAATCACAAGAACAGAGGGATGAGAAGTAGGAGTGCTGAAATATTTATCATTCTCTCCTTTAAAGAGTAACTCCACTTTTGTTGAAGAAAAAAAACATTCCCCTCTGAGTGGTCTATGTACTGTAAATTGCAAGGATTTTAACAAACTTTGTTGCAGATATCTACTTTTTGTTATTCTGAAGGAGTAGCTGTTTGTTTGTGTCCATGTTTAGGCTGAATCTATTGGAAGTGATTGCAGAATTATCAATCATCTGCTGCATCTGTATATAATGAGACAAGTGGCAGGGTCTGCATCCCTTTAGACATGATTTCCTTTGGAAGTATCTCACCAAAAATTTTTGTTGCAGGGGATGCTGAAAATTTTACTTTAATTACATATCTGGGGGGTGTTCTGTACACCATCTGTGTACAGAATACCTCCAGGTTGCTATGTTGTATTGCATTTTACAGGAAATTATAGCGCTGGACATTGAAAAAGAAAGGGACTTTTTACTATGTTCAATTACAATATGACTAGTGTTGCAATTGTATATGCTAAATTATTCATTTATTTATTTATTTCTTTTTGAAAGTGGAGTTACCTTTTAATGTCACTTTTCTAATTATATCCATATTTCCGGATTACTATATTTTCAGTCAGGTCACCAACATATTATTACACAGAATTACATCTCCAGTTGACAGAGACAAAACTTTAAATACATCAGATGTATTGAACTCTTAGGATATGTAATGTGACTAATTAGGCTTCTGTAATATATAACCTTAACAGGTTTGTCCTTGAATTGTTTGATATCCTCTCCTACATTTGGTGGAATCATAGCTGTTAACCTAATATAATTACACCAGTAGTTCTAAATTATGTGTAAATGTTGAGAGCTGAATTGCATCAACAGGGTCTTTCCTAGGTTGATTCTGATAGATCTTTAAATGTAGCCAGTTACGAATCCCATTAGATCCTGGTAATGGGATTTATGATAGGCTCAATTGAAAGTGTATCTATTTTCCAGGATCTGTCTTTGTTGCTAGTTAAGATGATAATTAAATGTTAAGAGCATCTGTGGTGTTCTATTTTGGTACTGGTAATGGTTGTTTAGAATACAGTAAAAAGGTTTTTTATGGGTTCTGACTCTGCCCCAGACCTCTTTACTGTCATAGTAGTCCATATAACTATCCAAATACACTACAAGTACTTAATTTGTACCAACAGCAGGATAAAAAGTCATTCTGCGTGCTGACAATTTTGGCCAATATGTGTCTTAATTATAGGCTGTGATTGAGGCCAATACTGGCCAAAATGCATCATTGTGGACAATGGCTCTAGTCCTGTGTTTGCCAAAATAAAGTCCTCATAATGGGTTTGGATAAGACTGCTGGCTACTTTTTATTTGGTCAAAGTTCAAATTTATTATTATTATTTATTGTTATACAGCATTTATATAGCACAACAGTTTGCGCATCGCTTTACAAAATTACAAGACAATTTGGTACGAGAAGTAACAGAGGGTCCTGCTCTTTAGAGCTTACAATCTAATTTAAAGCTCTAATTGCTTCAAAAGGCATTCAGAACCTATAAAGAAGCATTTTCTCAACATCTTCTTAAGATTTATTAATAAAAATGTCACATACAATCAAAATAAGTTTCCTGGTTTCAACTAAATATTGCATAATAACAATGTGTCTTTATTCATTACAATGAATATACATTATGTGCAGATACTGGGCTCAGTACAGAGATGCCAGTGACACAAATTGTTGCTCAGTAATGGTCGAGCATACTGGAACACTATACCATCAAAGAGTAATGCAGGCCATAGACGGGGAGAAAAACGGCCGATTTTTCTTTAAAAAAATGAAAAATCGGTCGTTCAAGCGGCCGACATTACCACCAATGGTAAAGAAAAATCAGCCGATTTTCATCCCGTCTACAGCCGGCAAAAAGTGTCCCTGCAGAGAGCTCTGCTATTTCTTTGACAGTTCTTTGACATTTATAGCGGTTGCAACAATGTATCTATTTGTATCCATTTAGGATACAGATGTTTTTATTCGGAAACAAATAGATACAATGTTGCAACCGCTGTAAATGTCAAGGAACTGTCAAAGAAATAGCGGAGCTCTCTGCAGGGACACTTTTTGCCGGACTGGAATTCCTCTTATTTTTCATCCTCTTCTTCTTCTTCCTCTTCTTCTTCCTCTTCTTCTTCTTCATCCTCTTCTTCTTCATCCTCTTCTTCTTCTTCTTCATCCTTTTCTTCATCCTCTTCTTCAAACTCTTATTCTTCTTCTTCATCCTCTTCTTCTTCCTCTTCTTCATCCTCTTCTTCTTCTTCTTCATCATCATCCTCTTCTTCTTCTTCTTCATCCTCTTCTTCTTCATCCTCTTCTTCATCCTCTTCTTCATTTTCTTCTTCTCCTTCTTCATCATCATCCTCTTCTTCTTCTTCATCCTCTTCTTCATCCTCTTCTTCTTATTCTTCTTATTCTTCTTCCTCTTCTTCATCTTCTTCTTCCTCTTCTTCTTCCTCTTCTTCTTCTTCATCCTCTTCCTCTTCTTCTTTTTCTTCTTTTTGTCTTCTTATTGCAGGTCACTGCTCATGCGCAGATTTTTTTATCGCGAAAATCGGCCGATCGGCAAAATCGACCGATTTTTTTCCAACTTTACCAATAAAAAAAATCTGCCAAAATACTGAAAAACGGCCAAACAAATAGCCCACTAACGATCCGAAAATCGGCCGATTTTCAACCCATCTATGGCCCCCATAAGCGTCACAACCTCAAGACCCAGGACACCTGTAAGACATACCCAGAGTCATTGTCACGTTTGTTCTCTTTGAACAGCCACATAAAAAATACATAAAATTATGAAAAAAGATGCAGACAACCCCCCCACCTCAACACACACACATAGACATAAAGATGCTGCCATAATCTATATTGACTTGTATGACCATAATCCTCATGCAGTGGCACAGTTGAGCTAATCTTAGCCCTGATGCACTAGGCAAGCCTGCATCGCTTGCATTGAAGAGCATACATTTTATAGAAACAGGGGCTTTCCAAGTCTGCATCCCCTGCAACAACTACCATACACCCAAATGTCTTCTGTAATCCCCAATATTTGTGTAAATGAGAGTAATCTCCAATAATTACACAGTAATAATTCTTCCTTTATGGGCAATGGACAGTTTTGATTTGATGCCAAAACTGGCTCCTTTGGAATCATAGGCCCACTAACAGATGTTGTGGCTATTGCCAAGGCACTAGTCTGTTAATTGATAGAAAAAAATGTAAATATGTCCTTTGCAGCAGCCTAATTCATTACTAAACAGTATTATGAGCCGTAAACAGCTAAAAGAGCCAGGGTTAAAAGTAACTATGAATACACTAATTACAACAATACAGAAAAGTGTTTTTTTACACAATGATACAATATTCACTTCCATGAGCAGCAATTATTTGGTGATGGATTCATTGCTTTTTGCACCTTGTATTAAATTACTAATAATTGTCTACATGATCTAATGTACTTAAATGTATGCCATTATACCCTAACATCTGTGCATCCTACTGTATTTAATACACAAGGTGGGTGTACAATGCTAATAAGCCTCTTATCATTTACAGTGCTAATTACCACTGACACAACTTTGAATGTTATTACTATATAAAAATACATATATGGAGTACTCAACTCCTTTCCTTTACTGATCACCTTATGTTTGATTTTAATCATTTCTTGTCTCGTCATTAAAGGATAAGTTCACCTTTCGTAACATGTTACATGCTACATCCATATTCAGGGTATAACATGTAACAGACCGGACCCCCCCCCTCCCGATTCCCACTTTGACAGCTAGTGAGGGGGGGGGGTTCACCACATGGCCACATCACTCATTCACAGTCATCTGTGAATGAGAGACTACAAGCCCCGACAGCCTTAGTGGCACTGTGCCATGGTAGTTCATTCATTCTCCCTGTCAGTATATCTGCTTGCTTGTACATCCTGTATGAGCAAGCAGATATACTGACAGATCTGCAGGAGACCTGCATGGCACCAGCGATCTGCTGATTGCTGGTGAAATGGTTTACAGCAGGGGTAGGCAAACTTTGAGAGGTGGAGATCTACCTGAACAACATGAAAGAGATCAAAGATCACCTGAGTTCAGCGCCATTTACCAAAAAAAATGAACTAGCAAGGCCTAACTAAATAGCAAGGAAAATGTAGAAAAATATAATAAAACAAATGTCACTGTAAAAATACAAACTTACCCTACCTTCAGTCAGTAGAGCAGTGGATGGTGTCAGTAGAGCAGTGGATGCTGTCAATCAGCAGGGCAGTAGGCAGTGTCAGTAGGGCAGAGGTTGGTGTCAGTAGGGCTGTGAATGTTGTCAGTAGAGCAGTGGATGCTGTCAATCAGCAAGGCAGTGGACAGTGTCAGTAGGGCAGAGGTTGGAGTCAGTCAGTAGAGCAGTGGATGGTGTTAGTAGAGCAGTGGACAGTGTCAGTAGGGCAGAGGTTGGTGTCAGTAGGGCTGTGGATGGTGTCAGTAGTTTTTATTTTTACATTTTTATTTTTTTATATTTTTCACAATTTCTTTAGGAGCCCTGTTGAAAGGGAAGCACTTGGGGGAAGGGCCAGACAGCAGAAAAAAGGAGGAACAGGGACGAGAGGGGAAGAGGGAGAGGAGTTTACCAGAACCGATCCCCTGGATTTTCCTCCTGCAGCAGCTGTACACTGGTGGGAGGGTGAGGAGGAGATGCTAGCTTTCAGCTGCTCCAGGAGGACAATAAAGGGGATCGTCGGAAGGCAGGTATTTTAAAAAT
This sequence comes from Staurois parvus, assembly GCF_062004578.1. NCBI lineage: Eukaryota > Metazoa > Chordata > Amphibia > Anura > Ranidae > Staurois > Staurois parvus. The sequence continues at coordinate 7,433,708 of NW_028318040.1, read as the reverse complement.
CTGAACTTCCAGCAAATGGCTGGGGATTGGGATTTTTGTGCCCCCCAGCTACCCTGGTGCCCTAAGACGGCTGCCTAAGCAGCCATATGCTGTGCGCCAACCTAAAGCTGCTTAGCCCTGCTACCCTAAGGCACCAGGGTAGGGGCAGAAAAATCCCAATTCCCAGCCACTTGCTGGGAGTTCAGATTTTTAAAATACCTGTCCATGGGAGGGAAGGGGGGGGCACTGCTGGTGGGGGGGAGGGGACTAGAGGTCACTTCTATGGGGGAAAGGGAGGCAGAGGACATTGTTGGGGGGGAATAAGGGGGCCAGAGGTCACTGCTATGGGGAAAAGGGGGGCAGAGGATATTGCTGGGGGGGGGGGAAGGGGACCAGAGGTCACTGCTATGGGGGAAAGAGAGGGCAGAGGACACTACTGCGGGGGGTTGATGTGAAGGGCAGAAGAGGATACTGCTATGGGGGAGGCCCTGCCCATAGCAGTGTCCTCTGCACATCACCCTCCCCCAGCAATGTCTTCTGCCCCCCATTTCCCCCATAGCAGTGACCTCTGGCCCCTTTCTCCCCCCCAGCAATGTCCTCTGCCCGCCTTTCTCCCTTAGCAGTGACCTCTGGACACCCAGCAATGTCCTCTCACCCCATTTCCCCCAGGCTCCCCCACTGCTGTCATCCTCAGTGCAGAGCTGAGAGCAGAGGACAGCAGGGCTCAGGACAGAGGGAGGAAGAAGGAGCTGGCCAAATGAACTTTTCATATTAACCTGCAGATGATTGGTTCTAGTAAGAAAAGTTAATTTGGCCAGCTCCTCCTTCCGCCCTCCATCCCGAGTCCTGCTGTCCTCCACTCTCCGCTGTGCACTGAGAATGACAGCGGTGGAGAGGGCTGGGGAAAAGGGGGGGAGAGGGACCTATTTGCAATCTACCTGTCACCTGCCCGAGGTCGACAGGTAGACCACGATCAACAGGTTGCCGACCCCAGTTTACAGGCTTCTGCAGATAAAATTAATTACAAATGCACATTTTCATTTCCTGCAAAAAAATGGACATTTATTATTTTTTCTAAAAGGTGAACTTATCCTTTAAGGCTTCATGCACCCTAGCATGGAAGCTCCAACACTAGCTCCTAGAAGCTGTTATCAGCATTTTTTCGGCTCCTAGAATCTAAGAAAAACTGCAAGAAAAGTTCTCAAAAAAGCAAAACAAAAGTTTTTTTTCTAAACGTTAAGCTTAAAAAAAACCTCTAGACAACCTAATGTGCATGGACACATGCTGTAGGATAGTATTAGTTGCTTCTATAGACAAAATTCTAAACTCCTCTAGGAGCAGCGTATTTTTGAAGCCAGTGTGCATGGAGCCTGAAGCTGATTTCTCCAGTTTTTAGTGAAATGTAAATAGTTCAGATGGACCAAGCTGGTCTAAACAAACTATTACCTTCTCTAACAATTGCAGTGACTGAGAGTGCTGTATAAACTGTACGTAGCCCCAGCTACATATAGTATACATCTCTGTGTTCTGGCAGTGGAATGGGCACTGGGTAAAAATCGAGTCTGGTTGAGCGTCACTCAGCCTTTCACAGGGAGCTTTGTATTCTATGAATAAATACAAAGCTTCCTCTGACTGGATGAAACAGTGTCGGGTGGATGATGTCACAATCTCTGACTCAGTCAACCAGAGGCAGCTTTGTATTCATTCATAGAATACAAAGCTCCCTCTGAAAGGCTGAGTGCTGCTCAACCCGATTTTGTTCCAGGAGTAGCACAGGAAGTTCCCAGACTACTGTTGGAATACAGCACCGTAACCTGTATATAGGTTCCATACAGTTTCTACAGTACTCCCAGCCACTGCAACTATTAGAAAATGGAATATTTCACAAACATGTATACAATTTCGCATTTAGTGAGTTAAAATATTAACATGGAATCTGCTCATACAACATTTTGATATATGAAATAAGACAAATGTGATTCCCCAAATGCTGCTACTAAAATGAGTTAAATAATGTAGAGATGTGCTGGTTGCTTTAAATCTTAAACAGCAGTTGCAAAGCATTTTTTTTCTTTTCCCTCTTTGTGAGTGACAGACAGGGAAAGCAGGACTGTGCTCTGATTGGTTGTTGCTACAGCTGAGAAGGATCCACCCATAGCAGCACTGTTGCAGCTGGACTTATGATTGGCTGTGGAGGAAAGGAGAGAGGAAAAAGGAAGAAGAAGCACATGTGGGGAGGCAGACATTTCCAGGGGACTGCATGGAGCAAGGGCTCCTGGTGTAAAGTCACAGAGTCTCACTCTCTGTGCTGCTAGAGCCCATGGACTGGGCTGGGAGTGTGTAGCAGCGGAATTGGTGCAGGAGGACAATGTGCAAACTAAGGATTGTCCTGCCTGACACCAGGATTACAGCCACTCAAGTGCATGTGTCTCTCAAAGTCTGGAGCTGCTGAAAGAGAGGATTTCTACTGCTGTCTAATGCTATTTAGAGGACAATCCAGAAACAGTGAGTACTCTGTGATGAAAGGGGATTTTGATATTGCTGCTTTGCTGTTCATCTCTGGAGAATGGTCATGAGAAAGCCTGCTCTCTAATTCTCAGAGTGACACAGATCTTGGAAAGCCCAAGCTGCTCAGAATTAGCTATTCCTGCTGCTGATTGATGAGAGAACTCTGTCACTGTATATTACTGGTTTGTGCTGTGGCTGAAGAGTGTGTTTAGTTCCAAGTCCCCACAGAAGCTTGCTGCTTTGAATATACTGAGCAAGTGTCAGTATATCAGGATTTCCCCTGTATGGCAAAGATTTGTTGATGTGTTGTTTTTCTTCTATTGCAATGTTCACTGGAAGATTCTGCTTAAAGGAGACTGTGCTATCCTACTACCCCTGGATTACAAATACTCTCCCATGCAGAGAGTGAGCACTCTTCCATTGATTAAAGGGCCCCAATGTTGAGAGACTTTAAGTTTCATCCCACTGGCCAGTGGTTATGTAGGACATTTCTGCTCTAGATAGTACTGCTATAGCAAATGTCAATAAGCTGCTAAATCTCATTAACAGTTATTGTTTCATGTGTCAATGTCACCCTAGTCAGTGTGATATTAGCCAGTTTTGGAGTCTTTGGCGAGTGAATTGTGACTTCTTACTAACTGTGTTATGCAAAGTGGTATCTGTGTTTTATGTACCTTACCTGTGTTAAATCAGCTAGTTCTTTTTCAGGGTTTGTCTTCTTCAATAAAACCCATAAAAAATATTCTCAGAGTGTCGAAGTGTTCTGGGTATAATCGGAGGTGTCACCAGATTCAGGTGAGAGCTGAACCTACAGGTGAAACTCGAAAAATTAGACTATCGTGCAAAAGTTAATTTATTTCAGTAGTGCAACTTAAAAGGTGAAACTAATATATGAGATAGACTCATTACATGCAAAGCAAGATAGTTCAAGCCGTGATTTGTCAAAATTGTCATGATTATGGCTTACAGCTCATGAAAACCCCAAATCCGCAATCTCAGAAAATTAGAATATTGTGAAAAGGTGCAATATTCTAGATTCAAAGTGTCCCACTCTAATCAGCTGATTAAGCCATAACACCTGCAAAGGGTTCCTGAGCCTTTAAATGGTCTCTCAGTCTGGTTCAGTAGGAATCACAATCATGGGAAAGACTGCTGACCTGACAGTTGTGCAGAAAACCATCATTGACACTCTCCATAAGGAGGGAAAGCCTCAAAAGGTAATTGCAAAAGAAGTTGGATGTTCCCAAAGTGCTGTATCAAAGCACATTAATAGAACGTTATGTGGAAGGGAAAAGTGTGGAAGAAAAAGGTGCACAAGCAGCAGGGATGACCGCAGCCTGGAGAGGATTGTCAAGAAATGGCCATTCAAAAGTGTTGGGGACTTTCACAAGGAGTGGACTGAGGCTGGAGTCAGTGCATCAAGAGCCACCACACACAGACGAATCCTGGACATGGGCTTCAAATGTTGTATTCCTCTTGTCAAGCCGCTCCTGAACAACAAACGTCAGAAGCGTCTTACCTGAGCTAAAGAAATACAGACCTGGTCTGTTGCTCAGTGGTCCAAAGTCCTCTTTTCTGATGAGAGCAACTTTTGCATCTCATTTGGAAACCAAGGACCCAGAGTATGGTGGAAGAATGGAGAGGCACACACTGCAAGATGCTTGAAGTCCAGTATGAAGTTTCCACAGTCTGTGTTGATTTGGTCCACTGTGCTTAATTAAGTCCAGGGTCAACGCAGTCGTCTACCGGGAGATTTTGGAGCACTTCACGCTTCCTTCTGCAGACGAGCTTTATGGGGATGCCGACTTCATTTTCCAGCAGGACGTGGCACCTGCCCACACTGCCAAAAGCACCAAAACCTGCTTCAATGACCGTGGGATTACTGTGCTTGATTGGCCAGCAAACTCGCTTGACCTGAACCCCATAGAGAATCTATGGGGCATTGCCAAGAGAAAGATGAGAGACATGACACCGAACAATGCAGAAGAGCTGAAGGCTGCTATTGAAGCATCCTGGTCTTCCTTAACACCTCAGCAGTTCCACAGACTGATAGCTTCCATGCCACGCTGCACTGAGGCAGAAATTGCTACAAAAGGGGCCCAAACCAAGTATTGAGTACATATGCATGCTTCTACTTTTCAGAGGTCCGATAGTGTTCTATGTACAATCCTTATTTTATTGATTGCATGTAATATTCTAATTTTCTGAGATTGTGAATTTGGGGTTTTCATGAGCTGTAAGCCATAATCATCACAATTCTGAAAAGTCATGGCTTGAATTATCTTTCTTTGCATGTAATGAGTCTATCTCATATATTAGTTTCACCTTTTAAGTTGCATAAGTGAAATAAATGAACTTTTGCACGATACTCTATTTTTTCGAGTTTCACCTGTATATATCTAGCCAAGCATCACCCAAGGGTGTGCTACAATAAGAAATAATTGTAGTGCAACTAAAAAAAGTTCAAAACACTTCTTTAAAGTAAATAGTGATCCAAAGCAGTCCATGCCAAAATCCTTAAATAGAAGAATGCTCTGTGTGTATGCTAGCTGCCACCACAAGAACTAAGGACCCTTACCAAATATTAAGACCTTAAAATCATAAGAGGTCATATCTTGCATAAAGGTAAGCTATTCAATAGGAGAACAGGACAGCCAATCATGAAATGAAGACACCTCCTAGACCACTCACATACTACCATATTATGTCAAAAGGAGTGCTCAATATAGTGCAAGTAAACTATTTCACATTTATTAATAAAACTCAATAATAAAAACTCACTAAGGTCAGTAAAGAAACTTGAAAACAGGTCATTTTTTCCTCTCACAATCCTGCTATCTCCACAGAATGCAGTGATATTAGCACGCCGTACTCCACCAAACATGTTTCGTCAAAGATGACATCTTTAAGGGCCATGGGTGCTGAGTGAGCACAGATAATTTATGAAGTATAATCCAATTAGGGCAGCTTGGTCCAAACAAAGTAATGAAATTTCACAAAAAAACTGAAGATCAGCTTTAAAGAATGATGTCAGCATTGCACAACACTATTTCTAATTTTTCTACCTGAATAACTTTACATTTTTTAAGGACATATGAGGATTTAATTTGGTAGGCTGTTATTTATCTAAACTTTGCTAAGATAAGATATATATATATATACATATATATATATATACTGTGTATATATATATATATATATATCTTTCTATTTCTAGCCTGCTTTTAATCCCTATAGAGTAACTTTGGGATTATGAATTAGAGGATGCATACTGAGCAAACTGTCTCTATATGTTGTGATTTACAAATTGGCCTATGTGTTGACGATTACCCATAAAGATAGCAATTATTGGATATTAACAGATGGCCATATTGGAGCATTATCATTGTGAGAAGGCGTATATATACAGCCTCCTGCATCCAAAACTCATGTGTGGCTTCTAAAGCATGCTGTGATAATTGTGCCCCGCAGATAGATTGGGGTGCAGGGTTATTGAAAATGGCCAATCACAATGTTTACGCTTGTAAACAAAGGCTGCATACAGCTTACTTTGAAACATTTCCTCTCAAAGTGACCATTGGGACTGTAGTAAGCAGTTGCTATAGTGACAGTATGTAAATAAATAAATAAATACATAAAAAAAATAAATATATATATATATATATATATGTATATATATATATATATATACACACATATATTTTTCATACTATCACCAGAACAAGTGATGTGTGACTATGGTAGCATTATACTGCTGTGGTGAAGATGTAGAATGACTGGCTATTCTGATATCACTGCACAGTAAGTCAGTGCAGCTAGCCATTGTCTTTGATCACTGCCATAGCACTACAATGTTACCAGAGCAGTGCATCCAGTCACAGTGTCCCCATTCACACCACACCAGTCCCAGTGTCCCCATAAGCATCATTCACGTGTGGAGTTATCTCTGAAGAATGATCCACATTATGATCGCCCTTTAGAGATCATTTGACAAGTGGTGAGGAGGCATTATATCACCTCCTGCTTTAGCCTCTTGGACCCCTCAAAATTGCCTCTATTAACTATTATGATAGGTAGTCAGGAAAATAGATATGTAATTTATGCCTTTAGTTGCTCCTTGGATTTTGGGCCTCTCTATGTAACTAGGCTGTGAACAAATCTCATCATGTGGTATCACCATACTCCAGAAGAGTAGCAGAATGTGGGGCCTCCAAAATATGATTAGTAGACTGGAAATTAGACATGTAATTTATCCCTCTTGAACACCTAAAGGTGCACCTTGGATTTTGGGCCCCTCTCTGTGACTAGGCTTTGAAAAGCCCTATACTTGGGAGAAGTAGCAGAATGTGTTTTGAGATGTAACTCTAAATATGCTAAATATGCCTATGATGTGTGTTAAAAGGAACTTTGTGTACAAAAATAAATTTTTTATTTTCTTCCCTGCAAATTGTGGCAAAAAATTACATTTTCAAAAGACTCTCTATGCCTGTGCTGTGTGTGAGAAATAACTGGATAAAATGTCGACTTTGTGAAAAAAACAAAAATTCTTTATTTTCTGAAAAACCATGACAAAAAATTAGAACTTCAAAAAACTCACCACACTTCTTACTAAATACTTTGGATGCTCTACTTTTCAAAAAGGGGTCATTTGGGGAGTATTTGTACTGTCCTGGCATTTTAGAGTCTCAAGAAATGAGATAGGCCATCAGTACATCAGGACTGATCAATTTTCAAATATACTGTATATACCATAGCTTGTAGACTATATACCTTTCACACTGACTAGACAATAAATACTGATTGTTTTTTTTTACCAGAGAAATGCAACAGAATACATTTTGGCCTGATTTTATGAAGAAAGCTTATTTATTTGCAATGTTTTATGACAAAAACGAAGAAAAACTTTTCTTTCAAAATGTAACGTAGTAAAGACCAGTGAAGGTTAAATACCACCAGAAGAAAGCTTTATCTGTTTAAAAAAATATATATAAATCTCATTTGCATACTGTGTTGCATGACTAAGTCATTGACATTCAAAATGTGGCAGTGCTGAAAACTGAAAAAAGGACTGCACTAGAAGAGGGTGGAACAGTTCAGTCTTCAAGTGATTAATATATAGAACTTTGAGAGTACACCAACGGTGATGGTGTGTCGCTATTTTATCTTAGTAAATAAACTATTAATTGTTATATCATTATATTGATCTTAATGTACATTCTGGAGACATACACAGATGTTATGCAATAGGGATGATTTACTAAAGGCAAATAGGCCATGCACTTTGCAAGTGCAGAGTACAAATGCCTTTGCAAAGGGCACAGTTTATGTGCCTTTGGTATATCAACCCCTATGATTTACTTCTATTACCTTCTTTTTTTCTGTTCATAGCAGACTACTGTGTAAACTACACTAATGTATGGTGTAAAACAAGGTAATAGAGGACAAACAAAAATATATTAGTATACTGTAAATCAAAATATGTATCAGTGAAGCAGTGCTCATATAAATTTTAAACTATTATCAAAATATAAAATGACAGTGGAGAAAAAGAGCACAGTGGAAAAGAAACAATGTGATGATAAACCTATGTCCCGAAAATGTAAGGAAATGTTATTATTTTGTTTCATTGTCGGGTCTTTCGTTTTTTGTCACATTAATATTGTCAAAGCTTAATTGAACAAGCTGAAGTTAGAAGCTGATTGGCTACCATGCACAGCTGCTTCTGATTTTGAGCGCTTCAGTTTTAGTAAATCACCCCCATTTTTTTGCACTGTATTTTTTTCTTGCACTGTTATTTTTTATTTTGATAATAGTTTGAAATGTATTTATTTTGATATATACTTACATATTTTTGTTTGGGGGCATGTCCAAGATGGCGACTGGAGCTGCATAGAGAAGAGCTCTGCCACCTCGAACATGCATCCGGATCTATCCTGGGGAAGTGCTGCAAATTTCATCCCTGAAGCCTTGCCACCTGTGACCGCTGCCTGGGATAGGACGAGCGCAGCCATGTGACCCCCCCCCCCCCCCGGAGGCTTACTGTGTCCTGCACACCAGTGGAGCCTGAGGCCTCTCAACCTCTTTAGACGGGGCTGCACTTCTGCCTGGTGTTCATCCACCTTCATCTTCTGCGGCTGTAGCCAGGAGGGGACTGTGGAGGTGGACTATCAGTGCCCCTGACCCCAGGGACTCTGTGGGCTTCCACGCCTGTGCTGCCTGTGGCCTTCCAGCCTCATCTGCAGGGTAGCCCCTACCTTTCACAGGGGGACATCTGCTTGGGGGAGCCACAGAGGGAGGCAGCTGTCCTACTTACAAGTGTCCCTGGCTCCCCCATACAATAACAATCACAATTTCATGAGCTATACAGGCCATCTGGCTGTGTTGTGGGGTTGCCATTATATCAAGCCAAATTTCTCTGCCTGTGTGGATGAGGCCTGGGGACACTAGAGGCAGACCTTCGATCTCTGGCAGACGATTCGGAATTGCACATACTACTAAGGCTACTACATCAGCAGGATCCAAGCGGGTAACAACTATGGCTACACCTTCCTCTCAAGAGCCCAATCCACCTGCCACATCTGCAGACTTCCACTCTCTCATGACAACTATTACCAATTGTCCGGAGATGCTCACCACAAAAATTGAACATATTTTTGTTTATTGGGATTCATATGTTGGATGAAGCGGGTTGCTTTTGGGGTATTTTTGGGGAATTTTGTTTGATGCGGAGTGGAGGTACATATAGTCACTATAGAATAGACATTAAATTCTTGCGTAATATAGAAAAATATAGATTACAATGTAGATCTTATATCTCTTAGATTAGTCTGCTCTTGATATTGAGGTGTTTCAGCTGTGCACAGCCTGTTTTTACCCCCATCAGTCTCCCATGACAGGTAACTGACCTAGGCACGGTTTTACATATAATGCCATTGTATATACACTATATTGCCAAAAGTATTGGGATGCCTGCCTTTACACGCATATGAACTTTAATGGCATCCCAGTCTTAGTCCTTAGGGATCAATATGGAGTTGGCCCACCCTTTGCAGCTATAACAGCTTCAACCCTTCTGGGAAGACTGTTAACAAGGTTTAGGAGACTGTCTATGGGAATGTTTGCCCATTCTTCCAGAAGCGCATTTGTGAGGTCAGTCACTATGTCAGACGAGAAGGCCTGGCTTGCAGTCTCTGCTTTAATTTATCCCAAAGGTGTTCTATCAGGTTGAGGTTAGGACTCTGTGCAGGCCAGTCAAGTTCCTCCACTCCATACTTGCTCACCCATGTTTTTATGAACCTTGCTTTGTGCACTGGTGCGCAGTCATGTTTGAACAGGAAGGAGCTATCCCCAAACTGTTCCCACAAAGTTGGGAGCATGAACTTGTCCAAAATGTGTTGGTATGCTGATGTCTTAAGAGTTCCCTTCATTGGAACTAAGGGGCCAAGCCTAACCCCTGAAAACAACCCCACACCATAATCACCCCTCCAACAAACTTTACACTTGGCACAATGCAGTCAGGCAAGTACCATTCAACTGGCAACTACCAAACCCAGACACGTCCATCGGATTGCCAGACAGAGAAGCATGATTCATCACTCCAGAGAACACATCATCACTGCTCTTGAGTCCAGTGGCGGCATGCTTTCCACCACTGCATCCAATACTTTGCATTGCACTTGGTAATGTAAGGCTTGGATGCAGCTGCTCAGCCATTGAAACCCATTCCATGAAGCTCTCTATGCACTGTTGTTGTACTAATCTGAAGGCCACACAAAGTTTGCAGGTCTTTAGCTATTGACTCTGCAAACAGTTGGTGACTTCTGCGCACTGTGTGCTTCAGCATGTGCTGACTCCGCTCTGTCATTTTATGTGGCCTACCACTTCATGGCTGAGTTGCTGTTGTTCTCAGTTGCTTCCACTTTGTTATAATATAACTAACAGTTGACCGTGGAATATTTAGTAACAAGGAAATTTCACAGATGGACTTATTGCACAGGTGGCAACCTATAACGGAACCACTGTTGCATTCATAGAGCCCCTGAGAGTGACCCATTCTTTTACAAATGTTTGTAGAAGCAGTCTGCATGCCTAGGTGCTTGGTTTTATACACCTGTGGCCATGGAGGTGATTGGAACATCTGAATCTAATGATTTGAAGCAGTGTCCCAATACTTTTGGCAATATAGTGTATATGTAAGTGGAATTACTATGGCATGATGTGATCCCATTTTGTAAATAGCATTGAGTATTTATATGACGTATTATGCCTGCTTGTAGATATTCACCCATACTTCTGCAAGTTATGGTAAAGGGGTCAACAAAAATGCCACCTTCCTACTATCATCTGATCATTAGCATATTCTGGAAGGAAAATATTTTTCTCCTCAGAATAGAGTGGTGGAGGTAGTGTATATTGGCATATATCTTACTTGACTATATGATGGGAATGCTGTTTTTTTTATTATGTGATTGTATTAAATACATTGAAATTATTTTATACATTACCATGGTATTTGTAGCAACTTGAAAGTCCCTTATTCTGTGGTGGTACAAAAAGTTTTGATCATTATGTCACAACTGTCATAGTGATCACATAACCAGGAATTGCAGTAGTCTTGTTGGTTCCTGATTATTAAATCCAGGTTTAACAGCTAGCAGCCATACAGAGTGTCAAATGGTGGCTGGTAATGTATGAATGTAGATTCAAATTCCCACAGCACAGAGCATTGTGCAGAGAAACATTAAAATGGAACTAAACCATCCATTTAACTGTTCCTCAAAACAGTTACTGTACATTCAAGTCATGCCTTGAATGCTAACTGTCACAGGTGATTGTGCTCTCAACCAAATTGTCAAGCCATCAAATGACTGGTGTCATAACTGATCACATGTAAAGCACCATGGCAACTACAGAAAAAAAATAGGCTAAGATGGCAGCTCCCTTGGCTGTAAAAGATAGGAGGGTTTATTGCCACTTTAGGCCTCATGCACACTGCAACTCAAAAAAGCTGCTTCTTTGAGCGTTTGAGCTTGTTTTTTTCTAAACTCCCCTCCATGTTAGCCTATGCACACTCTAGGCGTTTTCAGTTTAGTGGTAGAGAGATTTACAGACAGAAATAAAAAACATCACTTGTGCATTCAAGAGAGGAGCCTTTGAGCATAAAAAATCCTCAAAAGCACATTGACGTATATTCTGGCCAATAGATTGCATTACCACCAGACACGGGAGCACACCTTAACACACGTGAACAAGAATTAATGCACATTAGCGCCCATGCAAAATGTGGCTTTTTACTGCACTTTTTGATGATGCAAACTCCTGTAGGTTGAAAAACATTTTGAGCCTACAGATGTGCATGTGGCCTTAACCTACAGATTATGGATAGTAAGCACTCAAAACTGACTGACAAGAAAAGACATACCTGATCTTAAAGTAGTTCTAAAGGCCTAAGGTTTTTAACCTTCATGCATTCTATACATGAAGGTAAAAAACCTTCTGTGTGCAGCGCCCGCCACCCCCCCATAATCCTTACCTGAGCCCCCCCCATTCCAACGATGTTCACAATATCCTCCGCTGTATGGGGACTCTCCCTCCTCATTGATTGAGACAGCAGTGGAAGCCCATTGTCAATCACAGCCAGTGAACCAATGAGGAAAGAGCAGGGGGGAGTAGGGCTGAGCCACAGCTCTATGTGTCTTATTGAGCGAAGCTTGGGTGTGAACACGTAGCAGTGCCCCCAGGGCAAGCAGCTTTCTCTGGGGGCACTGCTTGAGGGGGAGGAACCAGAGCACCAGCAATTGACCTGAAAAGCAGAGAATCAGGGCAGCTCTGTGCAAATCTATAGACATGTTTGTTATTTTATTAAAAAAAAAAATAAGCTTTATTATTGCTTTAAATGTATACTCCAATAATGTACATGGAAATGTTGCATTTTAATGAGTTGAGGGAAAATAGCATACCTATATCTTTACACCCTGTTTGGTAGTATAGAAGAATGGGAAGTGACTGAAAATGTTCCCAGTAGAGATACAGATAGCAAAAAAAAGAAAATGAAAGAGGTTCTCAACCTTCACCACTGTAGATATGTAGATATCTGTTGAACATTGAAAAAGCCGCCAAGCATTAAGATCATCCTATACATAAATTGCAGTGAACATGTATTTCGCCCATTAAGGTTCATTGGATTGCCCATTCACAGAGAAGGTAATACCTTTTTCACACTCACCTGCTGCCCCATTAAGTAGCCAGATCCAAGTATTCTACCTGGTACCTACAGATATGAGGAAACGTGGCTCTCATACCTTGCTCCTGCAATGCAGCACTGGGTGCCTGAGTGAGGAATCACTACACCCAAGCGACATCACAAGGGCGTGGGTCCTTCACCCTGTGTAAGCTCTAACTGGTTTGATATGGATTGTACACCGTACCCTTTCTGTTGGCTCCAGTGGGTTGTAGGGGTTGTAGCAGAACACAGGGAAGGAAAGCATTAGCAGAGAAAACAATGAGATACTGTCAGGAAACTAGTGCAGCTAATGCTAATTCTTCTACAGTTAATGCTAACTCTTCTGCAGCTCATGGGAATTCTTCTCCAGCAAAGGCTAATTCACGTGCAGCTACTGCTCATTCACATGCAGATAATGTTTGTGCAAGTGTACCAGCACACAGAAAAGCCCAGGATAATGCCCAGTATGCACTGACACCTAGGCGCATTTCTATGCAACATCGCACATTGGCCCTCATGTCTTCCCACATTGGTGCCAAGTTGCCTTTTTAAAAGAGACTCTGCTGTGTACTAATTGCTGGATGTTCTTTAGCTTCCTGTGATCCGTGTCCCTGTTTATACTGACTGATCTTCCATTGCTGACCCGGCTTGATCCTGACCTTGCTCTGTGGATTCTGGACACTGACCTTGGCTTGCCTTAGACTGCTCTCTGCCTGATCTCCTGGTCCAGACTTCGGCTTGCCTCTGACTATTCTATGCCTGATTTCCTGATGCTGACCTCGACTTACTACTGGACCTTGCTGTGTTTGCTAGCCTGGTACCGACCCCAGCCTGCCTCCTGACCATGCTGCTGTCTCACTGTGTATGACCCTGGCTCACCCTGGCTCACCTTGACTACATCCCTAACCGTGGCAGTCACCTGCTATCAAGCTATCAGCAGTCATGCTTCTTTGAGCCTTGTACCTCAGTCACCATATTCAAGGGTGCTCGGACCAGAGCCACAAGGGAAGCCCTCTTGTCAACTCAGCATTCAACCAAGGTATGTGACAGATACTTGTTACTTTACTATTATTATAATACAGGATTTATATAGAGTCATCAGTTTGTGCAGTGCTTTACAACACGAGAGCAGACAGTACAGTTACAATAAAAGTCAATACAGGAGGAATCAGTGGGCCCCGCTCTTTAGAGCTTACAATCTAAAAGGGAGGGTCAAGGAATACAAAATGTAATAACTGTGGGTGATGACCTGATGGAGAAAGTGAAAGTACAGTTGCTAGGTGGAGGTGGGATAGGTTTCTCTGAAGAGAAGGGTTTTCAGGGATTGCCTGAAAGTAGGCAGAGTAGGAGACAGTCGGGCATATTGGGGTAGAAAGTTCCATAGGATGGGAGAGGCTTTGGAGAAGTCCTGAAGGTGATCATGGGAGGCGGTGACAAGGAAGCTAGAAAGCAGGAGGTCTTAGGATGAATGAAGAGAATGATTTGGTTGTTATTTTGAGAATAGATTAGTAATGTAGCTGGGGGCAGAACTGTGGATGGCTTTGTAAGTTATTGTTAGTAATTTTAATTTAATTCGTTGGGTGAGGGAAATCCATTGGTGGGATTGGCAGAGAGGGGTAGCAGACACTGAACGGTTTGTGAGGTGGATGAGTCTTGCAGCAGCATTCATGATGGACTGAAGGGGGTAGCCTATGTAAAGATAATCCAATGAGAGGGGAGTTGCAGAAGTCGAGGCGAAAGATATCCAGGTGTGAATTAGAAGGTTTGTAGTGTGTATTTTGGAGATGTTTCAGAGGTTGAAGCAGTAAGCTTTGGAAAGTGTTTAGATGTGAGGCCGAGAGAAGAGTTCAGACTCTAGGATTACAGCTAGCACCCTGCCTGCAGGGAAGGGTTGATAGTTTTGCCATTGATCTTGACAGAGAAATCAGGTGAAGAGGGGGAGGAAATATTATGAACTCAGTTTTGGATAGGCAGTTTGAGGAAGTGGTGTGATAATCAGACTGATATGTCTGTTAGTAAATTAATGATGTGTGAAGCTACTGATGGAGTGAGCTGAGGTGTAGCGAGATATGGGAGTCGTCAACATAGAAATGGAAGCCATGGGAGATTATCAACTGGCCCAGGGAGGAGGTATAGATTGAGAACAGGAGAGGTCCAAGAACAGAACCTTGGGGTACCCCAAAAGAAAAAGGAAGAGGAGAAGGGGAAATAGAATTATGAGTGGCACTGAGGGTGCATTTGATTGGTATTTTGAGAACCAATGAATAGTACAGTCACAGAGACCAAAGAAGTAACATTTTTTGAGAAGCAGGTCAACCATATCAACGTCCACGGGTAGGAGTACAGAACAATGTTCATTGTTTTTGACCATTAGTAAATCATTTAAAAGAGCAGTTTCTTTGGAGTTTTGAGGGTGAAATCTATACTGAAGAAGATCAAGGTTATTCTTAGTGAGGTGGTCCAAATAAAAGTGGTTAACAGTTCTAAGTGAAGTTTAAACAAAATTTTCTATTACAAATCAAATCTGAAGTAACAAAATCAAAATGAATAATATGCTGTACCTAGTAAACCAAGATGAAGCAGCACTAAATAGATAAGATAGGCTATTTTTTCATTGTGGCCATAAAGTTTAGAAAATTTGCATTAGCTTTCAAGCACCACAAGTTTAAATTGTTTCCTGGTCTCCAATAATGAAACAAGCAAAACTGGTATGATGATGGATCAAAAATAATTTACAACTGCCACTACAATGATTTTGACTGATTTTCATTATATTTTTTCCTGTATTATGTCTCTTTTTATGTGAAATATAATTGGTCTGACTACTGAGCCTTAATATGTTTTAAAGTATCTTCTGTAACTGTGTTTTAGTTCTTATAACACATGCTGATGACATAGTGATGGCTGTTGAGATAGTTGAATTGAATCCAGAGCGTTAACGCCTCTAAAAGATGCTATTAGCATACTATCTCAACTTCACATGATATGTTATTAATATTACAAAGCTCAAAGGCAATCTAAACTTCAGAACTCAGATTAGGTTCACTGTGTATGGAAACCTATCAGATGAATCATGAAGGAAGTCAGAAATTATCTTTGAAGATAGATGTAGTGTTAAACACTTTTTCTGGGTGCAGATTTGCAGATATACAAACTAACTCCCTTATGACCATACATAATTCTAATATCTATATATATATATATATATATATATATATATATATATATATATACATATACATATACAGTTGTGTTTAAAATAATAGCAGTGTGTTGAAAAAAGTGAATAAAGCTCAAAATCCTTCTAATAGCTTTTATTTCCATACACAGAAATGCATTGGGAACACTACACATTCTATTCCAAATCAAAACATGAAGAAAAATGTATCAAATTTGTGTTGTTCCTCTAAAGAAATTGAAGAAAAATGAATATTAGACTGTTCAAATAAATAGCAGTGTTTGTATTCTTCTTTACAAACTCAAACATTCACTATATAAACTGAGGTGATTGTAGCCGTATTAGTGCATTTGCGACAGAAACAATTGAGTACTGTCCGTGATACTTTTTTTATTTGCACTAACATACAATTTTGAGGACAAGCTTTCAGGGTATGTCCCCTTCTTCAAAGTCCAAGCAGTACTATACAAATCACAAAGTTTCAGCAGAATGTTAGAAGGGATGAAAAAAAAAAAAAGAGGTTAGAGATAAGATACAGCAAAAGCAAGAGGGGAGGGGGGGGGGAATACAACACTCACACAGAGGGAGTTACGCTTGAGCTAATAGTCATAAAACTGTTGGATAATGAGTTAGGAATCCCATGTCCAAATTCAGGCCGTTATCTCTTGTGTCAAATAGAATTATCATTCTTAGTACAAAAGTTTTTCTTTCCTGAATGGATTTGAAATTTCCTTTAAGAACTAAAATATTGAGGTCTCCCATTGTGTGGCCTGGTTGTGTGAAATGGTGTTCCACAGGTGTGCAGAGGTCATCTTCTTTATGTTCCTTGATGGTATGTCTGTGCAAATTCATCCTTGTTTGCAACTTCTGTCCTGTTTCGCCAACATAAGATCCTTTGCTGCATTTCCTGCACTGGATAAGGTACACAACATTACTGGAAGTGCAGCTGTATGAACCGGAGATATTAAAGATCCCTTTTGAGTGTCTGACACTTTTTGATGGATTGATTTGGTTGCACAGTTGGCAGCGTTTTTTATTGCAGGTTGTGCTTCCATTATTTGTGACATCTTGATCAGAAGGAAGTTTCCTACTGATTAGTTTATTTCTGAAGTTGGAGGGTTGTCTGAAAGCTAGTATTGGGGGTTGTTGGAATATTTCTTTCAGAGTTCCATCCTCTGTTATGATGGGTTGTAAATCTTTGATTATTTTTCTTATCCCTTCTAGTGCTGGGTTGTATGTGGTTACTAGAAGTACACGGTTGTTTGTTTTTTTCTCTTTGTACTGAAGTAGGTTTTCCATTCGTGTTCTCAAGGCTGTATTTATGCTGGTGTTGATAGTTTTGTCCTTGTAACCTTTCTTATGGAAGGAGTCTGCTAGTGTCCTGAGATGTTTATCTCTGTCTCTTGGGTCAGAACATATTCGGTGGTATCTAATGGCCTGACTGTGTATGATGGCACGTTTCGTGTGTTGACGGTGGAAGCTGGAACTGTGGAGGTAGTTGCATCTGTCAGTGGGTTTCCTGTATATTGAGGTGTGAAGCGTACGCAGGTCATTGAATTCATACTTACACACAACTACTTTGCCTTCAATAAAGACATCTATCTTCAATGTATGTGTACTGTGATGGGAAGTAAAATGGCACCCCAATATGCCAATTTATTTATGGCTGACCTGGAGGAAAAATTCCCAAACAGCATGGAACAAAAACCATACAGATACTATCGCTATATTGATGATATTTTCATCATATGGACAGAAGGTGAAGAAAACCTAAAACAATTTTACTCATTGATCAACACTTTTCATCCATCAATCAAACTAAAAATGGAATACTCAAACACACACATCAACTTCC
This sequence comes from Staurois parvus, assembly GCF_062004578.1. Classification (NCBI taxonomy): domain Eukaryota; kingdom Metazoa; phylum Chordata; class Amphibia; order Anura; family Ranidae; genus Staurois; species Staurois parvus. Next base: position 7,415,966 of record NW_028318040.1, on the reverse strand, counting down.
TAGACACCACAGTATACATCAGGGATGATACGCTTCACACCTCAATATACAGGAAACCCACTGACACAGAATCAGCAGCATGCATGTCATGACTGTTGGGTCTGTTGGATTTCTATTACTCTACTACACCTGCTAGTAAATGTTTTGCCATGTGGAAATATCATTTCTACCAAAAACAGTGATTGATCAGGTTAGTGATGTCTGACTGCTATTATTTTGAACACAACTGTACATATATAATTTTTTTCCCACTGAAAAGTATTCTTGAAAATGTATTTTAGTATAATTTTAAAAGCACGTTTTTGACTGGTTGCTGTTCTGTTTTTATTTGTTTAGTTACTTCACTTGTTCTCATTCCCCACTATGTATAACTGTTAGATATAAAAGCTATGTTGGTTTCCATTCATTCATACATAAGCAATTTGTTAGTACTGTTTTTAAGTACTTTTCCTAGGAATAAATAAATAATAATTATTATATAATTTACTGTTATAGTACTAGGGGTAATGAAAGTATCCATTTTAGAAAATGTTGAAGCCTGCTCACTCCAGGCCATTGCAATGCAGAGCTACACCCAGAGGAGCCGCTGAGATGTTTTGTAATTTCTCTGCATATCTGAAGATGACACACCTCGCTCACTCAGCACTTACTGACACACCATGAGATATTTTAAAGAACGTATAAGGCCAAGTATAGCCTAAAAGATGAGAGGATTATTAAATGCACTTATGCAAACAAATACGCAATACCGTTACTCTTAGAGATATGGTTAAACACCTGCAGTATTCTAAAATTATCTAACAGAAATTAATTATGCATTTACCTAGCAACAGTATTTAAAGACAGTTATATCATGCTATAACAGTCCCTGTTTTGTCACACTGACCAGTGAATGATAAAAAAAAGTTGACTGGCAAGTTTTGAAGAAAACACAACAGTTCCCAGCAGACAACAAATTAACTTGCATGATGTTAGTCTTTTTCAAGACCTAGGGCTCCCTCTTCTGGGTCACTGGACATGTGTTTTGATTCAGTAAAAGTCAAGCTGAACTCAAGACAAGGATAGAAATTGCTGTGATCTCTCTCTCTTTCAATCCTGCTGAGACAGTCCCTCTCTTCCTTCCTTGCAAGTGGTGGGATGGCTTTCCACTACAGTGTGCTCACACCAGGCATCCAAATCACACCATCCTATGGAGAAGGTTCTCATTCTCTTTGCTTCTCTGAATTCCCACCCAATTGTGGTCAGTTTTGGCAGGGATTCTTTCATCCAGGAGCAGTAGCAGCCCAGTCTCTTTCCACTCACCTACTAGTTGCAGGACAGTTCTCTCTCTCTCTTTCCTCACCAGCCTGCTGACCACCCTTCTCCTTGATCTGTTGCATCAGGCAAACACCATCCTTCCAGACTTGAATCATACCCAGCCAAGATGGCTGCCCCCTGCACTGAAGAAACTCCATTGATGGGCGCTGTAAAGTGGTCTCCTTAAAAATGGGTGCTGCACTTCTGCATTAATGAATATTCAGTTTTATTCAGTCTACACTGCAGAAGGATAATACAGCAAGAAGAAAGAAAGTTCCACAGCAGTTATCAGCTACAGTCCAGGTTAGAGCAGTAATGCAGGTTATGTGCATTGTGATGGCATTTATTTTCAATGGCACCCCAAAACATCTTTGCAACACAAGTATCTAGAAATGCACCACAGTCCACCACAGCAAAAGTTTTTTTTTAATTCACCACTCTATCTACTCTACACTTAAGTATGCAAAATTAGCTCCGTTGTGGCCAGATTAAAACACAGTATTAAAGCAATTACCCCATTTTTATTAGTACCAAACCTGTAGGAAATGTAATATATATAGTATATAAGACATTAACATTTGTTATCATTCTTCAGTTCTTAATCTCAAAAGGTGTTCTAATACAAGTACAGTATATTACCTGTCTTTTCTTTCTTTAAATATTGCTTCCAATTTTCAATGCAAAAATATTGCGCCTATGAATCTGGCTTTTTGCCTGGCACAAGATAGAACTATCAGTTTCCCAGTGCTCTCATAATATCAAAAGCTTATCAGGCAATGAATATCTAGAGATGTTCTCCAGCAGCAGGAAATTGCATCTTATTGTGATTATATGGTATCATTCCTATCCAACATCTCAAAATCTCAAACACAAGTGTGAAGTTTATTTTTATTGCTTTTATATTTGCTGACTATATCTGAAAATACTTGATATCTGATTATTTATTTCACTGAACACAACTTGGGCCTTCATATAGTAAAATCTGGATGTTCATTCATTTTTTGTTTTGGTGACAATGGTCACCAGTACAAACAGAAATGATGAATTTACCCAATATAAGAACAGAGAGAAATTCTTCTATACTCTGTCAAAAACTATGAAAAATGATACACTTTAGGCTACATTCACATGGCCGTAAACATTTTAGTAATGTTTACTGGAACAAAAATTGTTCTTTTCAATACCAGAGTGCATGCACATGTCTTCACATGCAGATTATTGGATTTTGTGTTACGGACCTGAATGCATGTTTAAGCACCTACATAAATGTCTCCATTGCAATGCAACCATGTTCAGACCTGTAAAGAAAACATTTGTACATACCTTTTTTATTATGGTTATCTGAATGAAAACCTTAAAGTAGTACAGTGAGGGTCTAAAATTAAACTCTTTCAAGTCATATGCAGAGAAATTCAGAATACATATATTATTAAAAATTGCTAAAGAGGATGGAAATGTGATTTTAAAGGTACAACATATAATGCCCCTCAGGTTTAGCTGGGGGACGCTAGTTAGTTTTTTTGACAGAGGTTGAGTATTAGCCTGGGATGAGTCAGACTAGAATGAGTCAGACAGGTTATTTTGTGTCAGGGCTACGGGCTCTGCGGGTCAGTTTCCTGATGCCTCCCCTGCTCTGGAAGCTTGAGAAGTTTACAGAAGGCAGTGGGTGGGGGTGAGGAGAAGCTGATCTGCATATTTAAGGGATCTTGGCCAATCCCAAAGCAGGAGGTTTGGCATTGGACCAGGACAGCCCTTAAATATGATGGAGCATGTTCAGCAGGGGGAGTAGTGTCGGGAAGAAGATGGAGTGAAGGCTGGAGTGTGGAGCCTGGGAGTGGGGCCCAGGAGAGGTGCCTACTTGCAGGCAGGAGCTAGAAAGTAGGTTCTCTGCCTCATCGTCCCCAGATAGTGGACAGCCTGTGGAGCAGGGAAGGAGCCAGCCTAGCTTAAGGCCTGAAGGCAGCCACCAACCTACCAAGCTCACAGCAGAGACAGATTGAGTAATCCTACACTAGCTGGGCCAAATAAGGGGAGAGGGTAGTCAGGTGGCAAACCCAACTATCTTCTCATCTGGGGCTGCTTTGTCAAGTGGTGGTTTCTGGGTCCCCTTGCCCAGGGATAATCTCAGGCAGCTGGGTGAAGAGCAGCATTCATCTGAGGTCTAAGGCGGTACACCTGAAGGGCTGGAGAGCTCTTTAAAGCAGAGACTTTCTCACTTGTACATAGTTGATAAAAAGTTTGTCCTCACAGTTCACAGTTCCTTTGGGCATCACATACACCCCTCAACCCCATACAAGTTCAATACCCCTTAATAAAACTACAAAAACAAGCTCAAACACTGTTTACTGTCTCCAGTGTACAGGTGTGGAAGAAAATGCGTTTTGCCTGGCTGTCTGCCTGGGAGACCCAAAACTCAGCGACCCCTGAGGGGGTAGTACTACACAATATAAACACTCAGTTTGTAAAATAAAATCATAACATCTTAGTGAACAATAGTATAAAACTATTAATAACTTGATTATGATACAAATTTGGTCTTTTCAAGCTTCACAGCTTCAAGTAGATATATTTAGATTTAGGGTCCGTGCACACTGGCTTAAAAAAACGCTGCTCCTAGAAGAGTTTAGCATTTTGCCTGCAGAAACAACTAATGTTATCCTATGTGTCCATGCACATTAGGTTGTTTAGAGGCATATTTTAAACTCAGCATTTAGAGGCAGAAAAAAACCCTTGTTTTGCATTTTTGAGAGTGATTTCTAGCAGAAAAAAACACTAACTGCTCCTAAACACTGCTAAACACCCCTAAACGTCAGTACAAAAAAACTCTCAAAATTAGCATTTTTTTTCTGCCAAGAGCACTGGAGTTTTTTTAAGCTAGTGGGCATGGACCCTAATTGTTGCACAATATTGTTATATAAGGTCACGGGGGGGGGGGGGGGGGGGGGATGAGGGGATTGGGGTGTCTATATATACAAATGCAAAAACAATAAAGAAACAATGAAAATAAACTCTCCAAAATATTCTGCATTTATTTGGTTGATTGGTTGGTTTACAACTAATGGAATCATTTAGTCCTGGGTGTTGAGTAGCGATTAAAGTATACTGTATATCCATTTTGTTTTCATGTTTCTATAGACACCCTCCCAGAAAGACGGCTAGACGGCTAACCTAATGCCATACTGTAATTAAACATGTATAAGAGAAATGTAGTTATGCTAGGGCAGTATAATCAGGGGCATATCTACCAAAGTAAATAGAAAACATTGCAGCGCATAAAGAAACTATCAAAGTGAATAATGTAGCTAATCTGTGAATAAAACACATTTATATCTAAATGTGTCCCAGTGTAACCAACAACAGAATAATAAACAATATAGTCCTTCCACTGTAAATCTGTAAGTTTATGGTGTAAATCACGACAGACAGTGTTCAATCCCACAAAGTGCTCTTTATCCAGTGCAAGGTCCTCCACCACTATGCACTCACCAGAGTGCTACTTGGTCAGTAGCATGCATATCATGAGGTCTATGCCATCTGCTCTCCAGCAACTTTACCAGTCCGGTTAGAACCTTAAGGAGAGATGCACACCAGGGTTGGTACCAACCAAAAATATCTATGTGACATAGTGAAATCAAGTAGTTTCAATATAAACGATTTTTGGATGTTGGGAATACTATCCGTTTCTACTAAATAATATTCTACAGCTCCCATCCCATCCCATCCCTGTGTCCAATATTGCTATACAGAGAGGCAACATCTGCTTGTTACATGGAAGGTGGAGGGTGTAGTCACAGTATCCTTAATGTCTCTCATGACCTGGTTAGTGTCCTTTAAAAAATCTGGAGTTTCAGTTACTAGAGGTTGTAAATAAACATCAATATATTCTCCAGCTCTTGAGAACAGAGAGCCAATCCCATTGATAACAGGAGGTCCAGGGGGATGAACCGGATCTTTAAGAATCTTGGGAAAGAATTAATCCTGTCTCGCCTGTTTAACCTTTAATGTTTCTAAATCCTTAAGGACCATATTTTTGAAAGTAGTGATATGAGAATTGTTACCAGCTGGGGGATTAAACAAGGAAGTGTTTCTCAAATTCTAATTTTTTTACATCATTTAATCCTTGTGAATTCCTAATGATAGGATTTTGCAGAAATCCCCAGGCCAGTTACATAGTTGCATAGTTAGTCTGGCTGAAAAAAGACAAAAGTCCATCCAGTTCAACCATTTAAAAAAAAAAAAAAAAAGTTATAATCCTATATCCACAGATGATCCAGAGGAAGGCAAAAAAACCCAGCAAAGCATGATCCAATTTGCTCCTGCAGGGGAAAAAGTTCCTTCCTGAATCCCCGAGAGGCAATCAGATTTTCCATGGATCAACTTTACCTATAAATGTTAGTATCCAGTTATGTTCTGTGTATCCAAAAAAGAATCCAAGCCTTTTTTAAAGAAATTCACTGAGCTGGCCAGAACTAACTCTTGAGGGAGTCTATTCCACATTTTCACAGCTCTCATTGTGAAGAAACCTTTCTGTGTTTGGAGATTAAATGTATCCAGACATAAAAAGTGCCCCCTTGTCCTCTGTGATGATCTCAGGGTGAACAGCTCTACACAGAGTTCACTATATGAACCACTGATGTATTTATACATATTGATAATATCCCCTTTAATCTCCTCTTCTTAAGAGATAATAAATTCAGTTCCTCTAATCTTTCCTCATAGCTGAGCTCCTCCATGCCTCTTATCAGTTTGGTTGCCCTTCTCTGTACTTTCTCCAGTTCCCCAATGTTCTTTTTGTGAACTGGTGTCAAAAACTGAACTGCATATTCTAGATGAGGTCTTACTAAAGATCTATACAGGGGTAAAATGATTTATCTCTCTCTGGAGTCTATACTTCTTTTAGAGGATTTTGCTCGCTTTAGAAACCGCAGCTTGGCATTGCATGCCATTATAAAGCTTGTGATCTACCAGAACTCCCAGATCCTTCTCCATCATTGATTCCCCCAGTTGTACTCCCCCTAGTATGTATGATGCATGCATATTCTTAACCCCCAAGTACATAACCTTACATTTATCAACATTAAACCTCATTTGCCACATAGTTGCCCAATTAGATAGTGCATTGAGGTCAGCTTTTAAGCTGGAGACATCCTAGAAGGACGTTATTCCACTGCACAGGTTGGTGTCACCTGCAAAGACTGAAATGGGATTTTTAATCCCAGACCCTATATTGTTTATAAATATATTAAAAAGTAAGGGTCCCAACACTGAACCTTGGGGTACACCACTGACAATCCTAGACCATTCAGAGTATGAATCATTAACCACTACTCTCTGAATACGATCTTTTAGCCAGTTCCTATCCATTTACATACTAATTTTTCCAAGCCCGTAGACTTTACCTTACACATTAGCCATGTGTGGGGAACTGTGTCAATTGCTTTTGCAAAATCCAAGTATACCATGTCCACCCCCACCCCTCTGTCCAAGGTTTCGCTCACCTCCTCATAAAAAGAAATCACATTTTTTGATAACTTCTCTCTTTCATGAATCCATGCTGTCTGTTGCTTAAAATATTTTTTTCCAACAAGAACTCATCTATGTGGTCTTTTATTAAACTCTCCAGTATCTTCCTAACTATAGAAGTTAAACTAACAGGTCTATAATTACTTGGTAAAGATTTTGACCCCTTTTTTAAATTTTGGCACCAAATTGGCCTTACGCCAATCCAGTGACGTATCATCCATGGGTGTAGGGTGTTCACTGAACACGGGCCTCCAACATACACTGCACCCATAGATGATGCTGTCAGGTGCTACAGCTGTGGCAGGGGTTAAGTGTCCTGGCATACAGTGTCCTCACTTCTGTCCCATCCCTTCACGTCTCTCCCTTGTTAGCCCTGTCCTCTCCCGCCCCTCCTGCGCCACCACCCTTAGCTCAGACGAAACCTATTCCCAACAACCTGCTGTTCAGCTCCGCGGGGTGGCTGTGTGCTGATTCTGTTCTGTCCAATGAATAGTGTGTCCCAGTGCCTAGGTGTCCTGCCCTGAGCCAAGCTCTCCCTCCCCCACCTCTGAAAACTTTGGCTGGGTGTCTCAGCTGCTGCAGAATTTCTTGGAAAGTGAAGGTGGGTCTGCTGGGTGTTGTAGTGCAGGGCAGTGATTGGCAACTGTGAGGTTCCCAAACCCAAACTCTTCCCCTTCCCTGCCTCTCCACCCTAAACAATAACCCCCTCCCCACCTCTCCACCCTAAACAATAACCCCCTCCCCACCACTCCACCCTAAACAATACCCTTCTCCTCATCTCTCCACCTTAAAAAGTAATCCCCCTCCCTGCCTCTTTGCCATAAACAATAACCCCCACCCCTCCCCAAACTACAACCCCCTTCTCTGAAGATGTGGAGCTCTAATAGGAAGAGGTGGAGCCTGAATAGGAAGCAGTGGAGTTTACAGATGAAGGGGTGGGTCTTAAACAGGAATGGGAGGGGCACATTTAAATGGGGAGGCACCCGTGCTTAGGGCAATACAAAAGCAAAATACACAACCAAGTATAGTGGCAGGCTAGGGCAATGTAGTGTCATGCTAGGGCAGCATAGTATTAGGTTAGGCCAGTATAATATCAGACTAAGGCAGTATGATGTCAGGTTAGTGCAGTACAAAGTCAGGTTAAGACAGTACAGTGTCAGGCTAGAGCAGTATAGTGTCATGTTAGGGCAATATAGTATTAGGCTAGGGCAGTATGGTGTCAGGTTAGGGCAGTTCAGTGTCAGTTTAGGGCAGTATAGTGGAAGGCTAGAGCAGTATAGTGGAAGGCTAAAGCAGTATAATGGCAGGTTGGGGTAGTATAGTGTCAGGCTAGAGCAGTATAGTGGCAGGCTATGACAGTATAGTGGCAGGCTAGAGCAGTACAATGGCAGGTTGGGTTAGTATAGTGGCAGGCTAGAGCAGTATAGTGGCAGGTTATGACAGTATAGTGGCAGGCTAGAGCAGTATAGTGGCAGGTTAGGGTAGTATAGTGGAAGGCTAGAGCAGTATAGTGGAAGGCTAGAGCAATATAATGGCAGGTTGGGGTAGTATAGTGTCAGGCTAGAGCAGTATAGTGGCAGGTTATGACAGTATAGTGGCAGGCTAGAGCAGTATAGTGGCAGGTTAGGATAGTATAGTGGCAGCCTAGAGCAGTATAGTGGCAAGTTAGGGTAGTTTAGTGGCAGGCTAGACCAGTATAGTGGCAGGTTAGGGAAGTATAGTGGCAGGCTAGAGCAGTATAGTGGCAGGCTAGAGCAGTATAGTGGCAGGTTAGGGTAGTATAGTGGCAGGCTAGACCAGTATAGTGGCAGGCTAGGGCTGTATGTAGTGAAAGTGGTCTGAGTCACATACAGCATTGTTGGTGACTCTCTGGGCTGCTGTGTCCTTTCCTTTAACCTTCTTCAGCTGCGGGATCAATCTAAGTGAAGGAGTTTGTGGGAGAAGTGGAGAAGACAGCCACACCCCCCGGTTCCTCCCACCAACTCCTGCTGCCTTGGGAGATGTTGGAGATCCCTGAAGGACAACCTCATGTAATTACAGGACCAGAGAGTGTTACAGCCAACCTCTCCACCCAATTATCGACTTAGCCAGGCAGTATATTTACTATTTGTACAAAGCTGCAAAGACAGGGAAAGTGCAGCTGTCTACAGTATGGTTCAGCAGCCAGGCACAGACATCAGGGTGCAGGGAGAAGCCCTTGGCTTTGGAGGGGGGGGTGCAACTGAAATCTGGGAGGGGCACAGTCCCAGAGAAACAAAAAGCAGTGTGGTGGGTCCCCCCTCAATATATACCAGGCCCTTTGGGTCTGGTGTGAATACTGAGGGAAACCCCATGCAAAAATTAAAAAAAATGCTGTGGGGTCCCCCCAAAATCCATACCAGGCTCTTATCCGAGCATGCAACCCAGCAGGCCAGGTGGCAGACAGAGATGTGGTCAGTATACAAGCATAAGATCATTCCAAGATGCAGGCCGAAGAGTGATTGCTAAAAAGACCAGGGTCAGTTGAGGAGGCAGGCAGAGACATGATCAACATGTAGGCAAATGGTGAGTCCAGGCAGTAGACAGAAACATGGTTGAGAAAACAAATGGCCAGAATGAGACAAATGGTCAGAACATAGGACATCAGATACAAACAAAATGCAAGTAGTCAGAGATACTGTAGTAGAAACACCTTTACCATGCCTTTACTAACATTATAGAGAGGTATGGTAGAGATGGAAGCAGTCTACTATGCAGAAGCCAGGCTGTGAGGGATATTAGGGACAATGGTAACATACTGTATGTCATGCCTTAGTCTATCTTTGGTGTATACACCAAAGTTTTTGGGGGGAGTCTTTAACCTGTTGTGGTAGGAGGGATAATATCAGAGAAGCATTTCTCATGCAGTTGGCTGACTGCATCAGAACAAAGGATTACAGGTGCAGGGTCTTGCTGGTAAATAAGAGCTGTTATAACCTCTTCTATTTTAGGAAGGAGTCATGTCTACCTGTGGTCCTGTAGATAATGTGGAAGTTGTAAGTGACCAGTTGGAATAATTAGATGGACAGTTCTTTTGGTTGCCAGGTAGGGCATCATCATTTGGTCTTTATAGTATACACCGCTCATGAATGTATGCAATGAGGTTTGCCTTCCATGGGTTTCCACTGAGGTGGATACACTTGTTGGATGGAAGAAGGGACATACGCATACTGCTTTTTCTTCCATTTAAAGTCCAAAATTTCCTCATTGCCATCCTTGCTGACTTCCCATCGGTCTTTGTGGAAAGCCATTGTGATTTGATCACACTGTACTAAAAGCTACATGTCGAAAAAGTGTCAGGCTGGTATAAAATATGTCAGCGTAGTAGTGGTGTCCCTGATGGAACAAGGGATGGATGAGGGACTCATCAATGCAGATATGTTTGTCAGGAGTATACATTTCAGAACATTTTTGGGAAAAAAAATAAGTAGCCTAACTTTGTAAAGCTTGGAGTATTTGGGGTGATTTTGTGGAGGGCACAGGGAATTATGGTTGAAATTCTCATAATTATTTTATAGCATGTCTTGGTCATAACGGAGAAATACAATGGCATATGGTGAATGGGGTATGTAGACCAATAGGACTGCGGTTCATTTTTTTTTGTGAGTCCTATATATTCAGGAAAAGAGAAAGAAAGATTTTAAATTCTTGTGATTGGCTTCCATTCGAATGGGTGGACATAAATGGAACTATGACTACTAGGCAAACAGATTTCAATGGTCTACAAGTTATTGAATAAATAATCGGTAAAATATTAATTAAAAAAACTGAAGTGTAAAATTTTCAGTTACTGCCTGAATTCCTGGTTGTGCTGTAAATAGGGGGATGATAGGTGCTGCTGAATTAGAAGGTAGCCATATAGGATTTTAAAGTGCCTCTGGGACACTAGTATGAGCCTTAACCCCTTATGGCTGATGTGACACCTCACTTCTTGTATTTGACCTTTCATCCAAATATACTGCGCTGCCAGTGTTCCCTGTGGCAATTGTGTGCTTAGACACATGGACCTGACAACCATTTTGTTAAGGTCTCCCATCTTGTATCCCAATCTGCAAATATCATTCTCACTCCATCCAGTCCCCCCTCCCCTTTGAATGGAATGTGGTCTGTGTGTGTGCACTGGGGTCACAAGTACATAAGGCACAGCTGAATAAACTTCATGGTTGTAGTTCCTAATTAAGCCTGGTGCCAGAAGTGTCTGACAAACACTTTCCTTGGCCCGTCGTAAAACTATAACTCAGTCGGTCACGACCTGTAAGCATGACAGCCGGGGCCATAAAACGTACATCCCACATGAGTCACTTTTCATACAAATTCAAAAACTTCAACAGGAACTGAGCACATTGATATAAAGCATATATTCAGATAGGTCATTTTAATACGAGTCACCTGACATTCATTCTCTCCCTAGGCACTTTAAAATTGTAGCAATTGTACGTACAAATATGGATGCGAACCTCCATTTTGCCAAAGACCCTCCATCTTGTACCATTTCTCGCTCCAAATCAGCTCCCCCCTCCCTCTCTGTTGAGTGACACGTGGTCCTTGTGTGCTGGGTTCAGAAGTGCACAGGACACAGTTGGATATCCTTCATGGTTGTAAACCCAATTTGCTGATGCCAGGGTGTCTGGCAAACTCTTGTTCTGAAGCTGATCGTAAAGCCATAAACTCGGCAGTCACTGGACTTCAAAAGCATTCCAGGATAGCAGCAAAACATATATCCCATGTGAAAACACTTTTTCATACAATTTCGTAATTTCTCATAGGTAATATATACCATAAAGCAAAACATATATTCAGATTGGTCATTTTAATGTGAGTCATCTGATATCTTACACCCCTAGTTAAAGTCTGCAGGAGAGTAGGAAGCCATATAGTTCTAGCTTAAATAGTAAAATATGGCATAGTTGATGTCTGGACGTTGAGGCTATCATTCTGCATATTAATCTACTAGTGGCTAGGCTGCTACATGTACCTAGGGAAGGTTATTGACCATGATATAAACTGTGAGGGATTTGGTCATAGCAGAGTTCCCAGCCTAAACACCCTCCCAAAATGAGCTGATTGGTTCTCTGCTTTAAGGAGACACCCTGCTGGTGTACTAGAAAATAGGCTGTCGGGCCTGAGAGAAAAGTTGAAGAATTCTCCCTTTTTAACATCAGGAACCAACTTTGGGAGAAAAGGCACCCTTTTGTTCTGACACTTGAACGCTGCTTAAACCAAGGCTGACGGCAAGTATTCTACCTCTCTAAACTTCTTTCTGTTATCTCTCTGTTCTCTGTCTCTATTGCTCTCTGTATTTATATATATATATTTGCTACATATTTTTCTGTAAATACTTTTATTGCACCATTTTGACCTTTTTAGTAATAAATCTTATTTTCTGAAAAGTGTTGAACTGTTTTTAAAGCTCTTTAATGCAAACTAAGAATCCCTGTCTCTGAAGAGTGCTACTGTGTGTTTTAAACCTCTATATACATCTGCCTACGGTGACAGTGTGTATACAGACGATTATTCAAACATCATAGTGTTACTGCTAAGATTGGCCAGTTTCCTCCTTCTCTGTACAAAAAGACGGTGGTGGCAGTGTGAAGGGTTAATTGCGTAATTAACCTGACCCAGTAACAATCGCTCTTAGGCTGCGGTACATAGATTGTGGTCCATTAGCTGGAAAATCTTTGTGCAGGGGGCAGCTGAGCGTGGTATTGTTACGCATGTGACAGCGCGGTTTTAGATTGGCTAGTCCTTCAGTCACAAGTTAGTGAGAAGGGCTGGGGGTCTGACGCCACGTCCGTCACAACAATTGCTTACTTTTCTTGTAATTCCAGACTTTTCAATTCCACGGATGTCATTATTCCCCTCTGAGCAGTGTGTACTTCCATGCGCTGGGAGGAGGTCTTTTTGTCTTCACCCACATCACATCAGTGCATGTAAGGAGCACTTCATTTTCCATGAGGCAATGGGAAATGCAGGATGTGACAGCCCAGGTGTGTGGGCGGAGCATGTAATTACATCACTGCTCGCTGTAAACAAACTACAGATGGGAAGTTACCAGACAGATGGCAAGAATGGTAAAGCACAGAGGCTACAGAAAGAGAGCACAGAGGCTACAAGTCTTACAAACTGGATATGCAGATGAATCAGGCCTACAGATACTGAGAATAAACATTGATTTTTCATGATCAATATGCTTTTGAAACACTGAACACCACATTTGTTCATAGTATGTAAGCACCATTATAGATATGAAAAAACATATCTGGCCGAAGTTCCGATTTAATTGAAGTTAGAAGCTGATTGCCATTTCCAGCTGCACCAGATTCTGAGTGCACAAGTTTTAGTAAATCTACCCTTGTATTTTGGATTAAATCACCACAGATCACTGGTTGACGTGGCTCTCTCTGCTCCCACAAGTGCTCTCTTTGCTTACATTTTGTATTTGCTGTGATTGGATACAGCAATAACATAATACAGGGCCAGTGTCCTTGTAAAAGGTATTTTGAGAAGGTATATGATAGAGTTAAGCACACATATATGTCCAAAGTGATGAAAAGGATGGGGGTACCAGAAAGAACGATTGTATCCATACAGGAAGTGTATATTGTGGGATGGAGGACAGGGGTGTTTTCTGTTGTGTGGAACAGGGGTGGTTTCTGTCCTCTTTATTGTTTGTATGTGTGATTGAACCTTTGTTGTGAATGATGGGGAGGGATAAACTGGTAAGGGGAGTGGAAGTGCCTGGGCATGGGGGAAAGTTTTTGTGTGTCATAGGATATATGGATGATGTATTAGGGATATGTAGGAATGAGGAGGGTTTGAGGAGAATGGCATCGCTGATCAATGTGTTTTGTATAGGAAGTGGTTTTAGTTTTAACATGGGTAAGAGTGTGTGTAAATTTTGTAAATTTTTTATTACATGGAAAGATATGGATCAGTGTTGATGGAAGGTGTATGAGGAAAGTGTAAGGATGCTGGGTGTGAAGTTTAATGATGATTAGTGCAGAAAGAAAGTTGGAAAGATTGAGAGGGTGAAGGTGTGTAAAAAAATCTAATTTTGGTCTCTGAGATCGATATCTCTTGAGGGGAACGCCCTTATTATTAAATCAGTATTTTGCCAATATTGTTGTTTTGTTAAAAATGATTATTGAGATTTGTTTTAATTTTTTTGCCATCTAAAATGGAAAATGTTACTATGTGTGTGAAGATTGCCAAGAAAGATAATAAAGTGAAATGTACGGTGAGATATGCGGGTGAAAGTGTATTAAGGAAATATAAGTTGTGGGAGTGTGATTTACAGAAGCCTGTATGTTTCAATACCCATTAGTTTTATGTAAGCATTGAGAGAGGGCTGAGGAGGCATGATTTGGGTGAGGTAAGTAAGGAAATGTGGTATAATAGTAAGAAAGTAATGGGAGGTGAGAGAGAAGAAGGAAGAGAAGGCATTGATTGGTGCTTTAAGTGAAACTGAATGTGAGAATGTATGGAAGAGGGTGTGTAGTAAAGATCTGATATTTGGCAGAAGGGTGTAGCATGGATTGCAATACATAATTGTTTACCAAGATGAGTGTTTCAGAGAAGAAGGAGATTGACTGACAGTGAGATGTGCCCAAGAGAAGGATGAAGGGTGTATGAGACTGTGGTACATTTATTTTGGAAGTGTGGTTATGCAAGAGAGGTGTAAAAAGAGTTTATTAAAGTTGGTACAAACTTTGACTATGATGGACAGGTTAACATATGAAATTATATGGATCATGTAAGTTGCGAGAGTTTTGTGGTTATTGGTGAACTGCATAAAGGAGCGTTTGTGGATGTTAGGAATATTTTATTTCAACAAAGAAGTTGGTGGATGTAAGGGACTGTCTGGCCATGGTCTGTGGAAAGTTTTACTTTTAGGGATATGACAAAGCACAAACTACCTGGGAATTGAAAAGGTTTGGTTCATTATGTTTTTTCTATTCACCTGTTCTTTTGTTCTTTTATTTTCCTGTGTCTTAAGTTTTACATTTTGATGCTCTTGAATTGTTTAGGTTTGGTGTGTTCTTTGTATTATTACATGCCTATTTTATTTTATTAGTAGGTTAGTAGAGTGGATTGATGGAATGAAAGTGTTGAAGGCATGAATTTTAGTAGTTTAGGGATAAGGTAGACTGAGAGTGTATACTAGAGATGGATTTGTGATTTATATGGGTGGTTGTGGGAAGATTTTGTAAAATATTACAGCGTTTGTTTTTGTATGAGGGGAGGGTGGGACCATTATATATGTGAAGAGGTGGGGGAGGTGATATGACAAATTATGTTTGTATTTTAAATTTATTAAGAGCTGTGTAAATTGCTTCTTGAAAATTATATTATATAAGTTGATTTTATTTTGTGAAATTTTAATAAAAGAATTAAAAAAAGATGTTAGAAAGTTTCCACTCAGTTCCTTTTCTTTTGACAACCTTAACAACCCATCACTTCCTGGATAGTGACAACGGACAACAGGAAAAATAACGTGAATCTCCTCAGCAGTAAGTTGGCCACAATGGAACTGGGCATGACTGCATGGTATTTCAGTAGAGCATATGTAGCATGATAAAAAAAAAATTCAAATTCACTGGATTCATAATTGAAGATTTTTGTTGGACTATTTCTTTATTGTTCTAGTTATATGATGTGTTTGGACTTTTATCACATCTGCCTCTGAATATGGGGAGAAGCTGACTGATAGAAGATTTCTAAACGTTACATGTATGTTTTGTCATAGTAATTTTGATTTGAACACATGATTTAGCTGTTTGGGTAGCGCTACACTATTGTATTCATTACTTTTGAGTGAAGGTCCACTTTGAAATGCCTATATGCTACGAAATGTAAACTAAAACTTTTATAGGAAACAAGCCAGCATAAGGTGCCAAAGGGTATTCCATCTTTTATTTCCCCATTGGTCCCGCCATAGAGACCTTGATCCTGCCTCCAAAATGTAAATATAAGCATCCTGTTAGTAAGAGCATACACACACTCATGGGCTGCTGGGGGTCAGGTTGACGTATTAGCAGGCAATGGCAAAACCAAGCATAATAGGTGGGATAGGTTCCTAGACTACATTTTCAGAGAATGTGTATAGGCGCTTTTGTAGGGGAAGCTTTCTGGAGTGCTTAAAAGGGTTCCGTAGTGAAATATAAATAATACTTTTCCACTCTTATAGTATTAGTATACATTTTATTACTACACGTGCATATTAACAAAGAACATGCTCTCTAGCACAAATTGGTAAAAAGAGTTTGCTATGTGCATTTTATCTTTCTATGCATGTATTAACAACACAAAAAAAGTGATTTGCTTATCTGTCAGCACCTGACAATAGACACAGATGAATGAACATATATTTCAGCCAATACTTCATGTTGTGCCTCTTTTTTTAACACATGTATACAAATTTACAGCAACTTCTTCTTTGTTCTGCTGTACGATTTCAGGAAGTATGCTCTGTTAGTTAATAACACCAGGAAAGGGAGCTATAGATTTCCTGCAAGACAAGTCCAGCGTACACTGAGCAAAATATAAATTACTGATCAGACTGAAGACTGTATTTATTCAATATTGGCTGAATCGAAAATGACAGGTATGTTTTTGTGGAAACAAATCTAGCTTGCTTGTAAAATCGTATTCTCATACAAAGAACAAGCAAAGGTTTTCTTATTTGAGAAGTGTTACTTTACAGCAGCTTTAATGCAGACTACGTAAAAAGTCACTTCTCTATATTAATGTGAAGCTGTAATGGAATACCAATGTATCTTGTAATGAATATAGCAATTTGGCTTTGCGGTGATATAGTAGATGTTGATGAGGCTTATGCATTTGCTTGCTCTTTTGCTCATATCTTTGTTATGATACCAAAATGTTAATTTTTTTTTTTTAATATTTTTTCTATTTTCTATTAATAATCATGATATTTAATGTATTCCCTTTATATCTCTCTACACCGGCCTTTGTCAACCGTTTTAACACGGAGGAACCCTTGAAATACCTTTTCTGGTCTCAGGGGATACCTGCTAATAATTACTATATCTACAGTTCACCGTACATTAGTGTAATGGTAACTGGAAAGAATGAACTTAATATTTGTGATAACTTGGAAAAATCCCCCCTTACAGATAGTTAAGATCATTGGTTTCAGTGGTTACTTGTCTGTGGGACAGAAATTGATCCTTGCTCAATGATACCTTAGCAACCTATGGAGGAACTCTGGATTTCCACGGAACCCTGGTTGAGAAAGGTTGCTCTATACTGTACATTTGTGTAAAAAAGAAGGCTATTGCAGGACTTTTGAAATAAAAGTGGCAAAAGAGGGTTTATTGGGACCATCATTTTGGTGGGGTATAGCCCACCTCAGAACAAATCCTTTTTGTTGGCTCTTCTTAAACAGTCCTATAAATGCTTCTTCTTTGACACAAATACTGCAAGATGTTTGTTGACAGTGCCCTGCCAATATGTGTAACATCTTAAAACAAAGGATCCATTCACACCTGTGAGTTTTTACACAGGTTTATAATTCTTTAGAATTGTGCCAGTTTATACCTGCACCATGCACAAGTATAGTGGCAAAAGTTGGTTTATTGGGACCATCATTTTGGTGGGGAGGGATCATTTTGGTGGGGTATATTCCACCTAAGAAAAAATCCTTTTTGCTGGCTCTTCTTAAACAGTCCTTTAAATGCTTCTTTGTCACAAATCCTGCAAGATGCATTTATGCTAGTTTATACCTTGTTTGCTGACTGACAGTGCCCTGCCAATATGTGCAAAATCTTAAAACCAGTGGTCCATTCACACCTGTGAGTTTTTAAACAGGTTTCATTTTCTTTCAAATAGTGCCAGTTTATACCTGCGCCATATATATATATATATATATATATATATATATATATATTGTCAACATGCATTTGAAGAGCACATTGATAACAACAATAGCACATATAAATGCATGATTGTTAATAACACACATGAAAATGTGTTTAAAAAAACATGGTAAGGTGTAATTTAAGCATTATTCAGCTAAGAATTATTTTTCACTTAAGTGCAGATTCGTAAGTTCAGTAACCAATATCAACCAGTTGGAATTGTACATGTTCCTATTTTATTTGATTGCTGTGGATTACCAACTCAAGGATTAGCCCTAAGTTAATAGAATTCTTTACTTGAATAAGCCACAGATGTAATGCTGAAGTGTTGAGGGCTGTTTCTATTATTCTGAAGTATAATAAAGGCTACTGTGATATGAATATTTTGATATCTTGATATTTCCTAGAGAAAGGTCTCATCCTATTTGCATGTTATATAGTGTTCTACTTTATTTACATCGTACTGGTTCAACAACAGATAAGTGTAAGCATTCCCGTATGATTGCATAATATCAATTTTGCTTCTTTGGAATGTTTATTTCAATTGAGCAAGACATGCCATCCAATACATTTCTGACATATTTAGATGTTGTCAGTCTGGGCAGTTTTGAGGGGTTATGTACAGTTATTATGACTGACAGCACATGGGTTACTTACAAAGGTACTTTTTTTTTGCAATGACTTTTAGTATCGTTAACAGATCATTAAGAAATAAGATAGGTAAATGAATGTAAATTAATGAGCGCAAATCCAGTGTACAATATTGTAGATCCTGCTAAAGCAACGCCCACATGGAAGAAAAATATATTTGAAATATATTTTAAAAATATTATTTACAAATATATTGACATATATTTGAAATACTACAATTTTGGCAGTATTCAATAGATTTAAAGAAAAAAAAAAAAAAAAAATAAATATATATATATATATATATATATATATATATATATATATATATATATATATTGCATGTTGAAATTAGTTTTTTATATATTGCAAAATATATGAAAATATAAAAAAAATATATTCAGATTTTTTTAACATATCAAAAAGTAAATTTAACATATATTTTTACATATATTTATAAATGCATTCCAAAAATTTTGATTAAATGTATTTTTAAAGACATACAGTTTATTTGAAAATGTATTTTAAAAAATATTTTTCATATATTTTGTAATAAAAACACATTTCGACATACAGTATATATATATATATATATAGAGAGAGAAAAAGAGATATATATATAGATATATATCTATTATATATCTATATATATATATATATATATATATATATATATATATATATATTTGTTTATTGAAATATATTTTGAAATATATTGAATACAAACACAAAATTGTAGTATTTCAAATATATGTCAATATATTTGGGAAGAATATTTTTAAAATATATTTAAAATATATTTTTCTTCCATGTGGGTAATCATGCCTTTAGAACAGGTAGCTGTTTTTAATGATAATTTTGCAGAAAAGTATCATTATATGTATAAGGCTCAAATATCTGATACATTAAACAATAGGTTAGATGTTACAATCTTTAGACAAAACAAAATACATTACACATGAGAAAAAAAGGATTATACCCAACTAAGCTTACAAGAGATTGGGAACACTAGATACTGTGATTTTGATTTACTAAAGGAAAATAGGCTGTTTACTTTGCAAGGGGATTTTCCCTAAAGCTTAGTAAATGAAGTGAAGCTCTGCTGACTTCCACCATAAAGTCTTGTTTAAGCAAATATGCTGTTTTTTTATTTTCTTTGTATGTGGTTGGATATTCTTTTCAAAGTGAATTTTCTCCTCATCCATTAAGCTCTGGCTTAAGATCCCTTGCAGAGTGCAACTTCTCTTGCAATGTGAGCAGTCCATTTCCCATTACCAAATCAACCACCTTTTAAAGAGGTGGACTTTGAAGGACTCCTAAATATGCTAATAGTTGAAGCAAGTCTAATAGGAAAAAAAAAAAACAGACCATGAAGGCTGCCTTCAAGAAGTCTTGGTGTTATACATGGCCTAATAAGGTAATGAGCAGGACAAAGAAACAGAGAGAATGGTTTTCGGTGTATTTATGTAAGGGATCAGTATTAGAAGTGAGACATACGCTGTTGAGTGCTCTATTGGGAAAGTGGATTAACCAGAACTTTGCTCTCAGAGAGACTGGGAGCAAATGACGAGACTGACAGATAGAGACAGCAGATGAGGTATGGTAGGAAGGGTAGATACATCTTCCAGTAACCTGCCTGATATATTATAGAGGTGACAACGGAGATGTTATAAAATATTTTGCACAGATTCTGTCTGAGCAGAGGCTGGGGTTGTGGGGCCCAAAAATGCCTGAATCCTCAAGAACGTTTGCTGATTCATGCTTTCACTTGGCCTGTTTACTTTGACTAATAACTTACCTTGCTGCTGTCTTTGACACTTGGCTATTACATTCTCACTTTAGGAGGACTATACCAGACTCTGTTGGGTGATGTATGACCCACAACACTGATAAAATATGAGGCTACTGGGTGGACTGACACTCGTAGTTCCATGATAATGCAATTAATTTCAACAATTGAAGTATCGATTTTCAATAGTCTGCATGTTACTGAAGTGGCATATTGCCCACTCATATAATGAATACCTTTCCTAGTATAGATCATTGTCAATTGTTCACAGTCTGAGCCATATTATGGATGGACAATAAGTTCTAAGTTTGGCAAGATATAAGATCAATATTGGTACTGTGACCTATTTGGCTACAAAAGGGTTGGGCGCCTTTTAATAGTATTTATAATGCCCTGGGGCTATATACAGTTGCAAGAAAAAGTATGTGAACCCGTTGGGATTATGTGGAGTTTTGCATGAATTGGGCATAAAATGTGCTCTGAATGTCATCTAAGTCACAACAATAGAAGAACACAGTCTGCTGAACATAATACTACACAAACATTAGATGTTGCCATGGTTTAATTGCACATAACATGTAAACATTCACAGTGCAGGGAGGAAAAAGTATGTGATCCTTTGGACTTAATAACTGGTTGACCCTCCTTTGGCAGCAATAACCTCAACCAAACATTTCCTGTAGTTGCAGATCAGGCCTGCACAACGATCTGGAGTAATTTTGGACCACTCCTCTTCACAAAACTGTTTCAGTGTAGCAATATTCTTGGGATGTCTGTGTGAATTGCTCTCTTAAGGTCATGCCACAGCATTTCAATCGGGTTGAGGTCAGGACTCTGACTGGGCCACTCCAGAAGGCATATTCTGTGCTGTTGCAGCCATTGTTTTGTTGAATTACTTGTATGCTTTGGGTCATTGTCCTGTTGCATCACCCATCCTCTGCAGAGCTTCAGTTGGTGGACAGATGGTCGTACGTTTTCCTGCAAAATGTCTTGATAAACTCTGGAATTCATTTTCCCATCAATGACAACAATCCGTCCAGGCCCTGAGGCAGCAAAGCAGCCCCATACTATGATGCTCCCTCCGCCATGTTTTACAGTGGGGATGAAGTTTTGATGTTGGTGTGCTGTGCCTTTTTTTCTCCACACATAGTGTTGTGTGTTCTTCCCAAACAACTCAATCTTGGTTTCATCTGTCCACAGTATATTTTGCCAGTAGTGCTGTGGAACATCCAGGTGCTCTTTTGCAAACTTCAAACGTGCTGCAATATTCTTTTTTGACAGCAATGGCTTCCTCTGTGGTGTCCTCCCATGTACTCCATTCTTGTTTAATGTTTTCCTTATTGTAGATGTGTCAACAAAAAATGTTAGCATGCGCCAGAGATTTCTGTAGGTCTTTAGCTGACACTCTGGGATTCTTCTTTACCTCATGCAGCATTCTGCGCTGTGCTCTTGCAGTCATTTTTACAGGACGACCATGCCTAGGGAGAGTAACAACAGTGCTAAACTTTCTCCATTTGTAGACAGTCTGTCTTACCGTGGAAACATGAACATCAAGGCTTTTGGAGATACTTTTGTAACCCTTTCCAGCTTCATGCAAGTCAACAATTCTTGATCGTAGGTCTTCTGAGAGCTCTTTTCTGCGAGGCATGGTTCACATCAGACAGTGCTTCTTGAAACCAGTAAACCCAAAACAGGTGTGTGTTTTTTAAGGACAGGGCAGCTGTCAGCAACACATCCAATATCATCACACTGATTGGAGTCAAGGTTGGCTCACTCCTGGCTCCAATTAGCTCTGGGAGAAGTCATTAAGCTAGGGCCTCACATACTTTTTCCTCCCTGCACTGTGAATATTTACATGTTATGTGCAGTTAAACCATGGCAACATCTAATGTTTGTGTAGTATTATGTTCAGCAGACTGTGTTCTTCTATTGTTGTGACTTAGATGACGTTCAGAGCACATTTTAGGCCCAATTCATGCAAAACTCCACGTAATCCCAAGGGGTTCACATACTTTTTCTTGCAACTGTATGTATGGCACTGCCAGCTCGAGTTTATTTGATTGTATGATCTTAAGTGGCCAATTATCCACGCTGGCCGTTTGTGATACATATATTTTCTCACTAAACATCCAGACGTTTCAATAGATGACATTGTTTTTAAGCACCTTATATGTGTGATTGTCTTTATGGTTAAACCAAGCACTGTGTCTATGTACTTTATGAGGGACTTTGCACAATTTCTACAATTCCTTTTTTGATATCTCAATAAAATTTTGATAATTACTACAGTAGGCCTCAGATTCCATTATATTGACCACTTTAACCCATCTATTGACCTTTACCTTGATGGTGGGTATTTTTGTTTTTCTGTATATACACAACATAGACAACGAAGACGTCATAAAATATTTTGCACAGATTCAGTCTGAGCAAAGTCTGAGGTAGTGGAGCCCAAATATAGGCTCAGTAGCAGGCATATAGATAGAAGTACAAATATTTTGGTAGGTAAAACAGCACTGTTATGCAGTATATATTTCATGTATGTTCTTAGCTGTTTGATTGGAGTCCGGCTTTAAATTACTCTGGGTTTTTACACCAAATATGAACCAGGGCTCCACATCTCATTATAAACAAAGTCTATACAAAATACAGCAAGCTTACTAACATTAAATTCTGTTTCAGGAAAAAAAAACACAGGAGACATAGGACATAGGAGACAGTGCTTTCATTGGTTTATGGCCCTAGTCTGATTTCTACATCTGGAATCACCCTTTATCCATCAGTTACAGAGGAAAAAAGTTCAGAGAAATAAGGGAATTGTCTGTATGTTATGGTCATGTGAGTGACCACATGATTCATTTCTTTAAAGGATTACTATTGTGAAAAAGATTGCATTTTGATGATGATGATGATGATGATGAGACCTCATCATTGGCAGGATCTTCTAATGTGCTCCTATTTACCATGATTACATGTAGGTGGTCAGAGGTCGGAGACCAACAATGCATCTCTGCTAGTCAGAGGTTTCCAACCTACAATGAAACCATATAACAGCCTCTTTAACGCTCTTACTGATCAATGCAAGTTGTAGCCAACTCAATGAATCTTTCCAAGTTGCACAAAGGCAGGTTTTGTGCTGACCCTGTGCTGTGTATCAGAGAAGTAGAGTTTATGCTTCACAAGCATTTGAAAATAAGGTGGTATAGATTGAGGGGAAGATCAATGTGCAATCAAAGTGCAGCAAAAACTTATCAACCCCTAAGCCTGAATTTTTACAATCCTTTTTCAAACTAAACTCCCTCCCTTACTGCTCTTTGGTCCTACAGTAGCTGCCTGGACTGTTATGGCTGTAGTAGTTATGCTTTTGTAGTCATGCAATGTACATTAGTAGTTACATTGCATAGTATTTCACATCTCTCTTTAAATTTTTCTCATTAAATTTTTAATGTTATTATAGGGACAAAAATTGACAAGAGATGGGACAAACATAACACTATATCACCTTTTATTCACATAATTTACAGTATCTCACAGAACTAAGTACACCCCTCACATTTTTGTAAATATTCTATTCTATCTTTTCGTGTGACAACACTGAAGAAATGATACTTTGCTACAATATAAAGTAGTGAGTGTACAGCTTGTATTACAGTGTAAATTTGCTGTCCCCTCAAAATAACTCAACACACAGCCATTAATGTCTAAACCACTGGCAACAAAAGTGAGTACACCCCTAAGTAGAAATGTCAAAATTGGGCCCAATAAGCTATGTGTCATGTGACTCGTTAGTGTTACAAGGTCTCAGGTGTGAATGTGGAGCAGGTGTGTTAAATTTGGTGTTATCGCTCTCACTCTCTCATAATGGTCATTGGAAGTTCAACATGGCACCTCATGGCAAATAACTCTCTGAGGATCTGAAAAAAAGAATTGTTGCTCTACATAAAGATGGCCTAGGCTATAAGAAGATTGACAAGACTCTGAAAGTGAGCTGCATCATGGTGGCCAAGACCATACAGCGGTTTAACAGGACAGGTTCCACTCAGAACAGGCCTCGCCATGGTCGACCAAAGAAGTTGAGTGCACGTGCTCAGCGTCATATCCAGAGGTTGTCTTTGGGAAATAGACGTATGAGTGCTGCCAGCATTGCTGAGAGGTTGAAGAGTTGGGGGGTCAGCCTGCCAGTGCTTAGATCATACGCCGCACACTGCATCAAATTGGTCTGCATGGCTGTCTTCCCAGAAGGAAGCCTATTCTAAAGATGATGCACAAGAACGTTTGCTGAAGACAGGCAGACTAAGGACATGGATTACTGGAACCATGTCCTGCGGTCTGATGAGACCAAGATAAACTTATTTGTTTCAGATGGTGTCAAGCGTGTGTGGTGGCAACCAGGTGAGGAGTACAAAGACAAGTGTGTCTTGCCTACAGTCAAGCATGGTGGTGGGAGTGTCACGGTCTGGGGCTGCATGAGTGCTGCCTGCACTCGGGAGCTACAGTTCATTGAGGGAACCATGAATGCCAACATGTACTGTGACATACTAAAGCAGAGCATGATCCTCTTCCTTCGGAGACTGGGCCACAGGGTAGTATTCCAACATGATAACGACCCAAAACACACCTCCAAGACGACCACTGCCTTGCTTAAAGAAGCTGATGGTAAAGGTGATGGACTGGCCAAGCATGTCTCCAGACCTAAACCCTATTGAGCATCTGTAGGGCATCCTCAAACAGAAGGTGGAGGAGCGCAAGTTCTCTAACATCCACCGTGATGTCGTCATGCAGGAGCAAAAGAGGACTCCAGTGACAACCTGTGAAGCTCTGGTGAACTCCATGCCCAAGAGGGTTAAGGCAGTGCTGGAAAAAATCGTGGCCACACAAAATATTGACACTTTGGGCCCAATTTGGACATTTTCACTTATGTTCACTTTTGTTGTCAGCAGTTTAGACATTAATGACTGTGTGTTGAGTTATTTTGAGGGAACAGCAAATTTACACTGTTATACAAGCTGTACACTCACTACTTTACATTGCAGCAAAGTGTCATTTCTTCAGTGTTGTCACATGAAAAGATATAATAAAATATTTGCAAAAATGTGAGGGATGTACTTACTTCTGTGAGATACTGTAAATCTTAAAAACAAAAAAACTGACCCTGTAACTGCTCAACACGCCTTGCATTGATATTGTTTATTCAGGTCAAAATACTGAATACTGTTATTATACACCCTGTTCCAAATTATTCTGCAAATTCTATTTAAGTGTCACACAGATGAAATATTTTGTTTTTCTGTTTAACTCATGGATGGCATTGTGTGTCAGGGCTCTTTTGATCACTGAAAACAATCTCGGACACCTGTGATAATTAGATTGGCCGGTGAGCCCAATTTAAGGAAAAACTACTAAAGGAGGGTGTTCCACATTATTAAGCAGAGCACCATTTTCAAGCAATATGGGGAAGAAAAAGGATCTCTCTGCTGCCGAAAAGAGTGAAACAGTTCAATGCCTTGGACGAGGTATGAAAACATTAGATATTTCACGAAAACTTAAGCGTGATCATCGCACTATTAAGAGATTTGTGGCTGATTCAGAGCACAGACGGGTTCGTGCAGATAAAGGCACATTGAGGAAGATTTCTGCCAGATCCATGCATTGGATCAAGAGAGCAGCTGCTAAAATACCATTACATAGCAGCAAACAGATATTTGAAGCTGCTGGTGCCTCTGGAGTCCCACGGACATCAAGGTGTAGAGTCCTTCAGAGTCTTGCAACTGTGCATAAACCTTCTATTTGGCCACTACTAACCAATGCTCACAAGCAGAAACGGCTGCATTGGGCAGAAAAATACATGAAGACTAATTTTCAAACAGTCCTGTTCACTGATGAGTGCAGTGCAACCCTGGATGGTCCAGATGGATGGAGTAGTGGATGGCTGGTGGACGGCCACCCTGTTCCAGCAAGGCTTCAACATCAGCAAGGCGGTGGTGGAGTCATATTTTGGGTTGGAATCATAGGAACAGAGCTGGTCGGCCCCTTTAGGGTCCCCGAAGGTGTAAAGATGACCTCTGCAAAGTATGTGGAGTTTATGACTGACCACTTTCTTCCCTGGTACAGAAGGAAGAACTATGATTTCCATAATAAAATCATCTTCATACATAACAATGCACCATCTCATGCTGCAAAGAATACCTCTGCATCAATGGCTGCTATGGGGATAAAAGGAGAGAAAGTCATGGTGTGCCCTCCATCCTCCCCTGACCTCAATCCTATTGAGAACCTTTGGAGCATCCTCAAGCAAAAGATCTATGAGGGTGAGAGGCAGTTTACATCCAAACAACAGCTCTGGGAGGCTATTCTGACATCTTGCAAACAAATTCAAGCAGAAACTGTCCAAAAACTCACAAGTTCAATGGATGCAAGACTTGTGAAGCTGCTATCAAAAAAGGGGTCCTATGTTACAATGTAACGTGCCCTGTTAAAATGTTTAAAAAGTTAAAATGTTGTTAAAAGTGTGATTGAAATAGCTTTTGATTTCAGTAAATATGCTGCAAACACAACAAATGACAATTTTCAGTTCTTTACAACCTATAAAGTGTTTTGAAACTTACAGTGCGTAATAATTTGGAACAGTGCATTGGAAGTTTTTTATGTTTAACAAAAATACTGTTATCATTAGGAGGTTTGTTCAATAAAATGTGAATTGTACTCTTAATAGTTGATAACATGAGAATTATGCTGACTGTTATTTACATCAGTTATTTAGGTAAATGGGAAAAGCTGCCCAGTACAGCCTAATGCACCTAGTGTGAATGGGTTCTAAGGCTTAGAGCAGTGCAAACTGTTGTAGCGGGAATCTTCTAAGTCCTGCTGAGATCTTGAGCAGCCCTTGTGCTATAATGATGCAAAGCCGACAGCCGCAGCTATTCAAAACGTTCTGTACGGTTTATGATTACCTACGATGATCGCTGTTGGATGCACTTTGTGGGTGCCCAGCAGCCATCACTGCTGGTAATCGCTAGCTGTGTGAACAGCCACAAATACCTGAGCCCACCAGTGACCTGTCATTATAGTGAATGGGCCTTGGCAGCTCCACCTAGATTCCTGCCACTGACAATTCCCACCTCAATAAACCACTGGCCTGAATGTAGCCTATCATCCTAGTAACTCTGTTAGAAGTGAGCTCTGGCCAAAACTAATATGTCAGCTTTAAGTGGCCACTTTATTCACTGGCCATCATATTTCTTATAGGAGACTTCAGTGGCATAATCTATCTGTACCTGCATCTGTGTTGCCAAGTCTATCCCACTGCCACAGCAAATATATGTTTGATGAGCAGTTACAGCTTTGTGCAGATGGATTTTCATAATGTAGTGTAAATTAGTAGGTCGAAGTTCCACTGTGTGAGGTTGACATATTTTTTATGAGTGTTTTTATGACTTTGTGTGTTTATTATGGTGTGTGTGGTTATTTTTCAGAAGAATAAAAGCTGTTTTATATTTGCATACATTGTGTTCATAAACACGTAAATGCACCATCAGCAGTTGGTTAAAGTATATATAAAGCCCCCTACTACCAGTTTTAGAGTAGGGAATGGTTACAGCCCCTGTCATTTTTTTTATTTTGTGTGTCCATCTGTGGAGATTTCCTTTTAACTTCCTGTCCTGAGATAAAACAGGAAAATCTATTCTTACACAGTTGTCACCAGAACAGATGTCCCAATTGGAAGAGTTATCCTGTATTGCTGTTCCGGTGGCAAATGAACAGTTTTGGATTTGCAATCACTTTCTGTCCCAGACAACGATAACAATTGGCAGGTTCTAACCCTTTCCCATTTCTGTCCTAGATCCAAAAAAGTTCAGTTCTTTTTTATTTTTAAATTTCTGTTTTATTGAGTTTTTGTGGACAAAGCATAAAACACAAATGCACAGTGTGTCAACAAAAACTGCCAATAAAGAAAAGTAGAAAATAAAAAAACAGAGATAAGCGCCATTCTTACAGTGCAGTATGGCAGTGTGTGGCTGCCAATAGAGGTACAATGACACAAAATTGTATCCATGTGCAACTTTGTCATGAAAGTTTAGTTCCACTTTATTAACTATATATATGAAACAGGACCCACCAAGAATGTCATGCAAAATAATTCTACAATACCGCATGCCTGCATTTACTGTACATTTTATTCTCCTCAATACATAGAACCACTTCTTGTGTAGTGGTTTATTCACTTGGTGTACAGCATAATTATGGTAACTTTAAAAACCATCACTTGACATCTTCCAATAAGTTTGAAAAATAAATAAAAGAACTGTGTATTGCCTCAGGATAAATAGAAATGGCTGAATATTACTCGAATTGGTTCATTATTATTTTATATTTCTTGCAAGTAATTAGGTATTCTTTGCCAGCATGTTAAAAATCCCTGAAATATTTTAATACTTATTCTCTCTTCTTGCATAGATACTGATTGTGATGATGGGGTATGGTGGAGTGAGGCAGAGGGGTTGACTTACTAAAGGAAAATATGCTGTTCATTCTTGCAAGTGAAGTTGCACATTGCAATTGATATTTTCCCCAGAGCTTAGCGATTGTGGTGAAACAATTTCGCAAAGAATACCCAATCATGTGAAAAAAAAAAGCATTTTTGCTTGCACATGATTGGATAATGGAAATCAGCAGATCTTCACCTAGATCAAAGCAGGTGCATCCAACATCATAGGGATATGCCTGCCCAGGAAGAAATGCTTCTTCCAGCAGATGAGCAATGGTTGCTTCCAGCCCCAGATAGGAACCTTGGGTTGTGATAAGAGACAGCTATTGAAAGACATTCTCTTTAATACATTATATTTAAACATATAAAGGGCTTTGAAATAAAAAAAAACACATTTCTAAGCCATTCTTGCTGCCACCTCCTGGTCCTTTAAAAGGATCTACAGTAAATGCCGGGAGGCTGAGGTGGACATTCCGATCATGGAACTGCTGTGATTGGCAGTTACAGTGGTCACATCATCAGGAATCATGATCACAAGAACGCATTTCCAGTAACTGCTTGTTGTTGTACTGGGAGCGTGCAGGGAGCGTGCTCTCAGCTTGGGAAAGTGTTTACCTAGGGACACATGTATGCCCATCCCTCATGAGGCCACATACTGTACATGTGCCAGGTTGATAAGTTATGACTTAACCGTTTCCCCTCTGCTCTATAGCAGAAATACTGCTACAGGGCAGCAGGGATGCACAAAATCACGTATATATGTAATTTTCTCATTTCCTGGTAGGGGGCGCATCAGAGGCGGACTGACAACTCATGTGAGCCGCACACACACCCTACCCGCACCACCATTTACGGCCTCAGCTGTTATTCACCAGGTTCCTGACAGTGATTACTCGACGGCACCCGGTGATTGCCAAGTATCTCCAACGGGGGAGAGACTTGTGTATAAACAACACCGATCTCTCCCCTGTCAGCTCCTGCACACTGCTTTGTATGGCTCTGCATGGCAGAGCCATACAAGGCAGTGTACTTACAGTGTAAAGCACAAACACAGCATACTGTGAAACAGCACACATCACTCAGTTAACCCTTTGATCACCCCAGATGTCAACCCCTTCCTACCCAGTGCCATTAGTACAGTTTCAGTGCTTTTTAGTAGCACTGATCACTGTATTGGTGTCACTGGGGATGTCAGTGACACCAAGTCAGTTCCCCCAGTGTCAGAATGCAGTCCTGCTAAAAGTCGCTGATCGCCGCCATTACTAGTAAAAAAAAACAATTCCAGTATATATATTGCCATTTGTAAACGCTATAACTTTCACGTAAACAAATTAATTTACACGTATTGGGATTTTTTTCTAGCAAAGATATGTAATAGAATACATTTTGGCCTAAATTTATGACGAAATTGTATTTTTTAATTTTTTTTACTGGACATGTTTAACCGTTTCAATACCGTGCAATTTTACACCTTCCTGCCCAGGCCATTTTTCAGGTTTCAGCGCTCTCACACTTTGAATGACAATTGCGCGGTCATACTACATTGTACCCAAACTAAAATTTTATCATTTTCTTCACACAACTAGAGCTTTCTTTTGGTGGTATTTAATCACCGCTGGGGTTTTTATTTTTTGCTAAATTAACAAAAAAAGACCAAAAATTTTGAAAAAAAAACACATTTTTCTTTGTTTCTGTTATAAAAGTTTACAAATAAATAATTGTTCTTCATAAATTTAGGCCAAGATGTATTCTTCTACATGTCTTTGGTGAAAATAACCCAAATTAGGATGTATTTTTTAGTTTGTAGGAAAGTTATAGAGTTCACAAACTATGGTATAGATCTAAATATTGATCAATCCTGAAATACTGACAGCCAATCTAATATCTTGAGGTCCAAGAATGTCAGAACAGTACAGATATCCCCCAAATGACCCCTTTTTGCAGAGTAGACAGTCCGACGTACTTCATAAGAGGCATGGCGAGTGTTTTGAAGTTGTATTTTTTTGTCATAATTTTTCGGAAAATGAAAAAATTAAAAAAATTATTTTCACTATTTTTTTTTTTTACATACTGTCACCAGTGCAGTACAGCGTCATCATATAACTGGCATGGCGGTGAACAGGGACACTGACTGGTGACAGTATGAAAAAAAAAAATATATATATTTTTTAAAATTTTTTTTAATTTTTTTATTATATTAAATTTTTTATTACATTTTTTTTTATTTTTTTTAAGATTTTTTTTTCATATTTTACTTTAACCAAAGTAGTGCAATGTTACCATAGTAACATTGTACTACTTTGGGGAAGTGATCTGTATTTTTTTTTTTTTTACACAATTTGCTTATAGCAAAGAATTACTTTGCTATAAGCAAGCATTTACCTGAATGAAATCGATTCATTCAGCTTTTTTTTTTTTTTTTTTTTTTTGTGCTTAGCTGTGATTTGGTCACAGCTAATCACATGACACGTGCATGTGATTAGCTGTGACCATTCACAGCTAGGCACTAGTATACAATGGATGGCATCATGAATGAAGCCATCCATTGTATACAACTGTCATGTGACCTGCTGTGATTGGTCACGGCAGGTCACATGGTACCGGCAACGGGAGCCGGTACTCGGATCTGTCATCGGCCGTGTCCGAGGTGCACGGCGGGTGATAGATCGCACTGCTGCGCCGCTCTGCATTAGCGCAAACGGCGCATGTGCGGGAGCACGCCAAATGGCGTGCACCCGGAATGCAGGGACACAACTGAAGCTGCCAAACGGCCATTGGCCGGGCGGCTAATGGTTAATAGCAAA
The DNA here is from genome assembly GCF_062004578.1 of Staurois parvus. NCBI lineage: Eukaryota > Metazoa > Chordata > Amphibia > Anura > Ranidae > Staurois > Staurois parvus. Next base: position 7,384,541 of record NW_028318040.1, on the reverse strand, counting down.
AAGTAAAAAATACTGTTTTTTTCTCAAAATTGTCAGTCTATAGCTGTTTATAGCGCAAATGCACAGGCGATCAAATACCACAGAAAGAAAGCTCTATTCGTGGGAAAAAGAACATAAATTTCATTTGGGTGCAGCATTACATCACCACACAATTGTCAGTTACAATTAACGCAGAGCCGTATTGCAAAAAAATGGCCTGGTTAGGAAGGGGGGTAAATCCTCTGGAGGGCAAGTGGTTAATGATTGCAGCCATACTGTGGGTAGGCTGCAGAACATCATAGAGAACCAACCTCATCTCCTGTCACAATGATATCAAGAATTATCTGGCTATTTCATCCCCAGCCTTACTGTCCTTGGCCGACCTCTTTTTTTATTGGATTTTGGTTCTTTAAATCATAGAGGCTCAGCAACACATCTGTGCATCTATCTAGTATAGTCTGCATACCAATGCAGCCTGCCTAGGAACACCCACTCCTTCAAACTGACAACCACCCATCAGGGTATTTTGATATTTGCCCAACTCCTTCCAAAAATAGCCCACTGCTTGCATCAGGGCTGAGGGCTCTATAGAGGAGCAATGAGGCAGGGTGTGGTGATGTTTATAGGAGGCTATGAACAGCACCCTGCTGGCCTCTTCCACCATAAACTGCTTGCATTTCATAGTGGATCACAGAGAGCTAGTGATAATGTCAATGGGGGTCTAAAATAGGGTAATAAAATGAGAAAGATTGTATGGAAAACTTTCATTAGCATATTAATGATAGTGGGTGGGAGGAACAGGGGAAGGAAAATCATAAGCAGATTTAAAAAATAAGCAGTTTTAAAAACATTGAGTTCAGGAAATGTCTTTTTTTAATGCATTTTAAACCAAGTACATTTATATACTGTACAGGCGTACAAAAACTGTACTTAGGACACGTGACTGGCCTATTTCCTGAGATTAGTGTTCCATTTCATGTAGCATCACAGTTGGTCTACCACTTCCTGATAAATGAGAATACACTACACTTGCACAAAATAGAAGAAGATTAGAACAGTCAAGGAGAGGCATTTGCTAAGGCCAGTATCATGGCACTTGTTCAGCGATGGGGACAATTCTTTGCAAGAAGAAAGAATGAGTATTAAATTGCTGCAGAGAGTTTTTAACGTGTTAGTAATATACATGTCTAATAATCCGCAATTCTGATACTTACTTTTGCTTAAGAATCAACCTGTCTGATTTCCAAATATAAGGATCCTTGTAAGGTCATTCATACTTACAATTTTTGAAGAATTTGCTATGTGAAATGTTTGGTTTATAATAAAGTGATCTGTTGCTGAATTTAGGGCTTTTTTTATAATTCCTAATGACATTTTGTTGTTTTATTTTATGAAGCTAAGATTTCTGGTATTATGTAAATTAAATGAAATTTTAAAACAGAAAATGAGAACTTTGGGGAGTAAGAGGAACCATGCTTATCACCACAATTACATCATCTTGTCTGGCATATGAACACATCTTGTTTCTTTGTAATTTATACCTGCACAACTTTGTCATGTTAAAGGGGAACTGAGCTTTGGAAGCTGTGCTCAAAAAAAGACATTCAGAGGACAGAGGACTAGTATCCAGGGTTGCCTGTGGTCTCCATTCTGTACTGTGTCTGCCTTGAGGCGACCATCTTTGTTGAAGACTTTAATTTCTCATCTTAGAGCCTCCAGCATTAAAAAGATTCAGCAGCAGAATAGTGACTCTACAAATCTTATTCCAAATCTGGTGAGAGCATCTCAACAAAGAAAAATAAGCCGCTCTTCATCTTAAAAGACCAATATAGACATTTGTTGGTTTTATCTAGTACAAAGGCTATTCCATCTGCACTTGTGGTCGCTAACATTTTTCACTCCTCCTGGATTTTAATTATCTCACCAAATCTGGTGAAACCAGAAGACTGAAGCAGCAGCGCCTGAGATTCATCCTGCAGATATACAGATGAGATAAAAATTTAGGCGTAATTTAATACAAAAGGTACATTTTTCAGGTCACTGCTTAGGAACTTTTTAAAATATTCTCTTTAACATAGCAAATCTTTGCTTTTTGAGTTCAGGTTCACGTTAACCACTTGCCTGCCACCCTATAACAGATGTACTGCTACAGGGTGGCACGGCTGCACAAAATTACGTATATAAACACATGGACGGACTGACAACTCATGGGGCCCTGGGCAATAGGGGATCATGGGGCCCCTGTGTCCTTGCCCAAACTCAAAAAAGCCTATGAAAAGGTACCAGGTGCATCTCATGGGGCCCCCTACTGACCCCGGGCCTCAGGCAGTGCCTGAGTTTCCAAATGGTCAGTCCACCCCTTTATAAACGCGATCTGCATTTACAGGTAAGGGGCCACCCCACCTGCGCCACTATTGGCTGCTGGGGATATCAATCACCGGGTCTCGACCAGTGATTCCCAGCCAGGACTTGGTGATTGTCAGCAAAGCTGACGGGAGAGACCTGTGTGTAAACAACACAGGTCTCTCTCCTGTCAGCATGGACATGCTGCTTTATATCTCTCTGCACAGCAGGGAGATACAATGCAGCATGTCTCCCAAGTAAAACACACACAGCACACAATGTAAAACACACACAGCACACAATGTAAAACACACACAGCTCAGAATGTAAAACACACACAGCACACAATGTAAAACACACACAGCACACAATGTAAAACACACACACAGCTCACAATGTAAAACACACACACAGCTCACAATGTAAAACACACACACAGCTCACAATGTAAAACACACACAGCACACAATGTAAAACACACAGCTCACAATGTAAAACACACAAAGCACACAATGTAAAACACGCTTAGCTCACAATGTAAAACACGCACAGCACACAATGTAAAACACACAGCTCACAATGTAAAACACGCACAGCACACAATGTAAAACACACAGCTCACAATGTAAAACACGCACAGCACACAATGTAAAACACACAGCTCACAATGTAAAACACGCACAGCACACAATGTAAAACACACACAGCTCACAATGTAAAACACACACAGCTCACAATGTAAAACACACACAGCACACAATGTAAAACACACACAGCTCACAATGTAAAACACGCACAGCTCACAATGTAAAACACGCACAGCACACAATGTAAAACACACAGCTCACAATGTAAAACACGCACAGCACACAATGTAAAACACACAGCTCACAATGTAAAACACACACAGCACACAATGTAAAACACACAGCTCACAATGTAAAACACGCACAGCTCACAATGTAAAACACGCACAGCTCACAATGTAAAACACGCACAGCACACAATGTAAAACACAGACAGCTCACAATGTAAATCACGCACAGCTCACAATGTAAAACACGCACAGCTCACAATGTAAAACACGCACAGCACACAATGTAAAACACGCACAGCTCACAATGTAAAACACGCACAGCACACAATGTAAAACACGCACAGCTCACAATGTAAAACACGCACAGCTCACAATGTAAAACACGCACAGCTCACAATGTAAAGCACGCACAGCACACAATGTAAAACACGCACAGCTCACAATGTAAAACACGCACAGCACACAATGTAAAACACGCACAGCACACAATGTAAAACACACAGCTCACAATGTAAAACACGCACAGCTCACAATGTAAAACACGCACAGCACACAATGTAAAACACAGACAGCTCACAATGTAAAACACGCACAGCTCACAATGTAAAACACGCACACCTCACAATGTAAAACACGCACAGCACACAATGTAAAACACGCACAGCTCACAATGTAAAACACGCACAGCACACAATGTAAAACACGCACAGCTCACAATGTAAAGCACGCACAGCTCACAATGTAAAACACGCACAGCTCACAATGTAAAACACGCACAGCTCACAATGTAAAACACGCACAGCACACAATGTAAAACACGCACAGCTCACAATGTAAAACACGCACAGCACACAATGTAAAACACGCACAGCACACAATGTAAAACACGCACAGCACACAATGTAAAACACGCACAGCTCACAATGTAAAACACGCACAGCACACAATGTAAAACACACAGCTCACAATGTAAAACACACACAGCACACAATGTAAAACACGCACAGCACACAATGTAAAACACGCACAGCACACAATGTAAAACACACAGCTCACAATGTAAAACACACACAGCACACAATGTAAAACACACACAGCTCACAATGTAAAACACACACAGATCACAATGTAAAACACACACAGCACACAATGTAAAACACACAGCTCACAATGTAAAACACACACAGCACACAATGTAAAACACACACAGCTCACAATGTAAAACACACAGCTCACAATGTAAAACACGCACAGCACACAATGTAAAACACGCACAGCACACAATGTAAAACACACAGCTCACAATGTAAAACACACAGCACACAATGTAAAACACACACAGCACACAATGTAAAACACACACAGCACACAATGTAAAACACACAGCTCACAATGTAAAACACACAGCTCACAATGTAAAACACACACAGCTCACAATGTAAAACACACACAGCACACAATGTAAAACACACAGCTCACAATGTAAAACACACACACAGCACACAATGTAAAACACACAGCTCACAATGTAAAACACACACAGCACACAATGTAAAGCACACACAGCACACAATGTAAAACACACACAGCACACAATGTAAAACACACACAGCACACAATGTAAAACACACAGCTCACAATGTAAAACACGCACAGCACACAATGTAAAACACGCACAGCACACAATGTAAAACACACAGCTCACAATGTAAAACACACACAGCACACAATGTAAAACACACACAGCTCACAATCTAAAACACACAGCTCACAATGTAAAACACACACAGCACACAATGTAAAACACACACAGCACACAATGTAAAACACACAGCTCACAATGTAAAACACACACAGCACACAATGTAAAACACACACAGCACACAATGTAAAACACACAGCTCACAATGTAAAACACACACAGCACACAATGTAAAACACACAGAGCACACAATGTAAAACACAGACAGCTCACAATGTAAAACGCAAACAGTACACTGTTAACCCTTTGATTGCCCCAGATGTTAACCCCTTCCTGCCCAGTGTCATTAGTACAGTGTCAGTGTTTTTTATTAGCACTGATCACTGTGTTAATGTCATTGGGATGTCAGTGGCAGGTAGTCAGTTCCCACCCAGTGTCAAAATGCCTGCCACAGTCCCGCAGTCCTGCTATAAGTTGCTAATCGCCACCATTACTAGTATAAAAAAAAAATAAAAAAATATAAAAAATTCCAGTATATATACTGCCAGTATATATAGACTTATTGGGATTTGTTTTACGAAAAAGACATGTAGCAGAATACATTTTGGCCTAAATTTATGAAGAAATTTAATTTTTGTAATTTTTTTATTGGATATGTTTTATAGGAAAAGGTCAAAATTATTGTTCTTTTTCTCTTCAAAATTGTTGGTATATTTTTGTTTATAGCACAAAAAATAAAAAATGCAGAGGTAGTCAAATACCAGCAAAAGAAAACTCAATTTGTGGGGAAAAAATTATAGAAATGTAATTTATGTACAGCATTTAAAGACCGCACAATTGTCAGTTAAGGTAACGTGGTGCCGTATTGCAAAAAAATGGCCTGGTCAGGAAGGGGTAAATCCTCTGGAGGGCAAGTGGTTAAGAAGGATGGATGATTTTTGTTTTAAAAAGGGATGTTGTTTACTGACACTACATTGGGCTTGTTTTTTGATCAGTGTGCATTGGTTTTAGCAGAGGGCTTCTTTAATCACTTAAATTTCATCTAAGGGACAAAGGCTTACCTTGTATATCCTGTGCTTCCCCAGCTGTAGATGCAACCACAGCGACCTAGCTGTCAATGTGGAAGCTGAGGTCATGGCCTGTGTTGTAGAAATGTTCACAGTGGGTCCTGTATGAATAAACAGTGCTGTTAAGGCAGAAACACATAGGTGATTTTTATTAGTGCCGTCATGCTTTTAAAATTGCAGAACAACATCTGATCGATACATAGATGAAACTAATGGCTCCCTGTGGTGTTGGTTATACAAGTAGTTTGTAGGCATAAAAAATGCATTAAAGCTGCATTTATAGAGCAGCATATGAGTTTAATTTACGCATTCACGTAAGTGTGTGTACGTGCATGTGCGCATGCATGTAAGTGTATTCCACGCATACATTTAGACATCAGATATATTTTTCTGGCAGAAAACAATGCAGCATATTTGGAGCATGAATTCATATGCCCATGGGTACGAGGGGGTGGACTGACCATTTGGAAACTCGGGCACTGACCAAGGGCCCGGGGTCAGTAGGGGCCCCATGAGATGCCCCTGGTACCTTTTTCATACGCTTTTTTGAGTTTGGGCAAGGACACAGGGGCCCCATGATCCCCTATTGAGGGCCCGGGGTCAGTAGGGGGCCCCATGAGATGCCCCTGGTACCTTTTTCATAGGTTTTTTTGAGTTTGGGCAAGGACACAGGGGCCCCATGATCCCCTATTGCCCGGGGGTCCCATGAGTTGTCAGTCCGTCCCTGGTACGAGGCCTTACTTACTGACACTAGAACCTGTTTGGCATTTTTGCAGACATGGTAAAAATAATTTTAGGCCTTAAGATTACTCAAAAGCCCCAAAATATTATATTTTTCTGAAAGCAGAGGCCCTAAAGAATAAAATAGCGGTAGTTCCAAATTTTTTTGTCATGCAATGTTAGCGCAACGTTGTCAGTGAAAAAAAAACACTAAAATTAAAGTGGCACTGCACTGCATCTGAGCACCACAAACCAAAAATGCTATTTAATTCATTGTTATTATTCAAAGCAAACTCACCAATCCATCCATTTCTCCATGCTTTATTTTGCCGAGAAATCATTTTGAAAAAAGTCCTCTGGAATTTCTGGCAGTGGCCATCTTGAGTAAGGACAGATGATTCATGTAGCATTTACTTCCTGTAATCCATCTGCCCTTACCTCATGCATTGGCTGAGCTGAGAACCCTCCCTCCCCTCCTGAAGACTCCTGGGATGTATGACATCATTTGCCTAGGCATGGAAACCAGGAATTAACTGAAGAAATGTAAAACAAAACAAGTTTAAAACAAGTAAATATAATATACTTCCCTATACATTTACTAATGCTAGCAGCATAAGGATTAAAAATAGTCCATGTTGATTGAGAGAGTGAAGTTACACTTTAATTATAGGGCACACAAACACAAAACATGACCCAATTTTTTGATAAAATATAAAATACGAGGTTGTGCTGAGTAAATAGATACAGGATACTTAAAATTTCAAATTATAAAATTGTGTGTTCCTGTGAAACACTGACAAACTTCATTACCCTATATTGTTCATGGGTGATGCAGTTTAGAGTTAACAATAACTAGCAAAATTAGTGATCTCACTCTGGCGTGCACAAAAATATGTAACGTGTAGTGCAATCAACGTTTTTGTGCAATGGTACACCTAAGGCTCTCTGCACAATGGGCGTTTTGATAACGCTGGAAACATTAGCCGTGTAAAGTAACGTTAAATCAGTTTTTCAGCTTTTTTTAGCTTTTTTGCATTAGCGCCTAGCAGCGTTTTGCCGTGATTAGCTGCGTTTTCCTGCGTTTTTACACGTTTGTGGTTTTTTTTCTAAAAAAATAAAAAATTGGGGTCCAAAAAACATCCACAAATGCCGTTTTGCAGGGTTTTACTGCGTTTTTCAGCATTAGAGCATTTTTACAGCTACAAAACTCCTCTAGAAACCTAGTAGTCCTGGGGGTTTTTTCCATCAAAAAAACGTCCCAGTCAAAAAACGTTGATTACAGTGTATGTGTGCATGGACACATAGGATAACATGCTGGGGAGATTACTGGCTGTAGAAAAAAACGTCAAAAGCCAAACACAGCAGCTGTAAAAACATCCAGTGTGCATGAGGACTGATGCTTGGGTCTTATGTTTGTATATGAGGGTGGGGCAGGCCTAATTTTTTTTGGGGTGTTTTAAGTGCTTTGGTGTAAGTTACCACTTTTTTAAATGTTATTTTTCATCGTGTAGGAAACAGCAAGTCCCCTATGTGGTTTTTTTTTGAGACAGGTTCTCTTTAACCACTTGCCCTCCAGAACATTTACCCCCCTTCCTGACCAGGCCATTTGTTGCGATACGGAGCTGCGTTACTTTAACTGACAATTGCGCAGTCATGCAACGCTGCACCCAAACAAAATTTACGTCCTTTTTTCCCACAAATAGAGCTTTCTTTTGTTGGTATTTGATCGCCTCTGCAATTTAAATTTTTTGCACTATAAACAAAAAAAGACGGACAATTTTGAAAAAAAAACCTATATTTTTGACTATTTTGCTATTAAACATATCCAGTAAAAAAATTTTAAAAATGAAATTTCATCATAAATTTAGACCAAAATGTATTTTGATACATGTCTTTACTAAAAAAAATCCCTATACGTGTAAATTAATTGGTTTACGTGAAATTTATAGCGTTTACAAATGACTGTATATATACTGGATTTTTTTTTTTTATTATTATTATACAGGATTTATATAGCGCCAACAGTTTGCTCAGCACTTTACAATATAAAGGGAGACAATACAGCAACAATACAGTTCAATACAAGAGGGTTAGGAGACTCACCTCCAGCTCTCCTTGGAGCTTACAATCTAAGAACTTTTTTTACTAGTTATGGCGGTGTCAGGTCTCTCCCCTGTTGGTAATACTTGGAGATCACCGGGAGCTGGTGGGGAATCAGCAGCTGGAACCCAGTGATTGACAGCCGAAGCCGCGAATGGCGTACACCCTCCTACCCGGAACTGCAAAATCGCGTAGAGTATATATACGTGATTTTGTGCACCCGTGCCGCCCTGTGGCAGTATTTCTGCTATAGGGTGGCATGGAAGCGGTTAATGTGTGTGTAGAGCCGCCAGATCATTTCCATGTGACAGCCAACAGGTTGTCTGATTCACACACATTTCCGGGAGTGTGTGTAAAACTCCCTGCTGTTGCCGATGTATGTCATACCTTGATGGCACCACAACAAAGTATGTCATACCTTGATGTCACTAGCATTAACAAAGCAGGCTTAGTTTTTCTGAGTCTCCCTGTAACTTGTTCACCTGTTGATCCTGCTGCCTTTTTAGACTCCCTTTATCAGGCCACGCTGTGCAGCATAGGTGGAAATTAGAAGGTTGAGAAAAACTATTTAACACTGACAGGAGTGCTTACAATGATCAGCTTTAATTTATTTAGTTAAAACCTTTATCCCAAAAGAAAAAAAAACACTGTTTCTGTAACTGCCTAAAATTTGTTAGCCTGTAAATTGTTAAGCTGGTCATGCATGGATCAAAATTTTGCCAGTTCAACAGGGACTGGACGAATTTCAATCAGAAGTGGATCATTAGATTGCCTTCTGCCAAACATGTTTGTTGGAAATGTTTTCTACATTAGCCAGCTCCAGCTACTGATCAGAGTATTCTGACTGCAAAGAGTCCTGATGTCAGAGTACAACGTCCCAGCGGGAAGGATTCCTCTATCCACCTCACTTGTGTATATGGAGGAATCCATCAGTTTTTTCTTTTTTTTTTTTCAGCCTACTGACTGATTGAAAACAAAACAAGTCATTTATGGCTAGCTTTAGTCTCTTATGTAAAGCCCATGTATATCGACTAGTTGATAGTTCACTACCCTCTCCAGACAGTGCTGCTGTCTAAGGGTGTCTCTATTGCCCTCTCATATATAAGGTAGCCTAAGACAGGACGTGAATTAATAGCAGGATCACCAGGTGAAAACAAAGAAACACACTAAAAGCAGAAAACGAATACAGCCACCTCATCAAAGAATTGGTAAGCTATAATACAATACATTTTTGGTTTTGGGTTTAATACTGCTTTAAACTCTTCATGTTCAACCACTTTCCCGCCACCCTATAGAAGAAATACTGCTACAAGGCGGCAGGGTTGTACAAAATCAGGTATATATATGTGATTTTGCATTTCCAGGTAGGAAATGCCATTGGCGGCCTCACCTGTCGATCACCGGGTCCCGGCCGGTGATTCCCTGCTGGTACCCGGCCATTGCCATGTATCACCAACAGTGGAGAGACCTATGTGTAAACAATAAAGATCTCTCCTCTGTCATGTCCTGCATACACAGTAAAGTACACACACAGCACACCGTTAACCCTTTGATTGCCCCAGATGTTAACCCCTTCCTGCCCAGTGTCATGAGTACAGTGTTAGTGCCTTTTATTAGCACTGATCACTGTATTGGTGTCACTGGGGATGTCAGTGACACCAAGTAAGTTCCTCCCAAGTTGCAGAATGTCTGTCGCAGTCCCGCAGTCCCGCTTTAAGCCGCTGATTGCTGCCATTACTAATATATATATATATATATATAAATTCCAGTATCTATACTGCCATTTGTAGACACTATAACTTTCAAGCAAACCAGTTAATTTACATATATTGGGATTTTTTTTAGCAAAGACAAAATACATTTTGGCCCAAATTCATGAAGAATTTCTGACAAAGTGTCGGTCTTTTTTTTTTTATAGCACAAAAAATAAAAAATGCAGAGGCGATCAAATACCACCAAAAGAAAGCTATATTTGTGGGGAAAAAAGGGCATAAATTTAATTTGGGCGCAGCATTGCATGACCGTGCAATTGTCAGTTAAAGTAACTCATAGCAAAAAATGGCCTGGCCAGGAAGGGGTGTAAATCCTCTGGAGTGGTTAAGCACAGTGTAACTATACTGTTACATTATTTTCACCATAGCATTTGGGAGCAGCTCAAAGACTTGAATGTGGTGCTCAGTCTAGAATTTCGTGAGGTTTACTTCGGAATGTTCACAGAGACAACTTTTTGCAGTATCTATATGACAAGAAGGAATGTGAACTGCTTCAGCTGTTACAATGCAAACTTCAAGATTATGCATAAATATAATGTAACCAAATAAGTAATAAAAATGATTTACAGAATTCACTGTTTCAGTCTCCTGTCTTAGGCAGTCTATAGATGATGCGATTTTCTTTCCTGCAACCACAGGAGCTATTGTGTTCTCTGTGTGTGTGGGAGCTGTCCCTGCTAGGAGAACGCAATTGCTAGTGGCTATAACCACTGGCAATAATCACATGCTGAAAATTAAACATGCTGGTTGTACCTAAGTCAATTGACAGAGTGATTTTGGTATAATCAGCCTGCCCATAGATTGATTGAATCTTGGCTGGTCCCTGCTGAACTGGACAAATTTGATCCATTTATGGCCAGCTTTAGATTATCAACTTTGACAAAAAAGTCTATAAAGGTGCAGTAACACTTTAATGATCTCCAACAAAACTCCATAAAACAAACAACATGTTTCTGCCAGTATCATTCATTAAGTTCTATAACAATGCAATGCACCATTTAGAAAAGCAAAGCAGTCATTTTGAGACCATATTTTTAGATATTTAACATTGCCTAAACTCATATCTATCACAAACATCTGCGTATATTGCAGGTATGCTGACACACATAAATGGACATTTGTTAGGTGGAAAAGATTTTCTTCCTAGACTTTATTTCATGTACAGGTGTACCTCGGTTTACGAACGCCTCAGTTAATATAATTTTCGGTTTACGAATTAAAATCCATTGAAAATAACGCCTCTGTTTACAATTTTTTTTCACAATACAAACTGATTAATTGGTTTTCAATGCATTTACGATTTTTTTAATCATGTCCCTGTATAGTATTATGCCTTTAAAGCGCACTTCATAAAGAATTTTGAACAGATAAGACTTTTTTGTACTTTTTTCTGACCTCCGGAATGGATTATTTGGTTTTCAATGCATTTACAATTTTTTTTTTAATCATGTCCCTGTATAGTATTTATGCCTTTAACCACTTGAGCTCCTGAGGATTTACCCCCCTTAATGACCAGGCCTCTTTTTGCTACTCGGCGCTGCACTAATTCAACTGATAATTGAGCGGTCATGCAATGCTGCACCCAAACAAAATTTACGTCCTTTTTTTCACACAAATAGAGCTTTCTTTTGGTGGTATTTGATCACCTGTGCGCTTTTTATTTTTCACGCTATAAACAAGAAAAGACCAAAAATTTTGTAGAAAAACGATATTTTTTACTTTCAGCTATAAAAAATATATACAGTTGTGGCCAAAATTATTCAACCCCCACTGAAATTGAGTGTTTTGGCCAGTTTGACATTGCTTTTGATCATTCAGTCATCTTGCTTACATTTACATTAAAGAGGCACTTGTAGGTCAGACAAATATAACATAACAGTTATAATGAAATAACCACAAATGTCTTTTCTGTGCTCACAGCATTATCAGTTTTATTCAACCCCCAAGTGACATTCAATCTTAGTACTTAGTACAGCATCCTTTTACAGTTATAACAGCTTTTAAACGTGAAGCATAGCTTGACACAAGTGTCTTGCAGCGATCTACGGGTATCTTCGCCCATTCTTCATGGGCAAAGGCCTCCAGTTCAGTCACATTCTTAGGCTTGCGCACTGCAACTGCTTTCTTTAAGTCCCACCAGAGGTTCTCAATCGGATTTAAGTCTGGTGACTGCGATGGCCACTCCAAAATGTTCCAGCCTTTCCTCTGCAACCATGCTCTAGTGGACTTGGAGGTATGCTTGGGATCATTGTCCTGTTGAAAGGTCCAACGTCTCCCAAGCCTCAGGTGTGTGACGGACTGCATCACGTTTCCATCCAATATCTCCTGGTACTGAAGAGAATTCATGGTACCTTGCACACGCTGAAGCTTCCCTGTACCTGCAGAAGCAAAACAGCCCCAAAGCATGATTGACCCTCCACCATGCTTCACAGTAGGCAAGGTGTTCTTTTCATCATAGGCCTTGTTCTTCCTCCTCCAAACATAGCGTTGATCCATGGGCCCAAACAGTTCTAATTTTGTTTCATCAGTCCACAGAACACTATCCCACAACTTTTGTGGTTTGTCCACATGGCTTTTGGCATACTGCAGTCGACTCTTCTTATTCTTTGGAGACAGCAAGGGGGTACGCCTGGGAGTTCTGGCACGGAGGCCTTCATTACGCAGTGTGCGTCTTATTGTCTGGGCTGAAACTTCTGTACCCACATCTGACAAATCTTTTCTCAGTTCCTCAGCAGTCACACGGGGACTTCTCTCCACTCTACGCTTCAGGTAGCGCACAGCAGTCGAAGTCAGCATCTTCTTTCTGCCACGACCAGGTAGCGTTTCAACAGTGCCCTTTGCCTTGAATTTGCGAATGATGCTTCCTAAGGTGTCTCTTGGTATGTTTAACATCTTTGCAATCTTCTTATAGCCATTGCCCTTCCTGTGAAGAGAAATCACCTCTTCTCTTGTCTTCCTGGACCATTCTCTTGCCTTCACCATGTTTGTAACCACACCAGTAAATGTCTAGAAGGAGCTGAGTATCACAGTCATTTTAAAGCTGCCTAATTGGTGCTTATTATGCTTGATTGCTGCTCGGTGACATCCACAGGTGTTTTCAATACCTGATGGAAAGCACCTGTATGAACCTCTGTTCTTCAGAGTGGTAGTCTTTAAGGGGTTGAATAATTGTGGCAATGAAGAAACCACATAAGAACCATTTACTACTGTATTACATAAACAATTGATGTCATTTTAGTTGCATTTGGGTAGTTACAACGTCCTTGTAGGATTTGATTCTGAATACAATTCCAAATGTACACTATAGTCCCTAAACCCCTTTACAGCATTGGGGGTTGAATAATTTTGGCCACAACTGTAGTAAACTCAAAGTTAGTTAAAAATTTAGGCCAAAATGTATTCTGCTACATGTTTTTGGTAAAAAATCCCAATAAGTGTATATTGATTGCTTTGTGTGGAAGTTATAGCGTCTACAAACTATGGTATAGTTACTGCAATTTACGCCATTTTTTTGCTATACAGCGCTGCGCTATTTTAACGGAGAATTGCGTGGTCATGCAATACGGTGCATAAATTAAATTTATGTCCTTTTTGTAACACAAATAGAGCTTTCTTTTGGTGGTATTTGATCACCTGAGCACTTTTTATTTTTGGTGCTATAACCAGAAAAATTTTGAAGAAAAATAAAATTTTTGAAAAAAAACAATATTTTCTCATTTCGGTCATAAAAAATATCCAAAAAAACTAAAATTTCGTCATACATTTAGGCCAAAATGTATTCTGCTACATGTTTTTGATTAAAAAATTCCCAATAAGTGTATATTGATTGCTTTGTGTGAAAGTTATAGCGTCTACAAAATATGGTATAGATAATGGAATTTACACAGCTTTAACTTTCTGACTGCTTATCACATTTCTTGAGGTGCAAAAATACCAGGGTGTACAAACACCCTCAAATGATCCCTTTTCAAAAGGTAGACACCCTAAGCCAGTGATGGCGAACCTTTTTGAGCCCGAGTGCCCAAACTGCAACCCAAAACCAACTTATTTCTTTCAAAGTGCCAACACTGCAATGAAACCTGAATATCGAGCTTTTGGTTTAGAAAAAACAACTCGTACAGTAGTGCAAACTAATTAGCAGTACAGGGATGACCAGAGACTGCGGACACAGTACAGGGATGACCAGAGACTGCGGACACAGTACAGGGATGACCAGAGACTGCGGACACAGTACAGGGATGACCAGAGACTGCGGACAGTACAGGGATGACCAGAGACTGCGGACAGTACAGGGATGACCAGAGACTGCGGACACAGTACAGGGTTGACCAGAGACTGTGGACACAGTACAGGGATGACCAGAGACTGCGGACACAGTACAGGGATGACCAGAGACTGCGGACACAGTACAGGAGATGACCAGAGACTGCGGACAGTACAGGGATGACCAGAGACTGCGGACAGTACAGGGATGACCAGAGACTGCGGACACAGTACAGGGATGACCAGAGACTGCAGACACAGTACAGGGATGACCAGAGACTGCGGACAGTACAGGGATGACCAGAGACTGCGGACACAGTACAGGGATGACCAGAGACTGCGGACACAGTACAGGAGATGACCAGAGACTGCGGACAGTACAGGGATGACCAGAGACTGCGGACACAGTACAGGAGATGACCAGAGACTGCGGACACAGTACAGGGATGACCAGAGACTGCGGACACAGTACAGGGATGACCAGAGACTGCGGACAGTACAGGAGATGACCAGAGACTGCGGACAGTACAGGAGATGACCAGAGACTGCGGACACAGTACAGGAGATGACCAGAGACTGCGGACACAGTACAGGAGATGACCAGAGACTGCGAACAGTACAGGAGATGAACAGAGACTGCGGACAGTACAGGAGATGACCAGAGACTGCGGACAGTACAGGGATGACCAGAGACTGCGGACACAGTACAGGGATGACCAGAGACTGCGGACAGTACAGGGATGACCAGAGACTGCGGACACAGTACAGGAGATGACCAGAGACTGCGGACACAGTACAGGGATGACCAGTGACTGCGGACAGTACAGGGATGACCAGAGACTGCGGACACAGTACAGGGATGACCAGAGACTGCGGACACAGTACAGGGATGACCAGAGACTGCGGACACAGTACAGGAGATGACCAGAGACTGCGGACACAGTACAGGGATGACCAGAGACTGCGGACACAGTACAGGAGATGACCAGAGACTGCGGACAGCACAGGGATGACCAGAGACTGCGGACACAGTACAGGGATGACCAGAGACTGCGGACAGCACAGGGTTGACCAGAGACTGCGGACAGTACAGGAGATGACCAGTGACTGCGGACAGTACAGGGGATGACCAGAGACTGCGGACAGCACAGGGATGACCAGAGACTGCGGACAGCACAGGGATGACCAGAGACTGCGGACAGTACAGAGATGACTGCTGACCTTTGGGGAGGGAGGGGGAGCGGGTACCTGAATTTGACAGGTACCCGCTCTTACTTCCGCAGAGTTTTTTTTTTATCTTACCTGTTCCTCTATCCAGCCGCGCGCTGTCTTCCCGGCTTCTGTAGTGTGGGCGCTCGTCGGACAGCCGGATGCCCAGTGCGCATGCGCGAGAAGCGCTGCGCTTTGTGATTGGTCCGGCGGCTTCTGGGATCTGTCATGTGTCCCAGGTACCGCCTTACCATTCACAAAGAGCACTGCTTCTTGTGCATGCGCACTTGGGACCCGGCTGTCACGCACACTACAGCCGGGAAGACAGCGCGCCGCTGGATTCTCCTGGCGTGCCCACAGATAAGGCTCGGCGTGCCGGCTGTGGCACGTGTGCCACGGGTTCGCCATCACTGCCCTAAGCTATCTGCTGAGAGGCATATTGGGGTTTATTTACTAAAGCTGGAGAGTCTAAAATCAGACTCCCTTCTGCATAGAAACCAATCAGCTTCCAGGATTCATTGACAAAGCTTCATTGAACAAGCTGAGGTTAGAAGCTGATTGGTTTCTATGCAGAAGGGAGTCTGATTTTGGACTCTCCAGCTTTAGTAAATAAACCCCATTGAGTCCATGGAAGATTTTTTTTTTTTCCACAAGTTTCTGGAAAATGAAAAAACATTTTTTTTTTTTTACACGAAGTTGTCATTTAAATTATTTATTTCTTGCACAAGCCATGGGTATATGTGGAATTACACCCCAAAATACATTCTGCTACTTCTACCGAGTATGGGGATACCACGTGTGTGAGACGTTTTGGGAGCCTAGCCACATACAGGGGCCTGAAATCCAATGACCACTTTGAAAGCCTGAAGGTGCGTAACTTCCTCATTACACTTCCTCACTACCTATCACAGTTTTGAAGGCCCAAACATGCCAGGATAGCACCAAACCCCCCCAAATGACCCCTTTTTGAAAAGTAGACACCCCAAGGACTTTAAAAAAAGGCATGGTGAGTATTTTGCAGATCTCATTTTTTCTCACAAGGTTTGGAAATATAAAAAAAGAATAGAAAAAATATGTTTTTTTTTTTTTTCTTCATTTTCCAAAAACTTGTGGCAACAAATGAGATCTGCAAAATACTTACCGTGCTTTTTATCAAATTCCTTGGGGTGTCTACTTTCCAAAAAGGGGTCATTTGGAGGGGTTAGGTGCTATCCTGGCATTTCATGGCCTCCAAAACTGTGATAGGTAGTCAGGAAGTGTAATGAGGAAATAAAGCCCTTTAAAAGCCTGAAGGTCCTTATTGGATTTTGGGGTCCTGTGCTTGGCTAGACTGCCAAAACGTCTCTCACATGTGGTACCCCCATACTCGGGAGAAGTAGCAGAATGTATTTTGGGGAGTGATTCCACATATACCCATGGCATGTGTGAGCAGTAAATCATTTAAGTGACAATTTTGTGTAAAAAAAAAAAATATTTTTTTTTGTCATTTTCCAAAAACTGGTAGTAAAAAAATAAATTCTTCTATTGATTCAATATGCCTCTCAGCAAATAGTTTGGGGTGTCTACTTTCTAAAAAGGGGTTGTTTTGGGGGGTGGGGGTGTTTTATGCCCAGCATTAGAAGTTTATGCCACACATCACTCACTCTTCTAGCCTTTTCTGACACTTTTTGTTCACATGAAAAAAATCTGTATTTTTTGCTAGGAAATTAATTTAAACCCCCAAACATTATATATTTTTTTAAAGCAGACACCCTAGTGAATAAAATGGTGGGTACTACAATTTTTATGGCACATAGTACTCGTGCAGCGATTTTTCAAAAGCAAATTTTTTTAAAAAATGCACTTTTTTTTACTTTTATTGCACAAAAACACAATACATTGGTCAATTATTTAGTAAAATATAAAAGATAATGGTATGCCGATAAATAGATACCAAACATGACATGCTTTAAAACTGCGCATGCAATGGCGACAATCTGCAAACATTTTTAATATCCATAGGCAACGCTTTAAAGCCTTTAAAAGCTACGATTTTAGATTTACAGAGGAGGTCTAGTGTTAGAATTACTGCCCTTGATCTGACGTTCACGGCAATACCTCACATGCATGGTGCAACCGCTGTTTACATATCGGCACAGGGTCAAGGCTTGTGCACACAGGTGTGTGCACATGGGGGGGGGGGCGATTTTATTTATTTATTTATTTTTTTAGTTATTTTGATTCTTTTTTTATTATTTTTACTTTTGTACCTTTAATTTTTTTTTGCTTTGATCACTTCTAATGCTATAACAGGGAATGCAAATATCCCCTATAACTTCAATGGGCATTGTCATATATTCTTTTTTGAGAAGTCTGGGGTCTATCAGACTCTAGATATCTCCTCTGCCCTTACATTATCTAATCAAACCAAAATCGGTGTGATCAGATGCTTTCCCAATTTACAAATGGCTCTGTTTATATCCTGCAAAATTGAAGTGATGAAATGCTTGTAGCTTCCGAATTCTTAGACTATAGAGATCAATGGCACCATTCTGGTCTCCAATCAGCTCTATGGTCAGCTGGCAGAAACACCGGCTGCATTCTCAGGTTCCCCCGATGGCACAAGACTGCCTGAGAAGGCCGTGGAAGGCAGCGGGGGAGAGGGGGGCATCACCTCCCACTGCTTGTAAAAGCAATCCTGCAGCTAATTAGCCACTAGGATTGCTTTTACATGAAAGCCGATCACCGGCTGAAAACAACGATACCAGGATGATGCCTGCAGCTGTAGGCATCATCCTGGTATAACCATTCAAAGTCCAGTGATGTACCAGTACGTCGCTGGTCCTTGTTGGGTGTATATGCTATGTTCTCTTTTTTTGTATGCAGCCTGTGGACTGAATGAAAAAATGAGAAGAAATATCTGCCAGAAAAAGTGTGTGGTATGCCCACCATTAGAATATACCACCTGCATCCACCCACTTCTAATGGTGGGCACACATTAGGTCACACTTTGCCACAAGCGCCAGTTCCAAGATTGAACAAATGTCTAAATAGTGGCACGCTTGAATAAAAATCGTCCACGTATAAGTGGTACCCCATATGGAAAAAGGATGACACCAAGTCCCAAACTATCTTGTCACTGCTCCCCATGTAGTCTGGGCATCCAGGGGGCTCCACGTGACTATCTTTTCCCTCGTAAATCCGAAACCTATAAGTATAGCCTGTTGTCCTCTCACAGGTCTTCTACATCTTGACCCCATATCTGGCATGCTTGCTGGGGAGAAATTGTTTGAATGCAAGGTGGCCAGAAAAATTAATGAGAGACTCATCAACACAGATGATTTGCTGGGGAGTATAGACATCTGCAAATTTTAGGTTAAGGTGATTTGCGAAGGGCTGAATTTTGTGGAGCCGGTCAAATTCAGGGTTACCCCGAGGATGACAGAGTGTATTGTCGTTGAAATGCATAAAACACATTATTCTCTCATATGTATGCCTGGCCATGGCAGCAGAGAACACGGCATATGATGAATCGGGTCTGCGGACCAATACAACCGCAATTCATTTCTTTTAGCAATGCCCATGTTGAGGGTTAGGCCCAAAAAAAATGTAAATTCGAAAACCATAATGAGTTTCCATGCGACTGGTCTGGCAAGGTTTGAATTTGGGTTGGCGGCGATAAATTGTTGTGCATATAAAATGCTTTGATCCACAATCAACGCATACAGATATTCCGTGAAAAACAGCTCCAAAAATCAAGGAGGTATGTGAAAGACCAAGATGTACTAGACCACAGGTACTCGTCAGTTCACCAAAAGGTAGAGCGGCACTAGTACTGGCACTCTGCTGCATATGAGAGTCATCAAAATTTACCGACAAGTGCTAACAGAGATCAGGCCTGATTCTGCGAACACTGCGGTTTTGTGTGCAATGTATCAAGTGACAGTGACCTACTGACACTGCACTTGCTGGGGGAGAAGGGGGGGGGGGGCATAGGGGCTAAACGCAGGTGTTGGAAGGTGCCGGGGCTGATCCCGCTAACGCTGCGTTTTTGGGGACGCTATACTAATGTGAACGCTGGTATAGTGCTGACCTGATCAAAGATATTGACCCGTTCAGACACTATACTAGCAATGGAGGTTTATTGTACATGAGTGTGCTCCTGGTAATCAAGGGGTTAAATGTGATGACTGGTGTACTGACGGGCAATCTGACGCTATCTGGGAGGGCCGTGAAAACCATGGGAGCACAAATCATGTATATATATGTGATTTTGTGCACCCATGCCGCCCTGTAGGAGTATTTCTGCTATAGGGTGGTCAGGAAGCGGTTACAGAAGAAGAGGTTTGTGTTACGGTGCTGCGTTACTTTAACTGACAATTGCGTGATCATGCAACACTGCACCCAAATTAAATTTACATCCTTTTTTTCCCACAAATTGAGCTTTCTTTCGGTGCTATTTGATCGCCTGTGCGTTTTTTATTTTTTGCTCTATAAAAAAAAAGGCTGACAATTTTGAAAAAAAAAACATGCTTTTGCGCAGCCGTGCCACCCTGCAAACGTTTTAATGCAGTGGCTGGTCTTCAAGTGGTTAAAGTGCACTTTATAAAGTGTTTTGAACAGATAAGACTTTTTTACTTTTTCTGACCTCAGGAATGGATTAATTGGTTTTCAATACATTTACGAATTAATTTTTAATCATGTCTTTGTACAGTATTTATGCCTTTAAAGTGCACTTTATAAAGAGTTTTGAACAGATAAAAGACTTTTTTTTTACTTTTTTCTGACCTCTGGAACGGATTAATTGATTTTCAATTCATTCCTATGGGAGACCGCATTTCGGTTCATGAATTTTTCGCAATACGAAAAGTCCCGCAGAATGCATTAAATTCGTAAACCGAGGTACGCCTGTAATTAATATATTATTTGTTGTAGCAGTTTTTAAACTAAATCTAAGGTCAAAAAGTTTAGTAGTAGTAGAATAGAGAAAGGACAATGGACCACTGGACAAACTGAGAGGGTGCTACACATGCATGTACAAAACAGTATGATGCACTTTAATTAAAACATAATTGGATTAAATGGAAGTCTGTTATATTTGCCAACACTTATATTTTAATAATGCAGATCATTTAGGAACATACAATAGTGGACTCAAGTTAGTACCATTTTTAAACAGAAATGAGAAGTGCTTTACACCTTCCTAATAGTTTCATTAAAAAGGAAATGTGGCTTGTGGTCAATGTAGGCTGTCAATGTCAGTGGTTTGATAAGCAGCAAATTTACAGAAAGCCTACTTGTTTGCCTAGGCAGTGAAAACATGCATCATAACCACAACTTTTCCCCCTTAAATGACCAGAACATTTTCTTTCTTCACAAACTTGTCAATTTTGTGTCAATTAACATGTTTCAGAATAATTTTGAATATATAATTTAGGAACAGATACTGATTTAATTTAAAGTGGTACTAAACCCAGGACCCTGCATTCACTATATCTTGTCTCCCACAGTAGACAGAACATGCAATTGCACTTATTTTAGTAAATATAAACTGCCAAATTCCTTTTCTCATCAGCGTTAGAGCAGTTTTGTGACTTCAGCAGAGCACTGGTTAAAGCTTATAGGAGGAAATTTCTTTCTGCTCTAGGAGGATGCAAATCCCCTGACTCTCTGTCTGAACCAGGGTCAGACTCACAACTCCTGGTGCCCCCGGGCAATATGGGTTCATGGGGCCCCTGTGTCCTTGGCCAAACTTAAAAAAGCCTATGGAAAAGGTACCAGGGGCATCTCATGGGGCCCCCTACTGACCCCGGGCCCTCGGGCAGTGATTGAGTTTCCAAATGGTCAGTCCGCCCTTGGTCTGGACAGTGCTGATTGGCCCTGTGCTGATCACATGCACTCTCCCAAGAAAAAAAAAACCTCTATAGCAATACACACTAAACTGAGCATG
Source organism: Staurois parvus (assembly GCF_062004578.1). Lineage (NCBI taxonomy): Eukaryota > Metazoa > Chordata > Amphibia > Anura > Ranidae > Staurois > Staurois parvus. The sequence goes on along the minus strand of NW_028318040.1, from coordinate 7,362,640 downwards.
TGCATGTGGTTACGGCTTCAGTCTTTCTTATCAGGTGGATATTTGAACAAGAAGAGGGGCAGAGAAGTCAGGATCAAACTGCCTTTTTACACAGTGCAGAAGACATTGTCAATGGACACAACTGATCACGTGGTAAAAGGCCACTGTGATTAGCCTTTTACCTCATCATGTGATTATCTATGTCCATAAGATCGCTGGGTGCACGCTGCTGGGGGCACGCGGGAGGGCGTGTTCTGGTAGAACGTCATATGACGCTCTCCCAGAACTGAACAACCGCGCTGTAGCCATCATTTGGCTATAGCACTGTAAGGATGTAGTAAACATGCCATAAATGCTGTAGGCGCTGTTAAGGTGCAGTTAAAGAGCACAACCATTAAAAATAATAAAGGTGGCTGACAAGTGTTGGTGCCTCACGAAAGTGGCATGCTGCTTAATTTTTAACACTGTACAATCCAACACTATTGCTCCCGTATATATAGCACTGTATGGTGCCATTGTAATATTCATGAGAGATGTTGGTGGGCCAGTGTTGCCAACACCCCTAAGTGAAACTTACTGACAGGATGTCCACAATTTACTGACAGCACCAATTTTTTTACTGGCAAAAAAATCAAGCAATTTACTGACAAAGCCATTTTTTAACTGATACATAATGGCCATTTTAAGTGCAAAACAGTGCAAATATCAATATTTAAGCTACAAACATATTGCTTGTGCTAATAGCAATGTGTTAAAACAAAAAACAAAAAAACATATTTCTCCATTTACCTGAAGGTCAGGTTAATATAACCCAGCAGTTTTATCACCTGAATCCAACTGGAGAGTTTTCCCTTCAATTTCAGTCACACTTAGCCACCAACACAGAATTTAAAGGGAAATCCCAGGTAGCCACCAGGATAAATAGAATAGAGGACCCTTCAATTTCTGTGCTGGATTTGGTGGAATGGTAAACAGGACAAATGGAGGGTGAATCTCCCCAACTGGAACACAACTGGAGCACATCATTAAAAACTGACCTGGCAGATACCATAGAGACAGTAACGCTAATGCAAGACTTGAAATTTCTGCTCACCCGCTCACCAAATGCAAGGGAAATTCCCTTTGTGGTGAGCACAGATGGAGCGGGTGGCTTGCAATGAAGCAGGTGGTTTGCAATGCGATCCCCAGGCCCCAGGATCGATTTGCATTCCACATGCTCTGCAAGCCTCGTTGTGAAGCCGGTTTCCAACTTCCGGTTTCTTCTTCTCTGCCACGGGGGACACGAGGCCCGGTCTACACCGCTTTGGGGGAAAATGACTTGCGTATGGCCAGCTTAAGGTGAGCTGCTTGCATGCACACTACAGGTCATTACTCATTGTCACAATTAGAATGGAGCACCACTCAATTGTTTGAAGTTTTGTATAGAGAGAGAAAGGGCTAGAACCTATGTATTTTACTGTTGTCTGTGTCTGGCCTGGTGAGATTACAAAGACTAGGAAATTGGGTACAATGCCCTTGTGAGGGACCGCCTAGCGGCACCACTAGCACTCCACCGGTCAGGCGTGCTCAGAGCGCGGAGTCTAAGCCCCAGGGTACTTGTTCACCAGAGCCCCTGATGGTGGGGATGGACTTGGAGTACCCCGACACCAGGTCGCCACTACTGAGCACACCTGTCAGTGGTAGGGGTGTTCGCCAGGGGCTCCAACCAGGGAGAGCCAGATGTGAGGAGGTCGGGTGACCCCGATGGGATGGATGGATGGCTGAGCAAGTGCGAAGTCAGACGGGCCGAGTTGGTAACGTAGAGGACGGTATGGTACAAGGGAGCGGACAGAGAATCGTCGGGTCACACGCCAGGTCAGCAACAGCAGGTCAGATCTAATGAGGGGCATTCAGAAGAGAGGTCAGGCAAAGCAAGGGCCTGGGCAGGAGAAATCAGCAGGTCAAGAGCAATCCGGGTCAAACAACTTACTAGGAACAGGTTCAGATTCGCAGGATACAGTTAGGACCAGAAGGCACTGAATGACAGCTCAGGGCCATTTAAATATCCCGCCCTGCGCTGCCATTGGTGCCCAGCGGGCGGCCGCGGCTTCTACTGCGCATGCGTGAACTCGAACGCCGCGGCTGGCCCGGACCTAGTGCCCGTGTCCCTGCACAGGGCGGTGCACTGCGTCTGCGCCGGGACCATTGCGGCGGGGATCGAGGAGATCCCTGACATTGCCCCCCTCCCCCTACGGGCAACCTCCGGATGCCCACCCGATCTCTCCACCACGGGTGGTCACAAAGAAACCTCCGGACAAGTCTGGGTGCATGGACATTATGGGCTGGTTCCCAAGAATTGTCCTCAGGGCCGTAGCCCTTCCATTTGATAAGAAATTGGGTCTGGCCCCCCCTTCTTCGGCACTTCAGGATTGTCTCCACCTCAAATTCTTCTTCCTCTTCGACTGTTATGGCCTCCGGGGGCCTGGATTCTCATTCCGGGAAGGCATCTGGGACTACTGGCTTCAGCAGGGACACGTGGAAGACTGGGTGGATCTTGAGTGTCTCAGGGAGAACAAGTTCATAGGCCACTTCATTGACCATCCGCTTAATGCAAAAGGGGCCTATAAATTTAGATCCCAACTTCTTCGAAGGGCAGAGCATCTTCAAGTTAGATGTAGCCAGCCAAACCTTCTCTCCGGGCCGCAACACCAGATCTCCTCTTCGTTTCCTGTTAAAAGCCTTTTTGTAGTCTTCTTGGGCCTGACTGATGGCTTCCTGTAGTTTCTTATTGTTTGAAGAGCAAAAAGTTAGTGCATCCTGTGTTGCTGGAACTGGGCATTCCGGGACCAAATCCGGGAGGAAGACAGGGTGAAACCCATAGTTGGAGAAGAACGGGGACTGCCCTGTTGCTGAATGGCAAGCGTTGTTGTACGCGAATTCCGCCAAAGGGAGAAGTGGCACCCAGTCGTCCTGAGTAAATGATGTGTAACATCGCAAGTATTGCTCCAGGATCTGATTGGTCCTTTCAGTCTGTCCATTAGTCTGAGGGTGAAATGCCGAGGAAAGGGATAGTTTGATATACAGGGCTTTGCACAATGCCCTCCAGAATCTCGAGGTAAATTGAACCCCTCGGTCCGAGACGATGTCTTCAGGGACCCCATGCAGTCTTACAACCTCTCGAATAAAAACTTGCGACGTCTCGGCTGCCGATGGAGTCTTCCGTAATGGTACGAAATGGGCCATTTTGGATAAACGATCCACGACCACAAGAATTGCTGTGTGGTCTAGTGAAGGTGGAAGCTCGACTATGAAGTCCATAGAGATCTTCTGCCAAGGCCGTTCAGGAATGGGTAACGGACGTAGCAGACCCCAAGCCTTATTCCTTGAAGGCTTGTTCCTCTGGCAGATGACACAGGAGCCCACGTAGTTCTTACAATCCTTGGCCATGTCTGGCCACCAGAAGGAATGTCGGAGAAGTTCCAGGGTCTTGACCGGGCCAAAATGTCCTGCCATCGGGTGGTCGTGGCAATGTCCCAAGACTAGGGTTCGGGCTTCCTCCGGCACCACAATCCGGTCCTCCCTCCATAGGAGTCCCCCCTTGTTCTGGAGGGGCGCCCCATCGGGGGTAGACATGGCCGTGGATGCTCCCATTATCTTGCAGCGAAGGTTCGTCTGGAGGGCCAAGAAGTTTCCTGCAGGCAGAATAGTGTCAGGTACTGGGATCTCCTTGGCGTCCTCATACATGCGTGACAACGCGTCTGTTTTCGTGTTTTTTGATCCCGGCCTGTACGTGATGTGGAAATGGAACCTCGAGAAAAACAATGCCCATCTCGCTTGTCGTGGGCGCAAACGTTTGGCGGTCCTCAGGTATTCCAGGTTCTTGTGGTCTGTGAATATCAGGATGGGGTGTGAGGCACCTTCCAGCAGGTACCTCCATTCCTCTAATGCTGTCTTGATAGCCAGTAGTTCTCGATCGCCAATGTTGTAATTCTTCTCTGCAGGGGTAAGTTTCCGTGAGAAAAATGCTACCGGGTGGAGTAATTCCTTGGCGCCCTTTCATTGGGAAAGAATGGAACCAACCGCGTTCTCTGACGTATCTACCTCTAAGATGTAGGGCAGGGAGGCGTCAGGGTGACCCAGAATGGGTGCCGAGGTGAATAACCTCTTTAATGCTTCAAAAGCTTCCTGTGCCTCTGGCGTCCATCTGAATCGTGTCCCAAGCTTGGTTAACTGAGTGATGGGGGAGACCAGACCCGAGAAGTTCTTGATGAACTTTCGGTAGAAGTTTGCGAACCCGATAAATCGTTGGACGCTTTTCCTGTCCGTGGGTTCAGGCCAATCTAGGATCGCAGAGACTTTCTGAGGGTCCATTGCGACCCCCGCGGTGGAGATAATCAGGCCCAGAAATGTAATGCTAGACTGTTCAAAGCAACATTTCTCTGCTTTAGCATACAACCCATGCTGCCGCAACCGCCCCAACACCCTTGCTACATGTACCCTGTGCTCCCCCAGGGAGGATGAGAAAATCAAAATGTCGTCTAAGTAGACAATGACAAAGATATCCAAGAAGTCCCTAAAGATGTTGTTTACGAAGTGCTGGAAGGTGGCCAGTGCATTGCACAACCCGAAAGGCATGACCAGGTATTCGAAATGGCCAAAACGGGTGCGGAAGGCCGTTTTCCACTCATCCCCCTCCCTTATGCGAACCAAGTTGTAGGCTCCCCTTAAATCCAGCTTGGTAAACACTACTGCAGCCTTTAAACTCTGGAATAATTCCGGTACCAATGGTAGCGGGTAACGATTTTTGATTGTGACCCTAGTCAGTTCCCGATAGTCAATACATGGCCTCAAGGTCTTGTCCTTTTTTTCCACAAAAAAGATCCCTGCACCTGCTGGAGAAGTGGAGGGACGGATGAATCCCTTCTGGAGGCTGTCCTCAATATAGTCCTTCAGGGCCCCTAATTCAAGCTCAGAAAGGGGAAAAATTCGACCAAAGGGAATTTCTGAACCAGGTAACAGGTCAACAGGACAGTCATACGGGCGGTGGGGGGGTAGAGTATCTTCTCCCCGTTCACTGAACACATCAAGAAACTTATGATAGGCTGCAGGAATCACTTGTTTTAAGCTGGCATCCCCTTCAGAGCACAGGAGGACCTGGGGGACCTCCGGGCCTGAAGTTCGGCAAAGTTCTTGACAGTATGGGGAAGGGAACGAGATAACCCCAGTTTCCCAGTCAATTTGGGGGTTATGGGCCCGCAACCATGGGAGCCCCAGAATGACTGGGAAAAGGGGTGATGCAATAGCATCCAGGCGGAGGAGCTCCCGGTGCTGGCCGGCGATGGAAGTAACAATGGAAGGGGTCTCCTGGTTAACCACCCCTGATTTTATCCGGGAACCATCGGCCAAAAAGATGTGAAACCCCTTCTCCTTTGGATGGAGGGGGATACCCTGCCGGTAAGCAAATTGATATCCACAAAACAGCTGCATGCCCCCGAATCAACTATGGCCGCCACCTCCTTTCTGAAAGCTGAAAGGAGAGGGGCACAACTAAGTATTGGGACGGATTCATATTGCCAATAGATAAGGAAGATGAGGTGAACTTACTCAGTTTCTGCGGGCAGGAACGTACCATGTGACCAGCTTCACCGCAATAGAGACACAGGTTCTGGGAGCGTCTGCGCTGGCGTTCCTCTGGCGGTAGCTCAGGCCATGCCAGGCCTAGCTGCATGGGTTCGGGAGCATCCTCAGATGGCAGGTTCTGGATGTTTGGCCTAGTAGCTTAACTGGATCCTTGGAATGACCCTCAGGTATTTCCGCGACCCTGACCAGACCTCTCCAACCTGCGCTCCCGTAGTCTACGGTCAATTTTAATGGTTAGTGCAATCAAGTCCTCTAATGTCTCGGGCACCTCCACCCGGGTGAGCTCGTCTTTCAGAGCCTCTGATAGGCCCATACGGAACTGGTGCAAAAGCGCAAACTCGTTCCAGCGAGTGTCCCCCATCCAACGCCTAAAGTCAGAGGCGTATTCCTCTGCCGCTCGCCGACCTTGTTGGAATGCGTATAATGTGGCCTCGGCCGAGGCTGCCCCTTGTGGATCATCGTATAAGATGGCCATAGCGTTAAAAAAATTGTCAACCGAAACCAGATGTGGATCATTGTTTCCCCTGAGTCGGTGGGCCCAGTCTTGGGGTTCACCCTGCAACAGGGAGATAACAAACCCCACCTTCACTGATTTTGCCAGAAAGGTCCGTGGTTGCAGTTCAAAATAGAGCAGGCAGGAGTCATGGAATGACCAGAAACGTGTGCGATCCCCGTGGAAGCGCTCGGGTAAGGGTACTCGGGGTCTGCCACAGGGAGTGATGCGGAAGGCCCGGGAGCTGGCTCATGGGCTGCTGCGACCGGGGGTGCAGGAGCCGGGGCTTGTGAAACAGGAACAGATATGGTGCAGGCCTGGAACCAGTTCTCAATCTGCAAACATCTGTCCTGTAACACGTTTGCAGCTTGTGTCAGGGTAGCCAGGTGTCTGCAAACTTCCTCCATCTGGGAGGGTCCTCCTCGAGGCTCAGTCATGGCCTTCTGGTACTGTGAGGGACTGCCTAGCGGCACCACTAGCACTCCGCCGGTCAGGTGTGCCCAGAGCGCGGAGTCTAAGCCCCAGGGTACTTGTTCACCAGAGCCCCTGATGGTGGGGATGGACTTGGAGTACCCCGACACCAGGTCGCCACTACTGAGCACACCTGTCAGTGGTAGGGGTGTTCGCCAGGGGCTCCAACCAGGGAGAGCCAGATGTGAGGAGGTCGGGTGACCCCGATGGGACGGATGGATGGCTGAGCAAGTGCGAAGTCAGACGGGCCGAGTTGGTAACGTAGAGGATGGTATGGTACAAGGGAGCGGACAGAGAATCGTCGGGTCACACGCCAGGTCAGCAACAGCAGGTCAGATCTAATGAGGGGCATTCAGAAGAGAGGTCAGGCAAAGCAAGGGCCTGGGCAGGAGAAATCAGCAGGTCAAGAGCAATCCGGGTCAAACAACTTACTAGGAACAGGTTCAGATTCACAGGATACAGGTAGGACCAGAAGGCACTGAATGACAGCTCAGGGCCATTTAAATATCCCGCCATGCGCTGCCATTGGTGCCCAGCGGGCGGCCATGGCTTCTACTGCGCATGCGCGAACTCGAACGCCGCGGCTGGCCCGGACCTAGTGTCTCGCGGCGGGGATCGAGGAGATCCCTGACAGCCCTACCATTTACACTGTTTTTTCCAACATCCCAAATATTGAAACAGACAACAACTATGGAAATATCCCCCCGGGACTTTGAAAGGCAAAAAAAGTGTGTACACAGGTATAAAACAATAAATGTTTATTGCAACATATTATTTTTTTATAAAAATAATCAAAAGACTCAGTGAGGTTGAGCTGCAGTACAACAATGTATGGCTTAAAAGTAGAAAACATATACAGTGTGCATATCCTGACAGTCTGTAATTATTATAGACTGTCCTGATATGCACACCGTGTATGTTTTCTACTTTTAAACTTTAAGGGGGCGTGGTTGGGGATGGGCTAGGGTGGGGTTGGAGGCAGACCTGGGCAAGATTGGGTGGGGCAACTGCTGGAGAGTAAGGTTTGTGCCTGGCTAGTAGGTCTAGACTCGATATTTTAAGCCCTGCGCTAATGCATTGTTAAAATTATTTGTTAAATGAGCTTACAGCAGTTTCCTGTGGAACAGGTGTTCCCATGTGAAGGTTTCCTCTCACCACCTGTTACAGTGAAAACTGTTGCGAGAGATACATAAAAAAACATTTAGGCCTGGATTGGCCATAACTGTAACCAATATTTTTATACAGTAAGTCAATCATATCATTCCTGTTGTAAAAATCATATGAAGAACCTCATGTTGTGAAATTGTGACTGTCTGTAATAGTCCTACAAGGGAATTCCATAGGATGTGAGAGACTCAAGAGAAGTCCTGGAGGCAAGCATGTGAGGAGGTGACAAAGGAGCTAGAGAGCACGAGGTCTTGGGAAACATCATCATAAACCACTTGGTATCAAGCCTCTTTACTTTCTATTTCCTAACTCACTGTTGCTTTGAACTATTGCTGCTGAGGTCGCTTTTCCAGTTTTCTCTGCTTTGATGGCAAGTGAGGTTTGATGTATACTTTTATAGCGTGTCACAGAACATGACATGATCTGAGATTTAAGCAGAGGGTATAACAGTTTTCCCCTATCAAGCATAGGCAGTTGAACCTCAACTTTAGAAGCTGTAGGCAGGGCTCTATGACAGATCTTGTCTACTGGTGTGGCCAGTTATAGCATTCCTCTACAAGTGTTGTGGCTTTACAGACTGGTATCATCAACCAGAGAATATGTACATGGTTCATTACACTACCAATGCTAAATCTTAACGCTTAAGGTAATTCTTCCTGGACCAGCAGTCCTTCCGATATTGGACTGGAAAGTTTGTTCCTAAGGTCAGTTTTCATTAACTTCACAGAGGAAAACCTACATTTTGCCTCAGCAGTCCCATAAGGAAGGGAAAGCATAGTTTTTGCAAATGTAACCAGATGTGGGAATTTAGGTACTTTCAGATTGTCTTGAAGGATATACCTTTGTTCTAACATTTGCCAATAAGAATCATATGTGGGAGTATGAGGAACATCAGTGAAATCTGGCACTTGGAATTTAATAAATTCAGTATGCAATCTGTCAAAATCAGATGGGGGAACAATTTGTGCAAAATGTTTTGCTAGTTCAATAATGTCCCCAGAATTAGCAGTAGACCTGTTTGAAGGTTTTAGTAATGCCGACGGCTGAACGATTCTGTATGCATTTTTTTTTAATGACAATTACTTCTCTTGTGTAAAATGTTGTCGCTTGGACCATGAACAGGTGTCAAAGCACCTACTGTAGTCAAATGTTCCCTTGCTTGGTAGCCAATGAAAATGTTGTCTGGTGATCTAAAGTTTGCACTGTTAGTGAAGTCAAAGGCAATCAGAGTATCATTTTCAAGAGCAACTAAGAGGTTTGATAATGTAGCAAATAAGACTTTTAAGCAGCTGGCAGTACTTCAAGTACAAGTCAGGTAACATAGGAGCTTCTAGAGCAGGGGGAGGTACCAGAGAATGGACCTGTACAGACCTCCAGCCTGGCCTGAAGTAACCCTCTTACTCACACCAAGGCGCCTAGCAGGCCTCTAACTACACTTACCAAACTATGTACACTAGAGGGCACTACAAAACAAAGTAGACATTCCAAAAACACTGGCTTCCAAAAAAATTGGAAAATCTATATATATTACTATAACTTTCACACAAACCAATTAATATACACTTATAGGGATTTTTGTTTACCAAAGACATATCTTTGGTAAACAAAAATCCCTATAAGTGCATATTAATTGGTTTGTGTGAAATTTATAGTGATAGCAGAATACATGTTGGGCTAAATTTATATAGAACTTTTTTTATTTTTTATTTTTATTGGATACGTGTTATACCAGAAAATAGAAAATATTATTTTTTTTAAAGTTTTCTGTTTATATAATAAAAAATGAATAACTCAGTGGTAATTAAATATGACCAAAAGAAAGCTTTATTTGTGTGAAAAAAAATTATATAAATTTTATTTGCATACAGTGTTGCATGACCAAGCAATTCCAGTTAAAGTAGCGCAGTGCTGAATAGCAACAAAATGGCCTGGTCATGAAGGGGATACAATCTTCCAAAGCTTAAGTGGATAATAACGTTCTATCGTTTACTGTTATAAGTAAGCAATATGTCAGAGTTGAAATTGCCAAGGGGGAAGGCGCACAGAAGCTGTGTCAGCTTTCCTATGTATCAAGATGTCTTCAGAGCTAAGGAAATCCTACAGATATCACTGGAGATGATGTCACTGAGATTTCTCATGTAACCACATTGTGGACACATTGTGATTACTAAAGAGCACTTTATAAGAATATTGGAAGTCTAAGAGATGATCTAGCTCCTTAGTTGAACTCTGGATTCTGGCTGTTGCTTGCAGCATGAAGTTCAAACACAAAAACCCACAATTTCCTGCTACAGTTGCTTGCAACTTCCACCATAATACATCTCCTTTGGCTGGAAGCAGCTTCTATAGCAGCACATTAAAAGAGCAGTTTAGCTAAAGTAACTCAAGAAGCAGTCTTCACAATAAACCATATAAATCATGTTTTCATGTGTCTTCAATGCCATTCTATAATAATAATATGTGCACACAATACAGAAGTGTATTTCCTACACTCAGAGTCCTCATTACAGTTGTATCTGGTGTTGCTTCATGTCTATTTAATGTACAAATTTCTTAACTTCCATTAGCAATTTAACAACAATAGAGCATACCAAAACTTTCTACAACAGAGAAATCGGGCAAGTTTTATCTCTTCTCTATTGGTAGGCTAAAGTTGGTCATACAGTTAGCATTTTTTTCTATAAACCAACAAACTGAAAGAAAAAAAATTGCCTAATTTCCCTCACACATACAAAGGGGCTCAGTCCTGCAGATTACACAGGGAGAAAGCAACTCTTCTTATGTAATCTTCAAAGCTCCATTGTGGCCAGGCACTGTTTTCTGTTTATTGGGAGAACACAAAGCTTCTTTTCCTAGGAGAAGGTAAGCTTTTACATAGAGTCTCAGATGCATTTCAACTAGCCATTTTGCCTTTCCCATCAGACTTCCTTGGCCAGAGACAATAGGTCTGCCAGGAGGAAAGTCTAGTCATTTATGCGTTTTTGGTAGCACCTAGAAATTGGGACTTTTAGGGAACTTGACTCTCATAAATCCCCAATGCTGTTTTGAAATAATATTCTGACCTAATGCTGAATCAATAATTGCATAGGATTCTTGATTGTATCTTGTAACCACAGAAACTGTGATCTTCCGGTACCAGTCTCTATTCTTAGGATATCCAGAAAAGTACCTTTGTATTGTTGGTTGCTCATGACCTAAATTTTACCTCCGTCTGAGGGTTTTATGGTTACATCTTTGTTATTATGATATTGTACTAGGGTTTGAAATGGCTCTCTGGTCAAATTATGCATATTTTAATTAGACTTGAATAGTTTCTCAATTTCCCTATTGATCTGCTGTGGAAAAGAAAATATATTCAGATTGCTTTGCAAAGACAGAAACGTTTTAGACTTTTTATAAAATGTATTCAGTAAGCTAAATGTTTTCTAAACTTCATCATTATCAACCCCCATTTCCGCATCTGTTTCATTCTTCCCCTATAGCTAAATTAATTATTTGAGGGTCCTATAATCATTATTATTATTATACAGGACTTATATAGCGCTGACAGTTTGCCCAGCGCTTTACATTATGAAGGGAGACAGTACAGTAACAATACAGTTCAATACAAGAGGGATTAGAGGGCCCTGCTCCTTGGAGCTTACAATCTTGCGTGATAAATTGGTTCCTCCTTGGCATCTTTGTTTTCCTTATGATGCATGACTTTTAAGGTGAGATATCTAAAATAGAGAGATAGAGATCTTAGATAATGTCAATCTTGTCAATGTTTTGGCACAGGTACAAAAGTAACCTCCAGTATAAACCTTGTCTTTCTAAGTCAGTCATTTCATAGGACTTTTCATCTGTTTACTATTTTGACACCTTTAATACCCCACTGGATGTTAATAGATTTGTTAGAAATGTAATACTTCGTAAACTTAGGTAAAAATGAAGAAAGGGGTTAACGTAAGTCCTGAGGTAAAGAACAGTAATTTGACTGTGTTTGACTTTCAAGATATGTAAACGAGATTAATATTGAAACATATGGAGAATTAAATAAAGTAGGGTTTTTCTCTATTTTACAGGCAAGGAGTCTAGCTGTAGAGATCTTTCAGAAAACAGTGAAACAGGAAATAATGAGCCTGAAGATAAGAAGAGTAGAGAGATTGTTAAAATAATATTACGGATACTGAATAAGCTTAATAAAAAAAAAAATCTAAAAGAAAGAAAAGCCTAGGTAATCAATAATAAAGATAAAGGATGTGCTGTAGTTTTACCCAGTGCCCTGGAGTATGACTTAGAAGCCCAACTTTAAGACACTAAAGTCTATCAGGTCTGGAAAGGGGAAGGTAGAGAGAAGTAGAGCAAGGCATAAAAGGAGGACAAGGTAGGTGCGGACAGAGGGGGGAAGTCCAACAAGTGACCAACCAGGATGGCCTAGCTGTCAAACAAGGATAATCTTGTGGCTGCTGTTTTAATTGTTCAATTACATTTCTTCTTACTAAAAATATCAGGTGTCACAGTCAAAATTACCTAAACTGTTTTTATTTTTTTTAATGAATCTGATTGGGACATTTCTGATTTATTTAAGCCAAACTAAATGTAAAAGTTAAAAAGTCAATTACAAATCCAAATATATGTGATGTCAAACCACGGTGTCATCTCTGCCGTCTGTGAACATTGTACTGTTCTGTAATACCACATACAAGTCAGGTCCATAAATATTGGGACATCGACACAATTCTAACATTTTTGGCTCTATACACCACCACAATGGATTTGAAATGAAACGAATAAGATGTGCTTTAACTGCAGACTGTCAGCTTTATTTTGAGGGTATTTACATCCAAATCAGGTGAACGGTGTAGGAATTACAACATTTTCCATATATGCCTCCCACTTGTTAAGGGACCAAAAGTAATGGGACAATTGGCTTCTCAGCTGTTGCATGGCCAGGTGTGTTTTATTCCCTCATTATCCCAATTACAATGAGCATATAAAAGGTCCAGAGTTCATTTCAAGTGTGCTATTTGCATTTGGAATCTGTTGCTGTCAACTCTCAAGATGAGATCCAAAGAGCTGTCACTATCAGTAAAGCAAGCCATCATTAGGCTGAAAAAAACCAAACAAACCCATCAGAGAGATAGCAAAAACATTAGGCGTGGCCAAAACAACTGTTTGGAACATTCTTAAAAAGAAGGAACGCACCGGTGAGCTCAGCAACACCAAAAGACCCGGAAGACCACAGAAAACAACTGTGGTGGATGACTAAAGAATTCTTTCCCTGGTGAAGAAAACACTCTTCACCACAGTTGGCCAGATCAAGAACACTCTCCAGGAGGTATGTGTATGTGTGTCAAAGTCAACAATCAAGAGAAGACTTCACCAGAGTGAATACAGAGGGTTCACCACAAGATGTAAACCATTGGTGAGCCTCAAAAACAGGAAGGCCAGATTAGAGTTTGCCAAACGACATCTAAAAAAGCCTTCACAGTTCTGGAACAACATCCTATGGACAGATGAGACCAAGATCAACTTGTACCAGAGTGATGAGAAGAGAAGAGTATGGAGAAGGAAAGGAACTGCTCATGATCCTAAGCATACCACCTCATCAGTGAAGCATGGTAGTGGTAGTGTCATGGCGTGGGCATGTATGGCTGCCAATTGAACTGGTTCTCTTGTATTTATTGATGATGTGACTGCTGACGAAAGCAGCAGGATGAATTCTGAAGTGTTTCGGGCAATATTATCTGCTCATATTCAGCCAAATGCTTCAGAACTCAGAACTCATTGGACGCCACTTCACAGTGCAGATGGACAATGACCCAAAGCATACTGCAAAGGTAACCAAAGAGTTTTTTAAGGGAAAGAAGTGGAATGTTATGCAATGGCCAAGTAAATCACCTGACCTGAATCCGATTGAGCATGCATTTCACTTGCTGAAGACAAAACTGAAGGGAAAATGTCCCAAGAACAAGCAGGAACTGAAGACAGCTGCAGTAGAGACCTGGTAGAGCATCACCAGGGATGAAACCCAGCATCTGGTGATGTCTATGCATTCCAGACTTCAGACTGTAATTGACTGCAAAGGATTTGCAACCAAGTATTAAAAAGTGAAAGTTTGATTTATGATTATTATTCTGTCCTATTACTTTTGGTCCCTTAAGAAGTGGGAGGCACATTTGCAAACTGTTGTAATTCCTACACCGTTCACCTGATTTGGATGTAAATACCCTCAAATTAAAGCTGACAGTCTGCAGTTAAAGCACATCTTGTTTGTTTCATTTCAAATCCATTGTGGTGGTGTATAGAGCCAAAAATGTTAGAATTGTGTCGATGTCCCATTATTTATGGACCTGACTATATATATATATATATATATATATATATATATATGTGTGAGTTATATATAAACATGCACTTTATGACACATTTTTTATTTTAGACACAAAAAATGCAAATGCACTTGGCACTTTAGGATGTGTTTAACTTGTGTGTGTTATATGAACACAAGTGAGTTATACATGTTAATGCACTTTATGACACATTTTTCAACACAGAAAATACACATGCACCTGGCACTTTAGTATGTGTCAAATTACACTTTATTGTCATTTTGAACATATCATTTTTTAATGATCACTTTATTAGTAGGCAATGGATACATTGATTTGATAAGATTGGGTTATATACACATGCACTTTTAATTTTTTTATTTCACATATTTTTATGTTTCTCCACATGTTGTTTCATAAAAAATGCCAATGCACTTGACATTTTAGGATATATATATGCATAAGACATCAGAGTAATAACAGTGTTGCTTTTTATTCCTCTTTAAAGATACAAATGAGTAGAAGATGCATATATGCACCTGACATTTTGAATTGAATTATAGTGATAGTTCAAGTAGCACTTTCTAGTTTTTTTTATATATGAATATTCAGAATGTCCTGCAATGTATTCTCTCACTCTATCACTCTCTTTTTTCGTTTTAAGAAAGATCTGAGAATGATAGATCATTAACACAATGCATTTGTTCTCCAGCGATATCTCTTTTTCCATATGCATGAATATAAAAAAAATAAACTAAGCAAACCAAACTGAGAACAGTAAAAATAAGGAAATATTGTTATCTTAGGAGGAAAAAGCATTAGTCATCAAACAGAAGTGAAAGGCATTTTATAAATAAGTTACTTAGTGAGGTTTCAGTGGGAAGCTTTTAAGTGTGTCCTTGCCTTCTCTAACACTTTTACCAGAAAATGCAGTTACATGGAAAATCCCTGATACAATTTGTATTTGAAAGGTTTTTATTTATTACAGGAGAGTTCTAGGTTTTTACTTACATTTACTTCTGTATACCTCAAATGCTACAAAATATTTTATGGTAAAGAAAAAGGGCACACTCTGCCTTTCCTGTGCTTTTTATTCCTTTTTAACTTGTCACAAAAAGTACAATGTACATGGCAATAACCCAAAGCAAACAATCAGAATTAATTTTACACTAATCTAACTACTGCATACTAAAAAATGTAAATTAGAGTATGAAAACTATAATCAAATTGATTTCAATAGGGAATGGTTGTATTTTCTTTGCTCTCTTCATATGCTAAGCTAACCGAAAAATGGACCAATTTGTGCATGAACTGCAGGCATGTAACCAGGACTGCTACAGATTACAAAATGTTTATTTTTCTGTTTGAATGTATAGTGTGATATGGAAAGGATTAGATAAAGTACTTGTGATACCAGGAGCATACTGACAACTCATGGGGCCCCCCGGGCAATCAGAGATCATGGTACCCCAGGTTTAAAGATGGCCTCCACATGGCAGCAATCTTTATAATGCAACATTAATGTGGCAGGCCCACATGGAAGGGAAACAAGCTCGGTGACATGCAGAGTGGCAGGAGACTTAATGCTGACAACCCAATAAAGGTACCAGGAGCCTCTCATGGGCAGTGCCACCTTAATAGCAACATGAACCGCCAGGCAAAGTAATGAACTGGGGCCCCTATCAGGGAGATGGTGACTGGCACACAGTAGGCATGGCTAAATTATTGCGTGTGGATTTTTAGTCTGATTAGAAATCTTAATCTTTTTTTTTTACAAATTTTTTCCCCCCAGACCCTTTAACTGTAGCTTCAGCTGCACTTCAGATGAATGAACAGGAGAAAGAGGCTCCTGTCCTTTCATAAACTGAAGCATAGTAAGCACAGTTTACTATGCTTCAGTTATGAATTAATACAGTGAGTGATTGGTACTGATCACCTGATGTGTTCACTTAGAAAAGGTAGGGACCAATAAATGACATATTTACAAGCCCCTTACCCACTCTCCATCTTGAAGATCCCTCTGCCTGCCTGCTGCTGCTGCCAGTGGGAGAGGAAAGGAGCTGAAGCAGCTGGAGCAGGAGATGTCAGCTTTCAGCTGGTGCAGTGAGAGCAAAAGATCAGCTATTTCTCCCACCCACTGCCCTGGTCACCCTCTCTATCAACACATGATCCTCCCTGTTGGAGGGAGGGGACTGCAGGAGACCCCCATGCACATGTAGGCCTGTGAGAAAATATAGCCCTTCTCATGGGTCCCCCTACTGATCTCAAGTCCTCGGGCAGTGCCCTAATGGTCAGTTTACCCCATGTGATACTGAGCTGCAGTGGCCATCATGGGGAAGACCATGATCGATACTCAGCTATGGGGTCAATTGGGCGTCAGATGAAGGAAAGAGGAAGAGAAAGTTCCAGACACTGGAACACAGGTAGATGGTGTCTAAATAGGGGAACCGTGTTTCTTCATGCTGTGAATTACTATTCCCCCTGTTGGTTATGAGTGCTCCACCTCAAAGACAGTACTCCTATGCTGGCCATCGTTGTTCATATTAGACTGGCCACTAAAACACTGTCAGGTGTAAAGGTAGCAGTCCATATAAATGACAGAAATTGACTCTCAACATTTATTCCAGGTCTTTGAGAGACCACCCAGCATGTTCTAGTTGATTTGATTGATGTTTATTACTGTGGGGTTCTCTTGTCTAAGTTGTTTTTTTATTACTGTGTGTCTGTTATACCAATGGGTATATAGCGCAAACCCCATACGGGCAGCTGAATTTAACTGGTTCTTTTTCAGGTAGCACAGTGTTTGTCCATTCACTCTGGCAACAGTACATTTACACTGGCTCCAAAAAACAGTCTAGGGAAGGAAGACAAACTTGGTATGGGATATCCCAAAAATGCTCAGAAGCAGTAGTGTTCAAAGGAAAGTCTTTCCTAACAGTAGGTAGCTATTGGTTGAGAACAGTCAAAGAACCCTCAGCTGAGGACCAAGGGGCACATTTTTGGCATCTAGTTACCATGCATCAACTATCGGTACCCAGTGCCGAGTCCAGCACACAGTCTCAGGGATTAGCTTAAAGTCAGTACTCCCCAGAACAGCTGCCTCCTGCCAGGTTGCTCTGGAAACATCCTAGTGAGTGAGATGGCGCCTCTTAAGTCTGGATCCCTGGTTCCCTCTGGAACCCTCCTGGAGAAGGAGCCCTACTTTTCCACTGTCTCAGACTATTTATCTATACTCTGGCCCCCTTCTGGAAATGTCACATCCATGAATAAAACTGTTACAATAAAAAATGGTCCAGCAGTGGGTAAAAACAACTTCCCTGCAATTTGCAAGTCCTGTCCAGTGTAGATACATGAAGATTCACCATTCCCCCCTGCTGCTGGTGGTGTTCTTCTGGGTTGAAAAACACCCAGCAAGGGGTCGGCTTTAAGCTAATCCTAACACTCAGTCCTTATCTTAATTCTTAACCTAACTATTAAAATTAACACCTAAGCATCTAAAACTTGACAATCAACAATAACATTTCTTCTAAACCCTAATTTTACCCCTAAGCCTTAATCTTAAAGTCCATTTTACATGCAAAACTTTAAATCCTCCTAATCCCTCCCTTCCGCCTCTTCTCGTCTTTCTAGATTTTTTTTATTTGAAATAACTGGTGAAGAAATTTTATACTTACCTAAATCTGTTGTCTGTGCCACGTGCCAGTGCTTTTTCCTGGTGCAGGGGACCTGGTGCAAATACCAATCCTACACTGCAGGTGTGTCCACACCAGCAATTCTCTTAACGTAGATGTCATAATTTCATTCTGTCTTCTGGATCCTAAGAGTGAGAGAATGTCACCAGCACACCATGGATCTCCAAAGTGGGTCCAAAGCTTTATTCAGCGTTTACATCATTACAGTAGAAGCAATGTGTTGGAGCCTTGCAGGACCCCTTCATCATCACATCCCTTGCTTCTATTGTAATGATGTGATCACTAAATAAAGCTTTAGACCCACTTTGGAGATCCAATGTGTGCAGGTGACATTATCTCGTTCTAATTTTCTTTGGTTTCAGCTGGTGGTTTCTGCAGCACCCACTTACATTGGGAATAGTATGTTGGAATCTCTGGATCCTAGGAAGCCTTACTTACACCACTGGCATTAAGAAGAGGCCAAAGAGTAAAGTAAAAGGGCATTTAGGTAGGTTTTATTTAGATGGGGGTGGGGGAGGTATGTTTTTTGGGGAGAGGGGAATAGCTTTAAAGTGTAGCTATAACTGCGATGAAAAAAATCCCTAATGCGGGAACCACATAAATGTATTTTGCAGAATTTATACCTTTTATTTTGTTTCTCTGTTTTGAAATTAACTGTTTTTATTCATTTTTTAAGGTAATTTCTGAAACTAGTTTAACCACATTCTGTCTCCAGCTGTTCTGTAAATAAGTAGATCTTTGTTTATTAAACCCACCTAAAGCAATCTCAGTTTCATAATTAGAAAAGCTGCAACATCCACCCAATAGAAGTTGATGATCCTTAAAAAGCACCTACCAAAAATTGAACGTCTATTACAGGAGAGTCATGAAATTTGACCTATAACTCAAAACTGCAAAATTCTGGGAAAAGAAGTGACTAATATAAAACATATACATATAAAGAAAATAAAGAAAATGAAATGTGGAGGCAATTCCATTTGCATTGGATTGTTGCTGGTATTTGTTTGAATACACAATAGCAAAGCTCCTGCACATGAGTGTGGAGATCTGGGTGTGTATTCAAAGAATGAAGGGATCAAAGCCCCTTACTGCCCTCTACTGGATGGGGTATTCCAGGAGCAACTGCAAAAAACTAGAAAAAAGAGGGTGCACTGGCCTACTGCATTATCCCAAGAGAGGTTATTCCAAATGTTAAAAACATAAAAATACTCACAAACCAAGGAGAATAACAGTGATAAAACATTTTCAATCAACTATCATATTGGTGGGTGAGACCCGGATGGGAGATGCGCCAAGTTAGTACCATCTGGGAAGCCGCACTGACGTTTCAAGCGTTTCAAGGGCATGCTCTCTTCCTCAGTGCCAAAGGTATAGGATGTGTTACATGGACCTTAAATATTTAACTGACCATGACATGAGAAAGAAAGACTCCTCTCTGACCCAAAAAGGGGGCGGAAAATCCAAAGGAAGGGATATGGCATGATACCTGCAAAGCTGACAGAAAAAAAAAAGAAATATCTAAAAAGCCCCAATCTAAAGTAGATATTGGGGTGCTGTAATGGTGATAAAACTAAATAATGTGTGATAAATATATGACCTAAAAAGAAAGAAAAAATCCATGATGATAATATAAAATGATTAGTGAAATTAACCGAATATTGTAAATATAAAGCTGGTCATAATAATGTTACCAATTATCATAACATTATATGTGCTTGGACTTACATTCCAATTGAAAATAATTTCTATTACTATCACAATGGCAGATAAATCCACACAGCAGGGGCAGACTGACCATTCGAGCACTCAGGCACTGCCCGAGGGCCCGGGGACAGTAGGGGGCCCCATGAAATGCCCCTGCTACCTTTTTTATAGGCTTTTTTGAGTGTGGGCAAGGACACAGGGGCCCCATGATCCCCTATTGCCCGGGGGCCCCATGAGTTGTCAGTCCGCCCCTGCCACACAGTTTAGAGGAGGGGTATGCTGTGTGCTAGGGCGGGTCCTGGAATGCACGCCACTGTCAGTAACATTCCACTGACATTCCATCTTCAGCTGTTCTGTAAATAAGTAGATCTTTGTTTATTATAGCCACCTAAAGCAATCCCAGTTTTGTAATTACAAAAGCTGCAACATCCACCCAATAGAAGCTGATGATCCTTAAAAACCACCTACCAAAAATTAAACATCTATTGCAGGAGAGTCATGAAATTTGACCTTTAACTCAAAACTTCAAAATTCTGAGAAAAGCAGTGACTAATATAAAATACATAAATATAAAGAAAATAAATAAAAGGAAATGTGGTAGCACTATCATTTGCAGGCAATCAGATTCTTGAGGTATTTGTTTGAGTACAGTGAAAAAAATGGAAGCCTACACCTAAGGCTGGTAACACTCATCTTCTAAGGAACTTATACAAACCCCAATATAGCATTTCTAAATATACTTATATCTAATATAGCTTTTCTAAATCTCTCAATAGTCATCCCACGACACACAGCAAATGTTAACTTTCATATATTACTTCCTTCTTGTCAGGTAATGCTGTGATTGCCCAGTATAGTTTTGTACTGTGATAGCTTAAAGTGATTCTAAAGGCTTATTTTTTTTAAGAAAAAATAACAAACATGTCTATACTTACCTGCTGTGTGCAGTGGTTTTGCACAGAGCAGCCAGGTTCCTTCTCTTCTCAGGTCCCTACCGGCACTCCTGGCCCTTCCCTACTGTCAGCTGCCCCACAGCAAGCAGCTTGCTATGGGGGCACCTGCTGCTCCAGGTGTTCATTCACACACGAAGCCACGGCTCAGCCCCACCCCCTCTCTCTTCTCATTGGCTCACTGGCTGTGATTGACAGCAGTGGGAGCCAATGGTTCCTGCTTCTGTCTCAGCCAGTGAGGAGAGAGAGTCCTGGGATAGCTACAACTCCAGTGCACATCGCTGGATCAAGACGGTGGCTTAGGTGAATATTTGGTGGAGGGGAAACTGCACAGAGAAAAACCACTTTAATAGAATCATTGCTCACTAGTGAATTTAAAGTCAATGGCATTTTCAGTATAATATACTAGAGTTTGACACAGACAAACGGAACATCTCTCTACTGTGCATTGAAGATCTGTACATTTATTAACCTTTTCATGCCAGCCGAACGCAAATGTGCGGCCTCCCAGCGTCTGGGCCTAGATGCCAAGCGGCCGCACATTTGCGTTCTATGAAAAAAAAATATGCGCCAAGAGCGCACGCCATGTGCGCTCCCAGCACACATGTCCGGTACTCCCGGAAAGGTCCCGAACTCCTCTTTCGATCGGGACCTTTCCCGATCATGTGACCGCCGTGACGGCGTGTCACGGCTGTCACATGACCCTAAACCCCGCCCCACCTCCCAGCTTCTGGAACCCTTAAAGGGTCGGGAGGGTTTAAGCTGTTTTCTGCCTGTAGAAATTGTTTGTGGTTTGGGGCAGTCTGCAGTGTATATTTACACCCTATTGCCTTGTACATAGCAAATCACTGCATCAAAACCCAAGTGACCCCTGATAAAGGACTATAAAAGATGTATATGATCAAATGGTGTAATACAATTCCTTTTATAATTCAGTAAGTTGGCACATGATCTGTAGAGTTTAGATTAAATTTGTATCTGCATTTGTGGTCCTTGCCTGCGGTGTAACATATGCAACATTGCTGAGCTCCTTTATGCAGAAAAATTTACAATATTATTTTATGCATTCGTTTGCATTCTATAGCACTAGGAATTAATGTTAGGCCATGATAGTCTGTGTATTGGCTTTATCGTGAAAAAAGCCCTAGTTTTTTATTCTAATAATGCCTATAGTATCTTGTACTTCTGCTGGATCCTGAAAGAACATAGTAGCCTTTAATTACAAGTTAGGGTTATCCAAAACTGAATATTGTTGCACAGAACAGATAGGTTTACCATTTTTCGGCCAAAAAAAACTTTAATATCACTTCAATATTTTCTTTCTCCCAGAGGTTCATTTTAAACATTACGTGGTAGCACAAACATGCGTAATACACAGATGACTGAGTGAGCTGAATTAAATATTTCATTTGCATAGCTAGCAGATCTGAATTATTTTCAACATTAAAGCTAAATTACAAATCTGTATTTTAATGAAGTAATTAAAGTTATAACATTAATTATGAATGTGATGTTGCACAAGTATTGAAATGTTTCACTCTGTTACATGGAGTGCGTAGGAGCAATTACAATTACAATTTAGTCTTCGGCATCACTGCTGCTTTGTTTTTTTACTACAATTTATAGCTTTTCTTTCATCAAAGGAAAACAGTGGTGACAGGTGTGTCATAGTTGTGTTGATTTATTGCTGATATTTTTTTATTTTAAAGCGCTGCCACACTAGCCCATTGTTTAAATGCCAATCAATGCATTTTCTATTTACATAGTACATAAACTTTTTTAAAAATTTTAGAGTTAAAGTTGAAACAATTGAGTACTGACGTGATACTTTTTTTATTTGCACTAACATAAAATTTTGAGGACAAGCTTTCGGGGTATGTCCCCTTCTTCAAGGTCCAAGCAGTACTATTACAATGTTTTAGCAGAATCTTAGAAGAGATGTGGGGGATGAGAAAAAAAAAAAAAGCAGAAAGAAACACAAGCCTAAGGTTAGCCTAGAGATAAGACACAGCAGAGCAAAGACGGGAGGGGGGGTTGGATAATGATTGAGGAGTCCCATGTCCAAATTAAGGCCCTTATCTCTTGTGTCAAATAGAATTATCATTCTTAGTGCAAATGTTTTTCTTTCCTGAATGGATTTGAAATTTGCTTTAAGAACTAAAACATTGAGATCTTCCATAATGTGGTCTGGTTGTGCGAAATGGTGTCCCACAGGTGGTATGTCTGTGCAAATTCATCCTTGTTTGCAACTTCTGTCCTGTTTCGCCAACATAGGATCCTTTGCTACATTTTCTGCACTGGATAAGGTACACAACATTACTGGAGGTGCAGCTGTATGATCCGGAGATACTGAAGATCCCTTTTGAGTGTCTGACACTTTTTGATTTGGTTGCACAGTTTGCAGCGTTTTTTCTTGCAGGGTTCACTTCCATTATTTGTGACCTCATAATCAGAAGGAAGTTTCCTACTGATTAGTTTATTTCTGAGGTTGGGGGGTTGTCTGAAAGCTAGTATTGGGGATTTCTGGAATATTTCTTTTACAGTTCCATCCTCTGTTATAATAGGTTGTAAATTTTTGATTATTTTTCTTATTCCTTCTAGTGCCGGGTTGTTTGTGGTTACTAGAGGTACACGGTTGTTTGTTTTTTTTCTCTTTGTACTGAAGAAGATTTTCTCTTCGGGTTCTCAAGGCTGTATTTATGCTGGTGTTGATAGTTTTGTCCTTGTAACCTTTCTTATGGAAGGAGTCTGCTAGTGTCCCGAGATGTGTATCTCTGTCTCTTGGGTCAGAACATATTCGGTGGTATCTAATGGCCTGACTGCGTATGATGGCACGTTTTGTGTGTTGGGGGTGGAAGCTAGAACTGTGGAGGTAGTTGCATCTGTCAGTGGGTTTCCTGTATATTTAGGTGTGAAGCGCATCATCCCTGATGTATACTGTGGTGTCTAGGAAGTTGATGTGTGTGTTTGAGTATTCCATTTTTAGTTTGATTGATGGATGAAAAGTGTTGATCAAAAAGTTAAAGTTCTAACACATCACTAACATTCTGTAAATGTTAATTATAAAAGTTCAAGCTTAGTTTCTCCTCTGCTTGTGCAACTAGCAAATAGCTGCTTTCTTATGCAATATCCAGATCTGGCAATTGTAATAACAAGGGAAAAGATAATGGTTTATGAGCAATTTTATTTACATTTTTTGGTGTACAAGTTTTTAAACTTAA
Organism: Staurois parvus; assembly: GCF_062004578.1. Lineage (NCBI taxonomy): Eukaryota > Metazoa > Chordata > Amphibia > Anura > Ranidae > Staurois > Staurois parvus. The sequence goes on along the minus strand of NW_028318040.1, from coordinate 7,339,030 downwards.
CCACTTGACCTCCAGAGGATTTACCCCCCTTAATGACCAGGCCTCTTTTTGCTACTATAATTCACTGATAATTGCGCTGTCATGCAATGCTGCACCCAAACGAAATTTACGTCCTTTTTTTCACACAAATAGAGCTTTCTTTTGGTGGTATTTGATCACCTGTGCGCTTTTTATTTTTCACGCTATAAACAAAAAAATGCCAAAAATTTTGAAGAAAAACAATATGTTTTACTTTCAGCTGTAAAAAAAAAGAGTAAACTCAAAGTTGGTTATAAATTTAGGCCAAAATGTATTCTGCTACATGTTTTTGGTAAAAAAAATCCCAATAAGTGTATATTGATTGCTTTGTGTGAAAGTTATAGCGTCTACAAACTATGGTATAGATACTGCAATTTACGCCATTTTTTTGCTATACAGCACTGCGCTAGTTTAACGGACAATTGCGCGATCATGCAATACGGTACATAAATGAAATTTACATCCTTTTTTTTCCACAAATTGAGCTTTCTTTCGGTGGTATTTGATCGCCTGTGCGGTTTTTATTTTTTGCGCTATAAAAATAAAAGCTGACAATTTTGAGGAACAAAAACAATATTTTGGACAGTAAAAAAAAATTTAAAAATCAAATTTAGTCATAAATTTATGCCAAAATGCATTCTGCGACATGTCTTTGCTAAAAAAAAAAACAATACGTGTAAATTAATTGGTTTACGTGAAAGTTATAGCGTTTACAAATGGCGGGAAAGATACTGGGATTTTAATTTTTTTATACTAATAAAGGCGGCGATCAGTGACTTATGGCGGAGATCAGCGACTTATGGCGGGACTGCGGCGGATATTCTGACATTGCGGGGTACTGACTTGGGGTCACTGACATCCCCAGTGACACCAATACAGTGATCAGTGCAAAAAAAAAACACTGACACTGTACTAATGGCACTTGGGAGGAAGGGGTTAAGTTTATTTTTCAGGGAAAGGGTTAACTGTGTGAGGGGAGTGTTTTACTAGGGGGCGGGGATGTGTACTGCATGGGACACTGCTGATCGGGAGAGAGAAACTCTTCTGTCCTGATCAGCTTGTCCTGGAGCTACTGCAGCTGTGCTCTCTGTCAGCAATTGCCGCCGATCGCCAGGACATAGCCAGTAACGACCGGCTGTGACCCGGCAACTGACATCCGCGGCTGTGATCGGAGGGACAGGTAGGGCAGTGGCACGCCTCGCGCATGCCCCCTACCTGTTTACAAAACACGCGTTTTAAAACGTGGTTTTGCCCAGCCGTGCCGCCCTGCTGCCGTATTTATACAGTGGCTGGGCGGCATGTGGTTAATGAGGACTATGTTAGGGCCCCCCTTCATGAGTTATGATCACACAGGTAAATGGATCGTTATATATAAAAAAAAAGCTATGATAACATTCTTGTTAGGATAAATGAACAAAGACTAGCAGGGATGAAAAATGTTCTTCCCCTGAGAAAATGCTGCTATGGTCTTCGTTTAGTACTGCTTACGTATGTGCAAGCCCAGGCACTTGGTGTTGTAATCTCTCCATTGATTTAAGAAGATGACTGTAGACTTGCTGGAGCTTGCATTGGCTGCATTTGTTTAAAGAGGTTGTTGGATGATTTGAAGTCAATGGTAGGGGATATAGAAGGAAAGGGGAGAACAATGGTGAAGGGAACGGATAGTACACTAGGATAGTTCTAGATCCTAGAATAGGATATACAATTTCAATATTGTTTTTCTTTTAGCTAAAAGGAAACATATGACTGGTTGCTAAATGCAATACCAACAATAAGGTTTATACAAATCAGCTTGTATGGATATCTAAATTTAAAGTTGAGAATTGAGTCAAATTCAGTTTGAAACACAAAAAAGTTTAGGATTTTTTTCTTCCAGAAATTGGCAGAAAGGCTACATTTGTTTTTCTTTTTAATAAAGAACAGTGGTTTGGATGATGTTTGGAGATCTCCTGACAGTATTTTGAAACTGACAAAATGACATATTATTCTTTTATGTCTGAATGCACCATTTCTCAGATGTATTTTTACAGCAGTACCACATAGGAAGAAATGAGAAATAGCAATTTCAGTCTTAAGCCTTGTAGCTCCTACCTTTATTGAGAAAAAGTTAAAACTGACAAAAAAATTTGGCTGCAATATTATTTGAAAACATTGTTTAACCCAAACTCTCTTCTTGTGTGAGGATTTGTAGAAACTTATTATACTTGTTCAACCTAATAAATATGTTTTCATGTTTTCCAATGTATGAGGAGATAATTGTTGCTTTTATTCCAAACCAGCTAATGTCTTCATGCCAGAATTAGCACACAAGAGAAAATTCTGGTTAACATGTTAAACCCTTAAATTGACTCAGAAACAGTATGAAACTATAGAATGAAATTTGTCTTGAGTAGAAAGACCAGTTTCACATAACCATTCAATTATCAAAAAGTGGAGGCCAGACTCCCGATGATAGTTTTGGAGTAACGAAATTGAAGATGTTTAAGTGATTCCCAAATATGTATATAACCTCAGAACGTAATACTATATGCAGATCAATTGCATAGGCTTCATTTTGCTTTTTCACTTTATGTTGCGTTTCTTTGAATGTCGCAGATCCTAATGTGGTGCATTTGGATTGCAGGTAAAGAAAGTAAAAAAATAAATAGATACGTGCACTATAGTTTATTTCTTTGTTTTGAGGTTTTTCGCTAAAAAAAATTAGGATTATTATCCTTCTTACTGGATGGAAGTCTGGAATTTGGACTTTTGGATTTTGTTGGACACATTTTGTTGGACACATTTGAATTGGACATTTTATAATTGTATTTGGTGATAATTTTGAATTATTTTAATTTTAATTGTATTTGAATTTTACACAAAAAGGTATTTTATTATAAAGAAAGTAAAACACAGCCTTTTCTTCCTAAACAGTTTACTTTTCATTCAAATGCATGTGTATGAACATGACTGTGTTCAAATGGAAAAAGCTGTGCTTTACATACCCACTTCAGCTCCAGAACATTTCATGACCAGGCCATTTTTAGCTATTCGGCACTGCTCTAATTTAACTGGCAATTGAGTGGGCATACAACACTGTAACCAAATGAAATTTATATATATATCATTTTTTTTCACACAAATAGAGCTTTCTTTTGGTGGTATTTGCTCACCACTGGGTTTTTATTTTTTATTATATAAATGAAAAAAGACTGTAAATTTTGAAAAAACTATATTTTTTACTTTTTGCTATAAAACATATTCAATAAAAACATTCACATAGTTACATAGCTAGTCTGGCTGAAAAAAGACAAAAGTCCATCTAGTTCAACCATGAGATCACGGTGCATTTCTGGTTCCAGTTTCCTGTTGCCTGACAGGTTGTCATGACCACAGGGATGCTGGCTGGATCTATAATCGTCTCAGAGCCCTGGATTTTTGAGAGCGTGTAGTTCTGAGAGGTGGTTTAGGGTGTGTTAGTAAGATCAATTTACCCTCTATTAGTGGCCTCTATGAAAAATATGTTATGTAGCTTTTGATTTTGAAGCTGGTTTATAAATTGATTGGTACTGTATTACGGGGAGGTCCTGGAACTAGCTGATATAGTGTGTGGTTGGTCTTTCTATTTAAATTTTCTATGAATTTGTGTTTGTTGTCACTACCAGCCTGAGGAAGGTATCCTCTGTTGCTGCAAAACTTCAATTTTGTGCTATGGTGGTGAATAAATGGTTTGCCTATTACTGATGATGTGCCTTGTGATATCTGAACATAAGATTCTTACAGCCCTCATGTGCTCATTTTTTTACACAGTTATTGATGGTTCTGATAGGGGAAGGAGAGTTATATCACATGCGTATGAAGTGGTACCACTTAAGGCTTCTCTGGATAGATGGGTCCTTTTTACTGTCAGTGGTGACCACCCTGACTAATTCCAAATTCACTGACTCCCCTTAGCGTAAAGTAAACTTTGTTCAAAACATAACAGTAAGACCTGCAAGAAAAGGGGCTTGTAACAGCAATAATACAACAGTGACTGTAACAGTAGTTTCAAGCCCAAGCATGATTATTTAGATATAAAGAGTCAAGTATGTGGCCTGTCTACAATTTTAAGACCATAGCTATGCCACTGGCTAGTGGGGCCCAAATGCAGTCTGCTGACATTGAGGCCTGGGCCTCCTGTTGAAGAGTTATTTACTGTATATAGAATAGTTAAAATCCCAAGCTGGAGAATAAGATGCTCTGAAAAGGTCCTAGACCATTCTTTGGTGGCTGCAAGGACTTTAAAAGGCAGCTAAATCAAGAAATGTTGGTGGTCTAGAGACCTGTCATCACAAATGCTGGTCAACATTTGTCCCCTGAAGGCCAGGTAAGAGGTCAGGCCACGCACACAGGGATTCCCTCTCAATCCAGTGTTAGCTGGATTTGAGATCTGCTCCTTCTTGGGATCTCTACATCTCCTCCAGGATTCAGGCTATTAGTTGTGGCTCTGCCTTATATTGTTCTGCCATAGAAGCTCCCTGCAGCCAGTCTGTCTCTCCTCTGGAGTCAATCATTTTTGCCCCAATATGCAGCTCTATGCACAAAGCTCTACAGCTCAGTCTACCCCTCTGTATCTCTGGTCACAAAGCATTTTGCTCAGCTCAATCATCCCTGCAGCACCTGTAAAGCAGCACAGCATTCTCATGGCAGCAGCTGCCTGGTCTCTTCAGTTTTATTTCTGCTCTGTACAGCAGCACAACACACTCTGGTCACCAGTCCACTTGTAGCTCTCTCTTTTCACAGCATAGCCACTTTAGCCTCATTATGACATTTCAATCCATGCCAGATGCTGTGAGTGGGATTAAAGCCCGAGGCTGTGGTCCACCCCAAGATGGCCACCGGTCCTATGCTGGAGGCACTTTTTTGTCAGTCATGGAGCCAGTGGGTGGGGAAAAAGTACAGTGGCCAGTGAGAGTCCATCTCTCTCTCTCTCTATTCCTGTGGCTTACTGTCCTATGCAGCAGCAGGAGTGCTATCTTCCATTAGCTGGGCCAAAGAGAGAACTGCAGTGGATTTCAGCATCCAAAAATGTGCAGATGTATAATCCATCTATCTCTGTCGGATGTTATTTTGCATCTTAACAGCTGATAACTGGGTCTTACAGATATAAATAATGAACTTAGATTGTATCCTCTGATCCTGACTCCAGAAAATTAACGGATCAAATTATGATATTCTCATAGTTCTCATAATCAGAGCTGAGATAATCTGAATGCAATCAATTCTGTTATGAATCAGGCCCTCTGTGCCAGGAGCCTAGTTGAGATGGGTATTTCAATTTTGATAAGTAAGCGCTCGCTTAGTCTAAACAGAACATCTACATTCCACAACACTGTATATCAGTGGTGTAACTAGTACACTCTGCTTGTTTTTACTAGTATTTTCTCATGGAGTGTTTCAGAACTACTGTTTGAAAGCTGCTTATGTGCCACCTCAAATGAGGTGTCAGACACTGATTTGTTTTTGCTGTGTCACTTTAAATTTTATTACTAAGGTTTTTAAATTAAAAAAGTGCATTCTCAGACAAATCACTGAATACATAAACTAACCTACAAAAAAAACCCTAGAAAAACTTTATTAATTAGAAGTGTACATGAATAATACATTGGGTCTTCCATGTTAAAAACAATTTAAAGTAAGAAAACTCTCTCATTATCTTTTCAATCCCAAACACTCATACTTTAAACTTTACCTCATATTAAAGCATCATTTTTTTAACCAATTTATTCAAGCAGCCCAGGTAGGATGTGGCATATATCTATGTCACCACTATATCCCAAGAGATGTATACTAAGCATACCTTAAGAAACACACATTCAGCATGTATACCACTCCATATGATCTTATAAACTATGTCACAGCCCACAGGAATTGGGGCTGACAAGACCATGAGAATGTTTTCTTCCTTTTAATTGTTTTTAACCATTTAATTAATAAATGGGTTTTATTTATTCAGTGATTTGTTTAGGAAAGCCCAAAGCTTTTTTTCTTTAACTAAATCCCTTATTATATTTCAAATTTGGATTCATGCCATTCTCTACTTTTCTTTTTGGTTTTTCTAATGTTTTATTTTAGATATACACACTGTGACACCCTTAAAGGGCCACGATTCCTTCCTTCTTCTGTTTGCTTTTAATTTCCAGCACTGAACCCTGCACCAGGTATGGTTTACCACAGAGCTCTCAAAATAACCATGGCACCTGCCTTAGTGAAATTTGTTAATTCATGTACAATAGCTCTCAATACCTGTCTATTCTGTCATGGTAGCCTTTTTTACAATAATTGAAATTCTTCTCTATAATCCTTCAAATTATGTAAATTTTATTTATATATATTTAATGTATTCAATATTAAAGTGGTAGTAAACCACACAGCACAAAAAAAAAATTCCCCTAAAAATCCCCTGCAAGGTGATGTCATAATGTGCTAGTATGCAATGCTCCGCTGCAGAGGCGTCCGTCTTTACCTGGTCTTCCTTCCAGGTTCGCAAGTTCTGGCTGTCTGACTGGCTGAGCCGTGATGCCATCACTCCAGGAGTCCTGGGCCATGGCACAGTGTTCTGAAGGAATGGCACAGGTATGCTGTTCCTTCAGAGAGCATACACCGACTCTCAAAAAGAGCGAATATATCCTAAACATGCACCTTTATCATAAGCTTATCTGTTGATAAAAGTATACAAGAAGAGTTTACTTCCACATTAAGAGGTATTGCAAAACAATGAGTATGCACCAACATACAAATATAGTGGTAGAGAGTAAAAGATTTTAGCCATATATTGCTAGCAGAACACAACATATCAATGGTTTAAATTTCAAATTTTATTTTACAGAGACTACTAAAGAGCTTTTAGTGATTTTTGAGAAGAACGGAGAAGAATGGGCCGCATATCTAAAGAAACTACTGAAAACACATTTAAACACAGATGCAGTATTTCTTTGTAATTTGGACTGTGAATCAGAGGAAATGCTGGAACATCTCAGCCAGTCCAATTATCAGTGTAAACTGTTAATACTGACAAGTTATCTTCTGGAAACCCTCTGCAGAAACCAATGTGCGTATTTCTTTCATCTTCTACAACCATCGCACAGAGTGGTTCTCCTGCTCTGTGGTGTGGAATCCCCAGAAGGGTTTTATGAAATATTTCCATTGGAAAAAGACTGTCACGTGATTCTAAGTGATGAAGACCCAGATGAATACATTTCTGTATTATCCACAGTTATGAATGAAGGTAATTTGTTTACCACTGTAGCAGAGAACATAACAGAAGCCTGGTAAATGTAAGTCCAGCCACGCCCATTGTCATTTAATTTTGGATAGAGTAAGGAAGGGTAGAACCCCTAAAAGATTTTTATTGCTCTCTGGGTCTTCAGTAGAGAGTTCCCATATTTTCTGTTCTGGTGACAATCTTCTCACAGAGATACAGACAGCAATAAAAAAGCATATATTAGTTCTCGCCCTAGCCTACTTTAATATAAAATTAATTAATGAATTAAACTAAAGCATTTTTATTTTTGTATGCTGTGCTCAGGAAATGTTTTCTTCAGTTCTGGTGTAACTGTTGTCACAGCACAGGAAGTGAGGAAAATCTCTCCAATGGAGACCTGATGAGCAGTATAACCTTGCAAAATATGTATCCTTTCCCACTCTATCTAAAACAAAACAAAAAAGTATCAACCAGGGGCGGACTGACAACTCATGGGGCCCCCGGGCAATAGGGGATCATGGGGCCCCTGTGTCCTTGCCCAAACTCAAAAAAGCCTATGAAAAAGGTACCAGGGGTATCTCATGGGGCCCCCTACTGACCCCGGGCCCTCGGGCAGTGCATGAGTTTCCAAATGGTCAGTCCGCCCCTGGTATCAACTAGACATACACTTAAATTTTATGCTGGGTCAAATGTAGACTGTATGCATTGAATGTTCTTGCTTTATCTGGGATGCTGCTGAGCTTTCAAACATTTTGGGCATCCTTTGGCTCCCTTAATAGTGTATGGAGGAGACATGGTTGTAATCCTGCAACAAAGGGTATGTATGGTGTAGTTTAAGTGGACATATAAAAACTCAGCATAAGTCCTATGGTATAAACAGGCATCAGAAACATATTAAGTTTGATGTGATTCACAAGTTTTAATTATGTCTGGTTACTGCATTATCACATCAGTGTGAATAATCTCTTAATGATTGCAACACTTAGGTATCTATGGAAAATAATTCCTAGGACAAACAATGAAAGTGCTTCCCTGTTTAAACAACTGACACCCATATTTACGATAAAATTGATATAGTATCAATCTTGTCAGTAGCATCCCTTCGTTAGGAAGTGAATTTATGTTCAAGAAATGCATTAAGATATGGGATGCACTTTTTCTATTGATTTGATTTTATGAAAACATCCTTGAAAGCAATTTATGGAATGAATACAGAAATATAGGTTTTCCTATATGAACATAAGGTATATTGGAATAGATAAACACAAATAGCTATTTTACGTTTAATTTACTTTTTCGTTGGTGATGTACTTTGTTCTAAGTCCCATAGGCTATTTATTGTTATGCATTTGAAAAATAGGAATGGAGGTAAATCACTTTGTGTAGCAGATCACAACAAATATGTTATAATGAAACACCATGTTGTACAAGCTTTAGTTATGCAACAAGGTGGGATACTAAAGAGCCTATCCATGAGAGGTCATTGGAATTGAAAGAGTAATTCTGTACTCCCACTTTCTACATGCAAGCCCAGACTGAGAACTTGAAGAGAAACTAATAAAAGGCAGGAAATAGTAAGACTGAAGGTGTGACCATAATTAGTCAATATGTATTAGAAGTAATATTTCATAATTACATGGCATCTGGCCCATGAGGCTGTGCTGAATTTCTCTTTTGAAGTAGCTGAAACTGACTCTTGGCCCAGAAGCTTGCCTAATTTACTTTGTGCTTCCTATACCTAGAAGAATAAGGATGAATCTCCTCATCTGGGCTGCTATAGAGGAACAAAATTGAAATGAGCAGATTTAAAATGTAATTCTTGCTGTATGTGCTTATTTACAGACACATTATTGGTTGAAGACATTTATAGGGGAGCATTGTGTTTTTATAATCACCACTCTGCAAAGCCAGTGCAATGTCATGATGTCAACACCAATAAAGTGGACTGTGGGGTGGGGGGACAGGGGACTGCATGTTTTTTTAACCAAATTTTCAGCTTTTAACAGCTTTTTTAAGCACTTTTCACACATCATTAAAACTTGAAAATCACATTGGACTTAATATTACTTTTTAACTTTTTTGGTGTCTGTTGGCAGCAATAATTTTGCTTTTCTTTTTTAAAAAATGGAATGCAGTATTATTGATATGGTTTTTATTTGGAACAGTAAAAGGCATATTTACAGCAGAACTTCTCTCCTTCAGCTTCCAAAATAGCATGGAAAATATTAGTAGTAATATTACACTTTTTTCCATCCTTGGGCTAGTATATTTCTTTAAAAGTATACAGTATATGTCATCTGACAATAAGGGGGCCGCCATCTGTGACCTCAATCATGTACTGAATTTCTGGCTGCAAAAACTTTCTGAGTCACTGACCCAAAAGAAATGCAGATTAGAAAAGTCAGAGTAAAGTCAGAACTCTATATTTGCACACTTGTTCTGGGTAAGTGACTAAAAGTATTGAATAAAGGGGCTCAGCATGGCAGCCAACTGCTTCAGAAGGTAATGTCAGCAATTGTAGCCTGCATACTTCTCTTATGTTAGTTTTCCTATAACCTGTATATGTCTAGGAAGTAAACAAGAATACAATCCTACTAGCCAAAAATAATGTGTAATAATTTTTTCACAATTGTATGTGCAAAATTTCCTTAAAACCTTAGCCATTTCCACTTATAGGATTTTTAATTAAATAGTTAAATGCATACGGCTGTTATGTGTGATTACCCATAAAAACCTAGATGAGCCATCTCCATAAATTTACTTACATTATTAGATTATTTATATATATTTATTAAATGTTGTATATAGTATATATTTTAAGATTTACTTTATAATGTAAATTATAATAAGCAGGGCTAGATTTCCAACACTGTAGCCTGTAGGTACACAAATTTGGTTTTCAAAGTGACCCAACTCTGATAGAGTATAGCTAGTAGCAGTTAGAAACTTTCAAGTGGACTTGTTATTTAATTTAAAAAAAGTTTAGTCACTCATCCAAATAGCTTCCTCACCTCATAGTGAGAAACCTGAGAAAGCTTCTTGAAAGAATGGACAAATATCTTAAAAAATCACATGTTTAGAAGAATGTGACTAACTACTACTTGGTATACCATTTCCTGCGTAAATGAAAGCTTTCACAGATATATCAGCTCTTCTAGAATCACCTATTTTATACTGAACATTTCCTTGTTCTATTGGTCTTAACCTGGTGTATTGTGCAAAATGAATACATAGTCATATGAGACATGATGGTATTTCTCATACCTCCAACTTTGGCACTTGAGAAAGAGGGACACCTTGGAATTGGGGAGAGAATGGGTGATAAAAAAGGGAAAGACCTATTTTTGTTGAATGCTGGGTTTGGCTTTAAAAACATGGTTAAATAGAGTCTGAGCCTACATATTTTATGGAAACATAATATATCATATACATTGTACAATCATTGTACCCACAAAATACTCTGAGCTTACATACAAAAAATGTAATATACAACATATAGAATGCAAGTATTAAATCTGTGTAATGTACTACACAGCACATGGAGTGTAGCAATCATGGTAATGCAATGTACAACATAGTGTACTGAATGCAGCAGTAAGGGTTCTGTATCATAGGGCCCCTTCCATTGCCGGCCAAAATGTTCCAGTGTCAGCTGTGGAGAAAAATAGGCTTATGGTCAGAGGGGAAGGGAGGGAGAGAGGAGTCAATACCCTAGAGTCATATTTCTAGGAAGAATAAAATGCCCCGAGATCAGTGGGAAATAAAAAGTTAGTGGTCAGTGGAACAAAAATTACCCCGTGTAGTGAAAGGAAAAAATGGCTAGTGATGATGGTCAGTGGATGAAAAAAATGCCATTCATCCATGGTCTAAAAGGAAGAAATAAATGCCTGGAGCTGGTAGTCAGTACAAAGAAAAAAAAATGCCTGAAAGCGATGGACCAGGCAAGAACAAAAACCCAGTGTTATTGTTAATGGGAGGAAGAATGCCCGGATGTTGGAGGTCAGTAGGGGGAAAAATGCATTTATGGCTGGGGCACTGATCCTGAGCAGGTGAGGGGGGGGGGGAGCAGTAGCATCCAGTGGTAGGGTGAAATAGTATTGAGAAGGGGCTACGAAGAAAAAAGTGCCCAGCCGAGGGTTGGGGGGACAACACGACCCAGCAGTGGGTGGGGGGAACAATAGTATCCAGCAAGTGATGGTGGAGAACGGTGTCTTGCAGGGGTGGGGAGAACAATAGAGTCCATTGGGAGGGGGGGAAGAATACTTTTTCCAAGCAGTGGGGGGGGGGGGGACGACGACAATATTTCCTTGCAGAGAGTAGGGATAACAATACTTCCCAGAGGAGGTGGGAAAGAACATTGGTGCACAGCGGGGGGGGGGGGGGAGTAAACAATAGTGCCAAGCATTGGGTTCAGTAGACAATATGTACAATGCACAGAAGTCTGTATATTGTGCTGCTGTCTCTCCTCCTCTTGTTACTGGAACTGGATGTAGACGCTGTGGGGTCATAGATCATACTGCCATCTGCATGAAGTTGGGTGCTAGCTAGAGCTAATGTTCCAGCATTTGACTCTGGGACAAAGCCTAGATCCACAATTGTGTTAAAATTTTGGGATATTCACATGGAATCCGGAACAATTGCGCAGTATACATTTTTACTGATGGAAGAAAAAGTGTTGTCAACAACTATGCAGGTAAAACCTGCCTGTTTTCTTCTGGCACCTATATGCACATGCCTATTCTGCCTATTTGTTATGTCCAGATATGATAACAGGATGAAATGCAAATTGTGGTTAGAGAAATACATAGGCTGTCATTGCATTGCATTTGGTTAAAGACTAAAACCTAAGCTATCATCTGTAGATTAACATAGTAAGCAATGATATACTCCACATTTTATTAATATTTTTTTTATATAGAAATACTGTATAAAACACAAGGTTAATTAGTCTTTATCTGTTTCACCAAAAAGACATAGAAACACAATGTAGACAGCAGAATCATCACTCTTGAAGGCTTGTTGTTCACTTCAGGAGATTCCTGTGTACCTGAGGGAGGAAAAATCATAGGCATTCATTTTATTCAGCCTCCAGCTGATTACTTTGGTTGAGCATCATTAGGTATTGGAAATTATTCCTAATGTGTAGATATGGCTCAGTGTAGCAATCTCTGCAGGCTTTTTGCTTATAGCAGCTTACATCCAGCAGACACCATACACCCACACAATATATAAAGATCTGCTTCAATAAATAAGGGAATTTTGTGACAAACCAAATTATTAAATAAGTGTGTAACTTGCATGATATCAGTTACATGTTAGCAGCAATATTCTGTCCTTTCATAAATTTACTGCTGCAGTTTTCCAAAAATGTTTAATCTATCAAGTTTGCACTCTACATCTTCATGCAAAAAATTTTGTTATTAAACTGTCATACAACATCATCCAACATTTGACTTTATCAAGTTTGCACTCTACATCTTCATGCAAACAATTTTGTTATTAAACTGTCATACAACATCATCCAACATTTGACTTTTTATTTTAAAAGTGCTAATCATTTGGATTTCCAAGTAAATCTTTATTTTTTAAACTTACTAAAATTACATTGTTTTGTATTGTGTGACTTCACCAAACATTTGTTGCAAACTGACTTTTTTTGCTTTTGTTCCAGTAAGTCAAATAACGGTGGCTCTGCACAATCATCACATACTGTCAAACAGTTTTTTAAGCAAACGTTTGCTTTGAATATGTAAGGATTAACATGTTATATACAGTATAAGGACTTGAGCACAGGCACATGACTACATGCTCTCTTTGCAGATCTACTTTTGTAGGTTCACCAACAATAAACCTTAAATTGTGGTATCTTCTATGCCTCATTCCTGGCTTAATTTTAAGCAACAGGGAAACAATATGGGTTTTGGTGTGGAAAGAACAGGGCAAAAACACCAGATGTACAGTTAAAAGGTATTATGACTATTGCAAACATAGTCTCCCTAAAATACTCAACTGAGCTAAAAGGAAGGCTTTTACACACAAGAGAGAACATATCTTATCAGAGAACAAAAACAAATATATATCAATATTGTACATACAAATATGAACTTTGACAACAGTTCCCTCAAATATTTTTTTCCCATAATGTACAAACCCCCTTGAATAGCTTTGGTTAACATTTCATCAATGTTAAACCTACATCCTTGGTTATAACACACAAGACCACAGCCGGGTAGTCACACCACTCGAGAAGTAAATATAGATAATGTATCCCACTCCCAAAAAAGAACTTCCGAATCCTACCTTACTCTAAATTACATACAGTTGCAAGAAAAAGTATGTGAACCCCTTGGGATTACGTGGAGTTTTGCATGAATCGGGCATAAAATGTGCTCTGAACGTCATCTAAGTCACAACAATAGAAGAACACAGTCTGCTGAACATAATACTACACAAACATTAGATGTTGCCATGGTTTAATTGCACATAACATGTAAACATTCACAGTGCAGGGAGGAAAAAGTATGAGAACCTTTGGACTTAATAACTGGTTGACCCTCCTTTGGCAGCAATAACCTCAACCAAACGTTTCCTGTAGTTGCAGATCAGACCTGCACAACGATCTGGAGTAATTTTGGACCACTCCTCTTCACAAAACTGTTTCAGTGCAGCAATATTCTTTCGATGTCTGGTGTGAATCGCTCTCTTAAGGTCATGCCACAGCATTTCAATCGGGTTGAGGTCAGGACTCTGACTGGGCCACTCCAGAAGGCGTATTCTGTGCCTTCTGCAACCATTGTTTTGTTGAATTACTTGTATACTTTGGGTCATTGTCCTGTTGCATCACCCATCCTCTGCAGAGTTTCAGTTGGCGGACAGATGGTCGTACGTTTTCCTGCAAAATGTCTTGATAAACTCTGGAATTCATTTTCCCATCAATGACAACAATCCGTCCAGGCCCTGAGGCGGCAAAGCAGCCCCAAACCATGATGCTCCCTCCGCCATGTTTTACAGTGGGGATGAGGTTTTGATGTTGGTGTGCTGTGCCTTTTTTTCTGAACACATAGTGTTGTGTGTTCTTCCCAAACAACTGAATCTTGGTTTCATCTGTCCACAGTATATTTTGCCAGTAGTGCTGTGGAACATCATCTGCAAACTTCAAACGTGCTGCAATATTCTTTTTGGACAGCAATGGCTTCCTCCGTGGTGTCCTCCCATGTACTCCATTCTTGTTTAATGTTTTCCTTATTGTAGATGTGTCAACAAAAATGTTAGCATGTGCCAGAGATTTCTGTAGGTCTTTAGCTGACACTCTAGGATTCTTCTTTACCTCATGCAGCATTTTGCGCTGTGCTCTTGCAGTCATTTCTACAGGACGACCACGCCTAGGGAGAGTAGCAACAGTGCTAAACTTTCTCCATTTGTAGACAGTCTGTCTTGCCGTGGACACATGAACATCAAGGCTTTTGGAGATACTTTTGTAACCCTTTCCAGCTTCATGCAAATCAAAAATTCTTGATCGTAGGTCTTCTGAGAGCTCTTTTCTGCGAGGCATGGTTCACATCAGACAGTGCTTCTTGAAACCAGTAAACCCAAAACAGGTGTGTGTTTTTTAAGGGCAGGACAGCTGTCAGCAACACATCCAATATCATCACACTGATTGGAGTCAAGGTTGGCTCACTCCTGGCTCCAATTAGCTCTGGGAGAAGTCATTAAGCTAGGGCCTCACATACTTTTTCCTCCCTGCACTGTGAATGTTTACATGTTATGTGCAATTAAACCATGGCAACATCTAATGTTTGTGTAGTATTATGTTCAGCAGACTGTGTTCTTCTATTGTTGTGACTTAGATGACGTTCAGAGCACATTTTATGTCCAATTCATGCAAAACTCCACGTAATCCCAAGGGGTTCACATACTTTTTCTTGCAACTGTATTGTGAGGATTATTTATGCCAGAAGGAATCCAGACTGGGAAGGTGGCATCCAATATCCTCTGGCTGTGGGTGCATGTAGAAAGTGAAGAGCCCGATAGCTCCCTTCTACTTCTACTGACAAATGTCCACACCACATGTTTGGTGATGCCATGATGCCACCAGCATAAGGGAACACAGCATCACACTAATAATTAAACATTTATTTTTTATATTAGTTTGAATACCTTCTATCTCTTAAATAAATCAACTCTATGCCTCTAGTAGCTTGTACTACTCCTACCTAATGACATTCTTTTTTTGTACATGATGGACTACTGAAGTTAGTCAGCACTCACTGATGCAATGTTCCATACTTCTGTAACTTTCTGAAGATGGTCAGAATGTTTGTACAACTCTACAGACGTTATTGTTACAGTGCATGCTTTCTGCAGACTTCTTTGTTCATTCTCATACAACCTCTTTCTCTGTTATGATGAAATACACCAATTACATCACTTATTCACTGTTCTACTACCTGATGTTAGCTTGCTGTGTGACCATTTATTGTCACACGTTATGCTTGTGTATTTTTTACTTCACTGCAGCTGCTCAGATCTTGAATTCCAAAACTAAATCCAAAGCCAAAGTAATTTACAATCCTTCTCTGCCTCTTCTGTTTAGAGAATTGCATATGACTACCCCCTCTTTCTCTCTCTCTGTTCCTTACAAGCCAATATTTGCATATATTTTTCCTCCAGGTACATCAGTGAAGCATTACTGGTTCTAAATTATTGGTTGAGAAGTAGATTGTACAAATTGTACAAATTAAAACATGATTGAGTAAGCAGTCATTGTGTGGATGACAGAAATCTGGCACATGCCCATGCCCATGTCCATGCATTGTATTATGGAGAGAATGCTCACTGCACATGTGCAACTGCCAATTTTTACTGGTCTACAAAACTGGGCACAGCTCTGCCACCATATTTTTGTGGCATTAGGAATGGGTCTGTCAAGGATGGTACCTTTGGTCCTGTCTTATTTTATGCTTGGTCGTCCTTCCTATTTTTGTGGTCTGTCGAAGAGTAGCAAAGTTATTAATTTACACTGTTCTCTGAATGGCACACATTTGCTGACATTTCCTGCATGCTTACAATGCCTCTTTTAATGTTCTTTTACCACTACTATGAAAAACCCAGTCAAGAACGGGGTCCATAATATATAAATATATATATATATATATATATATATATATATACACTATATATTAGATCTACTCCCGCTGTTGCGTTCCATTCTAGCTTCTGCTTCTGCTGCTCCCCCTCTCCATGCAAAAGGGTTTCATATTTTTGCTGCTGCCACTTCTCCACTGGTGCTCCAGTGTAAAGAAGAGATGCTTTACATTTTTTCCTTATTAAACATGCATGTTACCCTATAATTTCATCTATATTTTTATTTTTAAAGTGTGAGTATGAGAGTAAATACCTTAATAGATGTATGCCATTTTCAACCCACTATGCGAAATGACCATATTTTGAGGCTATTTTGTAAAATTAGTTCACTTTAGTTTCAAAATAGATGGGCCTTTGCAGTGCAGTTTCCTCTTTGATTTCACAATAAGTGTTTCAATGTCTGAAATGTATTTTTAGATTATGAAGATAAAACAAAAATACCCTTACCAAATACCACTGAAGACATTATTTGGAAGAGTTCTGAACAGGAAGATATACAGTACATAAATAAATTATCTACTATGATAGTACCAAAACGGATATCATGTGAGGTAAGGAACAATTTCTATACTGACTTCAAACAGTATAAATTTAGTTTTTATGTGTTGCTTAAAAATATCAGTTGGTATACCATAGTGTATTTTGGAAGCCATAAGGTATAACTAGGACCAAGGACAAGCAACTTAGTGATGATCACAAACAACACAGCTGAGTACTATATATGACAGTTTGTGTAGGCTTCAACAATGATTTTTCTTTTTTAGAGCGGTATTTGGTATTATGGGAATCAGGGCAGGTATTTACCTTCTTTTCTGAGACAGTGCTTATTCACGATATTATTTTGGATCTTAAAATGGGTGATGCTGCATATACTGTGACTGATTATTACTACTAGTATCTATACAAGGTGCTTGATGAAGATGTTCAGTAACTCAAACATTGCCCTTTGCACATTATACCTTTGTACGTTTTTATTGTACTCTTTTAAATGTTAATTAAAGGTTACTAACATAATGGCTGACTGGACTTTCCATTTAGTCAAAAGTGTTGTGTTTTCAGATCTTACAGAAAGATACTTCTAGTTGCATGCAGATCACCTATTCATACTTATATAATCAAAGTACACACCCAGCAATCACATATAATCAAGCAGAATAACTCTCTGTAGTCATGGTTAGAGCATAACAGAGAGTAGATTCTGTACTTGTGAGAAGCAATTTGTAGCCCATAACTTTCGAGCTACTGCCAAATTACTACTTCCAGCTGCTGCATCTAACACTGTTTTATCAAAAATTGCCACATAAAATAAAATTATCCTTTGAAAACATCTATAGTATGTGTGTTTATGCCAGGTGGAGTATTCTCCTGTAGACTAATATTGCATTTCTTCTTCAATATGCTATGGCTAAAGAGGTCTGAAACAGGAAAAAACTAAATTCCCATGGTGCAAAAAAAGCTTTCAGTGGCCTATGTTGTACATAATATGCTGCATATGACCATAATATGGTAAAGAGAGTGGGTGCATACAAATAGTACATAAAAGGGAACATTAGCTGTTAAAATATTACATATAAGGTGAACTTACGTGTTAATTGGTTGTAGTTCATAGGCCATAGGAGCCACAGGAATACTGTCCAGGTTTCACAATTCTTGCCCTGCAGCCAGATGCACAGGCTCATGCACATGTCTCCTCAAGGACCAGTCTAGGGGAGTTGTTTTTATTATTTTTTTATTTTTGAAGAACTTGAATAGGGTTGAGGGATTTAAGTGGGATAATCGAAAAACAAGAACTATGTATAAATTGAGGACTTAGGTATTCTTCAGGACAAGCAATAATAAACTCTATGCTTTCAGCAGACAGTAGACTTCAGCTTTAGGGTAATAGTAGTGGCAGTAGTGGTAGTTATAAATCTCCTTCTTTTAGCCTTAACAGATGAGTCCCTTCAAGTAGGAGATTAGGTGGACAAAGCTCTTCAGGACACTAGCTGGTGTCCTCGTTAATTGGATCCACAGCTAAATCTTTAGCACTTTAGGGGTATTAGAAGATCAAAGTCTCTAAGATCCTTCAGAAGTGTCTGTACTGACAAGGCCCAAGGACAGCTGGTTGTCTTCCTCTGTGATACCAGACCAGATCGTCAGTAGATGGTCCTTCAGTCAGCTCTTAGAAGCACCCAGGTCTCAGCATTCAGGCCATCAGGTCGCCCACCTGAGGCCTCTTGTGGCAGCGTTGCCTGGGAGGGCAGCATGTCTCCTCCAGGCTTGACCAATCCTCTACAGGAAAAGATCCAGAAGTCAGTGTGCTTGCTGAATATATACAATCTCCCAGCATGCCTTCAGAGCCTGCCTCTCTGGGATAGGCCAGGGCTGTATCAATATTCATGCTGCCATCTGCATAGCTCCACACCTATCATCCAGAAACTTATCAAGCTTTCTGGATGCAGAGGGAGCTCTCAGACTGACAACAGCTGAACATACTGAGCAGAACTAACTAGCAGAATGCAGCTTCATTGAGTACAGTGAGCAAACTAAGCTTTTACGTAACAACAATCACAGACACACAGACTACAGTGTGGTAACTAAATTTTACCAAAACATATAATAAATCTATCTATCTTCACCTAGCACTTAGAGGAGGGAGAAGTCCTTCCTGAAACAAATTTGCTTGGAAAAAATGAGCATTGAGCAATATAGTATCATAGTATCATCAGGTTTTCTGAGAAAAAAGTTAAATGTTGGAAATGGGAGAAATTACATTGATGGGGTTATTTAGGCTGACTGCTGGCTAAAGACATTTTCATTTTAATGAATGAAATAACCTGCTTTTAAAAGAGCTACATATTATTATGTATATTGCTTCAATTACTAGACTGATATTTCCTAATTATAAAATTGTGTACCACTTCTCACTTCTTCCATTCTTAACCACTTGCCCTCCTGGGGATTTACCCCACCCCCCCCTTCCTGACTAGGCCTTCCTTTGCTATTCGGCACTGCACTATTTCAACTGGTAATTGTGCTGTCATGCAATGATGTATCCAAACTAAATTTACAACCTTTTTTTCACACAAATAGAGCTTTTATTCGGTGGTATTTGATCACCTGTGTGCTTTTTATTTTTCACGCTATAAACAAAAAAAAGACCGAAGATTTTGAAGAAAAACAATATTTTTTACTTTTGGCTATAAAAAATATATAGTAAACTCACAGTCAGTTATAAATTTAGGCCAAAATGTATTCTGCTACATGTTTGTGGTAAAAAAAAATCCTAATAAGTGTATATTGATTTATTTGTGTTATAGCGTCTACAAACTATGGTTCACGCCATTTGTTTGCTATTCAGCGCTGCACTAGTTTAACTGACAATTGCGCAGTCATGCAATACTGTACGTAAATAAATTTATGTCCTTTTTTTCACAGAAATAGAGCTTTCTTTTGGTGGTATTTGATCACCTGTGTGCTTTTTATTTATTTTTATTATGCGCTATAACAAAGAAAGACCAAATTTATTTTTTCAAAAATATATTTTCTCATTTCTGTCATAAAAAATATCCAAAAAAACTCAAATTTCATCATAAATTTAGGCCAAAATGTATTCTGCTACATGTTTTTGGTAAAAAATCCCAATAAGTGTATATTGATGTGAAAGCTATAGCATCTACAAACTATGGAATAGATAATGGAATTTACACAGCTTACTTTCTGACTGCCTATCACATTTCTTGAGGTGCTAAAATACCAGGACAGTACAAACACCCCCAAATGACCCCTTTTCGGAAAGTAGACACCCTAAACTATCTGCTGAGATGCATATGCTGGTGTACTTTTATCATGCAGTGGTAAATGACCACTGCTCAGGTCTCTGGCATTCTCAGAGGAGACAGTCCTCCTCTGAATGCCTGTTCATTAAGTGGTGTAGACCGCTTCTCCTAATGAGGAGAGAAGCGATCTAAAAATGCTTCTGTTACTGTAATCTCGCGAGATTACAGTAAGAGATCAGTCAAACACACAGTTTACTAAGCAGCGGTTCCCCCAATTTTCTACCTCTGGGCTGGAGAATCTGGAGGGAGAATTTTCACACAAACAGATGTTCTCCACTGATCATCTCTGTTTCCTAAACCGCTTATGATCTGAGATCAGCAACGATTCATAAAAGGACACCTGAGTCTATGGAAGATTTATTTTTTTTCCACAAGTATTTGGAAAATGACAAAAAAAATTTTTTTAATACACAAATTTGTCACTTAAATGATATATTGCTCACAAAAGCCATGGGTATATGTGGAATTACACCCAAAATACATTCTGCTACTTCTACTGAGTATGGGGATACCACATGTGTGAGACTTTTTGGGAGCCACATACAAGAGCCTGAAATCCAGTGACCACTTTGAAAGCCTGAAGGTGCGTAACTTCCTCAGTTCACTTCCTCATTACCTATCACAGTTTCGTAGGCCCTGAAATGCCAGGATAGCACCCCCCCCATGACCCCTTTTTGGAAAGTAGACACTCCAAGGAATTTAAAAAGAGGCATGGTGAGTATTTTGCAGATCTCATTTTTTCTCACAAGGAAGAAAAGAAAAAATATGTCTTTGTTTTCTTTCTTCATTTTACAAAAACTTGTGGCAACAAATGAGATCTGCAAAATACTCACCATGCTTCTTATCAGATTACATGGGTGTGTCTGCTTTCTAAAAAGGGGTCATTTGGGGGGGGGGTGCTATCCTGGCATTTCAGGGCCTCTGAAACTGTGACTGGTAGTCAGGAAGTGTGATGAGGAAATAAGCCCTTGCAAAGCCTGAAGGTGTTTATTGGATTTTGGGGTCCTGTACTTGGCTAGATTGCCAAAAAGTCTCTCACATGTGGGAGCCCCATACTCTGGAGAAGTAGCAGAATGTATTTTTTGGAGTAATTCCACATATACCCGTGGCATGTGTGAGCAATAAATCATTTAGGTGACAATTTTGTGTAAAACAAAAATGTTTTCTTTGTCATTTTCCAAAAACTTGTGGTAAAAAAAAAATCTTCTATTGACTCAACATGCCTCTCAACAAATAGTTTGGGGTGTCTACTTTCCAAAAAGGGGTCGTTTTGAGGGGTGGGGGCCCAGCATTAGAAGTTTATGCCAAGCCTTTTTTAACACTTTTTGTCCACACGAAAATAATCAATATTTTTTGCTAGGAAATTACTTTGAACTCCCGAACATTATATATTTTTTTAAAGCAGACCCTAGTGAATAAAATGGTGGGTGCTGCAATTTTTTATGTCACATAGTACTCGCGCAGCAACTTTTCAAATGCAATTTTTTTTACTTCTAATGCACAAAAAAACAATATATTGGCCAATTATTTGGTAGAATATAAAAGATAATGGTATGCCAAGTAAATAGATACCAAACATGACATGCGTTAAAACTGCACATGCCCTGTGCAATGGCGACAAACTGCATACATTTTTAATATCCATAAGCAATGATTTAAAAGCCTTTACATGTTACCTTTACCAGATTTATAGAGGAGGTCTAGTACTGGAATTACTGCCCTTGATCTGATGTTTACGAAGATACCTCACTTGCATGTGCAGCCGCTGTTTACACACTGGCACAGGGTCAACGCTCGTGCAAGCAGGTATGCACGCGCAGGGGGGGCGAGGGTGCTTTTTTTTATTATTTTTACACTGTCCCTTTCATTTTTTATTTTTTTTATCACTTTTAATGATATCACAGGGAATGCAAATATCCCCTATAACTTCAATGGGCAATGTCATATATTCTTTTTTGAGAAATCTGGGGTCTATCAGACTCTAAATATCTCCTCTGCCCTTATGTTATCTAATCTCACCAAGATCGGTGTGATCAGATGCTTTCCCAATTTACAAATGGAGCTGTTTATATCCTGCAAAATTGAAGTGATGAAATGATCGTAGCTTCCAATTTCTTAGACTATAGAGATGATTGGCACCATTTCAGTCTCCAATCAGCTCTATGGTCAGCTGGCAGAAACACCGGCTGTATTCTCAGGTTCCCCCGATGGCACGGGACTGCCCGAGAAGGCCATGGAAGGCAGCGGGGAGGAGGGGCATCTTCTCCCGCTGATTGTAAAAGCAATCCTGCAGCTAATTAGCCACTAGGATTGCTTTTACATGAAAGCCAATCGCCGGCTGAAAAAAACGATACCAGGATGATGCCAGCATTATGGTATAACCACTCAAAGTGCAGTGATGTACCAGTACATCGCTGGTCCTTGTTGGGTGTATATGCTATGTTCTTTTTTATTTGTATGCAGCCTGTGGGCTGAATGAAAAAAGAGAAGAAATCTCTGCCAGAAAAAGTGTGTGGTATGCCCACTATTAGAATATACTAACCTGCATCCACCCACTTCTAATGGTGGGCATGCATGAAATGTGCTAAAAAATATTATAAAATATATATGTCGAAGCATAGGGGACGTCCACCCACTGGCCACCCCAGGCCCTCATCCTTCGGCATATATGCTCGTTTTTTAACTGTGGATAAAAAAATCTCATCCAACAGCACTGCACACACCTACATATGTTTATTCTGAGAGCAAGACCATGTTGCTGTCAGAATAAACAAGTTGGTGCTGCAGCTCAATGACATCCTCATTTCTCAAGCATTTCTCAAGCAGGCTTTTCCCCCTTTCTAAGATGGGTATTTACAAGCCATTGGGGGAAGCCACAGTGATTAGGTCCCACAGTGCCACATGTGCCAATTCCAAGATTGTACAAATGTCTAAATAGTGGCACGCTTGAACAAAAATTGTCCATGTATAAATGATACTCCATAAAGAAAAAGGATGGCACCAAGTCCCAAACTATCTTGCCACTGCTCCCAATGTAGTCTGGGCACCTGGGGGGCTCCACATGACTATCTTTTAAATCCAAAACTTATATGTATAGGCTGTTGCCCTCTCACAGGTCTTATACATCTTTACCTCATGTCTAGCACACTTGCTGGGAAGAATTTGTTTGAATGCAAGGCGGCCAGAGAAATTAATGAGGGACTCATCAACGCACATCTTTTGCTGGAGAGTATAGACATCTGCAAATTTTTGGTTAACGTGATTTATGAGGGGCCGAATTTTGTGGAGCCAGTCAAATTCAGGGTCAGGACGACAGAGTGTGTTGTCATTGAAATGCATAAAACACATTATATACTCTCATATCTACACCTGGCCATGGCAGCAGAGAGCACGGGCATATAATGAATTGGGTCTGTGGACCAATAGAAACCGCAATTAATTTTTTTAAGTAATGCCCATGTTGAGGGTTCGGTCTAAAAAAACCTTTAAATTTGGAAACCATAATGGGTTTCCATGCAACTGGTCTGGCAAGGTTTGAATTTGGGTTGGCAGCGATAAACTATTGTGCATATAAATTGCTTTGATCCACAATCAATGCATACAGATCTTCTGTGAAAAACATCTCCAAAAAACAAGGGGCAGTGAATGGGGATGTATGGGTGCTGCAGAATTTGAAGGCTACTAATCGGGATTGCAAGCACATACGGAAGGATGCTAGGGGCTCTACGGGCCTGTGTGTGAATTTGTGGTGGCTGCGGGACACTACTTGTGCTCGACACCGCACAAGCTTGTACTGCACTTATGAGACAGTGATATTGCAGTGCTGGTATGTGAAAGACCAGGATGTATTAGGCCACTGGTGCTCACCAGTTCACCAAAAGATAGAGTGGCACTAGTACTGACACTCTGCTACATATGAGAGTCATCATGCGATTGTAACATCTCAGAAACCTGGGAACGAGGTCGGGTACGCCTGATCTTAGCAGGGACCTCTTCTTCAGCGTCTGAGCTATCTGTCAGGGTGCTGCTGCTGTCTACAGGTTCATATTCTGAGGCTACTTGTGTCACTGAGTCTTCTCCTTGGTTCTCATCTGGCATGCTCAGAATCCTGTAGGCCTCTTCACTAGAGTACCTTTCCATTGACATTTTGGCCACTAAATTTATAGGTACCTAGTGCGACTCATGGGAAAAAGAGCACCTGGCTGTCGGGGACTGCCTGAACCACTACTAAAAAAAATTACCGGCAAGTGCTAGCAGAGATCAGGCTTGATTCTGCAAACACTACGGTTTTGTGTGCAATTATTCAAATGACAGTGACCTACTGAGACTGCACTTGCTGGGAGAGAAGGGGGGGGGAAGCGTAGGGGCTACATGCAGGTGCTGGCAGGTGCCGGGGCTGATCCCACTGACGTTGCATTTTTGGGGACACTATACTAATGTCAACGCTGGTATAGTGCTGATCTGATCAAAGATATTGATCCGTTCAGACACTATACTAGCAATGGAGGTTTATTGTGTATGTGAGCGTGTTCCTGGCAATCAAGGGGTTAAATGTGATTACTGATGTAGTGATGGGCAATCTGCTGCTATCTGGGAGGGACGCGAAAACCACGGGAGAGCAAATTACATATATATATGTGATTTTGCGCACCCGTGCCGCTCTGTAGCAGTATTTCTACTATAGGGCGGCGCAGATGCGGTTAAACATGTCCAGTAAAAAAATTTAAAAAATCAAATTTCAGCAAAAATTTAGGCCAAAATGTATTTTCCGACTTGTCTTTGCTAAAAAAAAACCCAAAACGTGTAAATGAATTGGTTTGCGTGAAAGTTATAGCGTTTATAAATGGTGATATAGATACTTGAATTTTTTTTTTGCTTCACTGTAAGCACACTGCTCTGGATGTGCACAGTCATCCAGAGCAGTGCGCCAGAGCTGACAAGGAGGAGGACTGTTAGTGAACAAAGCAGCCCCCCTCCCCATCTATAATCGCCGAGGGTGCCAGCAGGTAATCACTGACCGAGACCCGGTGATAGACAGCCATGCCCGCGAACGGAGGCGCGAGTAAGTCACTTGCGCTGCTCGCACGCACCCCCTACCTACCCAGAAGTGTGAAATCACGTATATATATATGTGATTTTGCACACCCGTGGTGCCCTGCATAAGTATTTCTGCTATAGGAAGGTTGGGAAGCAGTTAATTCAAATCCTTTTAGTAAACCTGTGTGTCTCCCTCTCTGTGTTTGTGTGAATGTATATATATATATATATATACTGTATATATATATATATATATATATATATATATTGTAGGGTCACTCCTGTCAGCTTCTTTTGTGTGTCTATTTGAATGGCTCTGATCAATGGCAGTTTGCACACAGCTTTAGGAGGAGCATAGTATTGCTCGATACTGTACAGTTGCTTGGCTTTATTCTTTTTGCATGTACTCACATGGATTTTTTAAGTAAAAACTTTCTGCATCAAAATAATATCTATCCCCTCTCTCTCTCTCTCTCTATATATATATATCTATATATATATATATCTATATCAACATATATCTATCTATATATATGTGTGTGTGTGTGTGCACTGAGAGAGAGAGAGAGAGAGAGAGAGAGAGAGAGAGAGAGAGAACACATACAGTAATGATTTAGTTTGTTAGCTAAGGTTGTTTGAAAATGCTATTGGTGCAGAACTATTAATTTATATAAAATATTCTTTTGAAACTGTCTTAGCATTAAAACAAAACACCTCAATATAACTCTAATCTAGGTTAAACTTTTTGAGGTGGATTTACTGAAGACAAATAGACTGAGCACTTTGCAAGTGCAGTTGCACTATTTTTCCCAATGCTTAGAGAATGTGGTGAAGCTTCACTTTTAAAGAATACCCAGATGCAAAGAAACCAAAAAACAGCATTTTTGATTGCACGTGATTGGATGATTGAAATCAGCAGAGCTTTACCATAGTTACTAAGCTCTAGGGAAAATAAGTGTGACTGCACTGGCAAAATTCACCTTCTATTTGCCTTTAGTAAATGCACCCCTTAATGCCCAATTAAGGGAAAATAATAAAAAATGATCTGATGCACCCATAAGGCAATGCATCATGTCATTGGTATATAATAGGCAAACATCAATTCACTGATTCATTTGCTGACCCAACACTAGTAAAATTCATTTTAGGTAAGTGATTCATTTTTTAAACTCTTTAGATAGATCACAGATTGTACAAACATATATTCACAATGATCTGCAAACACCATGTACTATCTCAGTTACTAAGCAAGGAAACACTTTTTATTCCAGTTATATGCAGATTGTAAGTTCCCATAACCATTGCCTCTCCAGCCATTAAGACAGCTGAGCTAAGTATTAACAGAGTACATCCTCAGTATTCTGATGGAACTAATCCAACCATATACACCACTGCAGCATTTATTACAATAATATCACCATGTTGGATTCTAGTCATTGAACTCAGAGATCATAAAAGTGATAGATTATGAAATTATTATGAGATCAGCACTTTTACAGGCATGAATAAATACCTTCATGTACTTTACTTTATACCATTTCTGCAGTTTTTGCTTTATATTGCATTCCTATGCATAAAGACATAAAAAGAAAATGTCAACACACAAAATATATAGTCAATGTAACAGTGGAAGGCCACTGTGTAATAGGCAAAAGTAACACAGGGTTTGCAGGATTGCAGAGAGCGGGGCTCCAGAATATTGATTCGGAGCAGAGAAAACAGTTTTTCAGTTTTCTCTGGTTTTGTCATTTTTCAGTTAGGGTCTAGAGTTCAGAGGCTTCAAAACCCCAACCCGGTTTCCAGGTCTTGCCTATGACCTGCAGGGTGTGGGTTCAGGTGTGCACCTATCTTATAATCATAGGCCTGGGCATAGCTCAGGGCTCCAGCTAAGAGACAGTTGTGCTCCACTCAGAAGACAGGAGTGCTTCATACAATAGGCAGGTGGATCCCTGTCAAGAGGCCATGGAGTGGGTCAGGGCAGCAAACAGCTAAGTTTAGAGATGAGAATGCTTGTATAGGTACAAGTGTCCTGTCCACTCTGAAGGGAGCTGAGATCGGAGAACGCGCCGGTCAGCTTCAAATCACGTGGTGTCAGCGTCCCGGCATCCCGGGTGGCATCATCACGGCAAGCAAAGGCAATGTCCGGCGTTGGCTTCAGCTGGGAGCGTATGCTGAAACATGTAGTCTTGGTAACCCTTCATACGCTCCCAGCTGAAGCCGATGCCAGACACTGCCTTTGCTTGCCGTGATGACGCCACCCGGGACGCCGTTACGCTGACACCACGTGATTTGAAGCCAACAGGAACATTCTCCGATCTCAGCTCCCTTCAGAGCGAACGGGCAGTCCGTTGGAGTCACACTGCTCACTTCAGGCTGGTGAAATTTTATTATATTTGCTACTTTGTCTCACCCAATAAAGATGCACCTTCATTAAGGTGCTTGTCTGAGAGCATTTTCCACAGCTCCTATTCTTTTCAGTTCTCTTTTATAAAGGTGAACCAACCCTATTAACAATTTTTTTCCTTTGTAGATAGGGGTGGAAACCCCTACGAGGGCAACTGTTTATATTGAACTTAATTTTTGTTTTTTTAACCGCTTCCCCGCCGCTCTATAGCAGAAATACTGCTACAGGGTGGCAGGGGTGTGCAAAATTACATATATATATTCCATTCATGGCTGCGGCTGTCAATCACCAAGTCCCGGCCAGTGATTACCCACCGGTGCCCAGTGATTACCGAGGATCTCCGACTGAGAGGAGAGCTGCTTTGTTTACTAACAGTCCTCCCTATGGGCTCGGATACACTGTTCTGGATGGCTGTGCACAGCCATCCAGAGCAGTGTGCTTACAGTGAAACACCAAAACACCACCCCCAGTAAAACACTCCCAGCACACAGTTAACCCTTTGATCGCCCTCATGTTAACCCCTTCCTGCCCAGTGCCATTAGTACAGTGTCAGTGCTTTTTGTTTAGCACTGACACTGTATTGGTGTCACTTGGAATGTCAGAGACACCAAGTCAGTTCCCCCCCAGTGCCAGAGTGCTCGCCACAGTCCCGCATTCCCGCTGTCCCGCTATAAGTCGCTGATTGCCGCCATTACTAGTAAAAAAAAAAAATTCCAGTATATGTACCGCTATTTGTAAATGCTATAACTTTCACTTAAACCAATTAATTTACATGTATTGGGATTTTTTGTAGATAAGACATGTCACAGAATACATTTTGGCCTAAATTTATGATGATTTTTTATTTTTTAAATTTTTTTGCTGGACATGTTTAATAGCAAAAAGTCAAAAATATTGTTTTTTTTTTCTAAAAATTGTCAGTCCTTTTTGTATAGCGCAAAAAATAAAAAACGAATAGGTGATCAAATACCACTGAAAGAAAGCTCAATTCATGGGAATTAAAGGATGTAAATTTAATTTGGGTACAGCGTTGCATGACTGCGCAATTGTCAGTTAAAGTAACACAGCACCATAACACAAACCGCTTCTGTAATAGCAAAAAGTCAAATATATTGTTTTTTTCTCAAAATTGTCGGTCTTTTTTTATAGCGCAAAAAAATTAAAAACGCACAGCCGATCAAATACCACCAAAAGAAAGCTCAATTCATGAGAAAAAAGGACTTAAATTTCATTTGGGTGCAGTATTGCATGACTGCACAATTGTCAGTTAAAGTAACGCAGAGTCTCAATGCAAAAACTGGCCTGGTCAGGAAGGGGGGTAAATCCTCAGGAGGGCAAGTGGTTAATAAAAGTGAGCCCTCAAACCCTGACTGTTGTAGACTCAATGGAAAGCTCTACGCTACTTGATCAATACTCCCACATATCACACCATATTTACTAAAAAATGCACAAAGAGGTAGTCATGTAGTGCACACAAGGTCTAATGCCACTGCTCCAACAGCAGGGACAGAGGTCCATGCTATTGCAGTGGCAGCCTCAGCCACCATTACAGACTGTACCTGTGCGAAGAATAGTTCTAAAGAATATTGCAAAGCTGGTGGAAGAGAATTGTAAGGTTTCTATAACTTCACAGGACAGGGGTGCAGCAGAAAAAGGGGGAATAAGAGGCTTTGTTGGGTTGTGTGTGTGTGTGGGGGGGGGTTCTAAGCGACTACTGATGGAGTTGCAGCTTTTGAGCACCCCTCCTACTGTCTTGGCTTCTAAAGGTACATGTGCATACCATCAGTACTGTGCACCAGACAAGGTTTTCCAAGGCCAGTGGTCTGAAATGCGAGAATGATAGTGGTATCCACACTGGGAGTTAGTTTCAACCCTTACAGAGTTTTGGTGTCCCAGCCTGATCCGGTACCAGTGACAAGTAGAGTATAACAGATGATGAACACTCCATAGATTATGAGGTGTAAAATACTTAAAAACACACCTTGCCAACCTACATATACATACAGTACAAGCCTGTATGGATCTTGACACCTTGCACAGTTGCAATACAGTTTTCATGCAGTGGGATTTTCCAGGCCTCGTCAGCAGTGTGCCACTGGATAGCAATCCAGTAGAAAGTTGGGGCTAGACCGGAGGCAGACTGACAACTCATGGGGCCCCCGGGCAATAAGGGATCATGGGACCCCTGTGTCCTTGTCCAAACTCAAAAAAGCCTATGAAAAAGGTACCAGGGGCATCTCATGGGGCCCCCTACTGACCCCGGGCAATGCCCGAGTTTCCAAATGGTCAGTCCACCCCTGGGCTAGACTATACTTGTGTCAGCTACAGCAAAATAATATAACTTTAAAGAACTGCTCTTTTATATGCTGTGTGTAGGCATTTATAGCAACATTTCTCTTGACAGTAAAGCAGAGGTTGCCATTGCTGATTTCTTCTGAAAATGCTAGTTGCCAGCTATCGTTCTGTCCCTATTTGGAAAGTTCTGAAACTAGATGATCAACAAAACAACCAGAAGCTCTCTACTAAAACAGTAAATTTCTCCTGAACGTAGTAATTAAACTCCCTAGGGGTTTGATTATGTCAGTATTTCTGTGCTTAAAGCGGTACATTTTTTTGCATGGAAATATGTTTTTTTTTTTTATTGTAGGCCTGTAATTTTTAGGAATAACTCAATGAAATCTGTCTGAACAAGAGTCTAGTAAACATCCTGGGTAGGATAAAATTTGAAACACGAAATGATAAATTATAATATAATCAATAATCATAAAAAATAATAATATAATAACAATAAATTTAATTCAATAATGTAATCAAACCAAAAACACTGAAATTTGAAATAGAGTGACAAGTTCACACATTGCTGAGCTCAGTCGCAGAATCGTTTTCAGTGTCTGATGATGAATTTCCCCACGAATCATCATCACTCAATTCTGCAAGTGGTTCTAATTTACTATCGCTGTTCTCTAGCTGGTCTAAAACCGCTTTTGACCTAAAGGGACGCTTTTTGGACGCCATGGACGTTTCTCAGTTTCCAGGCAGAAAGAACAGTAAAAATGCAGACAGGGCACAGGACAAAGCACTAGGGACAAAATGTATGTGAAATGGTTAGATACAGTAATGTAATACTATCAGATTTTAGTGTATTGAGTTAATGTCAAATTTTTACATTTTTGAATTTCCCGCCGGTTCTGTCCCCCGTACATCCCGTATGTCTTGATGCTTGCAGGGAACGGAACCCGGAAGACGGATGCCTGCAGGGGGGACATCGCGGGAGCGCAGGACAAGGTAAGTGCTGGAGGGATCCCAGAGCAACACTGCAGTGTAAACCCGAGTGTAGCACGAGGTTACCGCTTTTGGTACTGAAAGTTAACCCCGAGGTACACTCGGGAATACCTCCAGGGGGGTTAAAGTAGTGCCATGTTCAATTCAATAATCCATTCATCTGCAAGTAAATTATACAGGTGAAACGCGAAAAATTTTAATATCATGCAAAAGTTCATTTATTTCAGTAATGCAACTTAAAAGGTGAAACTAATATATGAGATAGACTCATTACATGGAAAGCAAGATAGTTCAAGCCGTGATTTGTCATAATTATGATGATTATGGCTTACAGCTCATGAAAACTCCAAATCCACAATCTCAGAAAATTAGAATATTGTGAAAAGGTGCAATATTCTAGACTCAAAATGTCCCACTCTAATCAGCTAATTAAGCCATAACACCTGCAAAGGGTTCCTGAGCCTTTAAATGGTCTCTCAGTCTGGTTCAGTAGGAATCACAATCACGGGAAAGACTGCTGACCTGACAGTTGTGCAGAAAACCATCATTGACACCCTCCATAAGGAGGGAAAGCCTCAAAAGGTAATTGCAAAAGAAGTTGGATGTTCCCAAAGTGCTGTATCAAAGCACATTAATAGAAAGTTTTGTGGAAGGGAAAAGTGTGGAAGAAAAAGGTGCACAAGCAGCAGGGATGACCGCAGCCTGGAGGGGATTGTCAGGAAAAGGCCATTCAAAAGTGTTGGGGACTTTCACAAGGAGTGGACTGAGGCTGGAGTCAGTGCATCAAGAGCCACCACACACAGACGGATCCTGGACATGGGCTTCAAATGTCGTATTCCTCTTGTCAAACTGCTCCTGAACAACAAACAACGTCAGAAGCGTCTTACCTGGGCTAGAGAAAAACAGACCTGGTCTGTTGCTCAGTGGTCCAAAGTCCTCTTTTCTGATAAGAGCAACTTTTGCATCTCATTTGGAAACCAAGGACCCAGAGTATGGAAGAAGAATGGAGAAGCACACACTGCAAGATGCTTGAAGTCCAGTGTGAAGTTTCCACAGTCTGCGTTTATTTGGGGAGCCATGTCATCTGCTGGTGTTGGTCCATTGTGCTTCATTAAGTCCAGGGTCAATGCAGCCGTCTACCAGGAGATTTTGGAGCACTTCATGCTTCCTTCCGCAGATGAGCTTTATGGGGATGCTGACTTCATTTTCCAGCAGGACTTGGCACCTGCCCACACTGCCAAAAGCACCAAAACCTGGTTCGAGTTTTACCTGTATATATGTTGTATTTCCCTTGCAAAATTTTGGTATTCAAAGGAAATACAGCTTCACAGCATGTATGACTATTCACCTTGTTGAGTGCTCTGTACTCCTTTAGTACTTTAGTACTCGTTTAGTAAATCAGCCCCATTGCATTTTCACTCTTTTATTTTTGCCTAGATTGAATACACATTCATCAGTAGGTATGCAAAGAAAAATGCTTGAGTACCTGTTTAATGCATTAACACTCAAAGATATTGCTCTAGCTTCTTAACATTTTAAGTCCTGTTTACTCATTAAAACATTTCAATATCAATTAACAAGAGTTAATTTTGAAATCTGAAGTCAGTTGGAGAGATTCAGTCACTTCCTGTTTGGTTGTCTACAAAATATGAAGTGAGGGGAAATCTCTCCAAAAGAAACAGAGGCAGATGTCAAAAGTTTCAGAGATTGTGCAGTACTTAGTAGGACACATTAGTAAGCAAAGGAGGAACTTTACTAAAACTGGAGCCTGGAAAATCTGGTGCAACTCTGCACAGAAACCAATCAACTTCCAGGTTTTATTGTCAAAGCTTAACTGAACAAGCTGAAGTTAGACGCTAATTGGCTACCATGCACAGCTGCACCAGATTCTGAGTGCACCGTTTTTAGTAAATCTCCCCCAAAATGTCAACGGTGTTTTTGGAACCAACATTTTGGCATTGGAACATTTTGGTGCAGAAGAGTTAAAGTCGAAGTAAATCTCAGACATGCAATATGAGCAAGGCATATCCCTCTATAGTGTGTACTTGTCTCAATTAAGAGCGCTAAGTGTAATTTCTGCCTGCTGCTTCCTTCTTCTACTATCTGCATGAGTAGCCTCTGACAAGTTTTCCTGACACCAAGTGAAAAATGGTGACAGGGGAGGGAACTCCAGTGGATTGACATCCTCAGCTCTGTTTCTGTGTGCTGTGTGGAGGTTGGGGGTGTCTCTTCCCTCCAATCAGCTCTCAGAGCTCCACTCACTGAGCACTGCAGAGTGTAACTTCAGATTTCCACCCCTTTTTTCCTGAAATCTCTCACAAGCTTTATCAATTCTAGTCTTTGTATGGATGTAGAAAAGAGAATACTGCAGATAAACAGGTACAATTTATGTAAGGGATTTGTTTTATCTCTACATACCACCTGAGGCCAGACCAGTCACTGGGTATATGTGAGGGTTTACAACCACCTTAACATTTGGTGCCATTGGTTTATAGTAAATAGAAAATTAAATATGGGGTTCAGT
Source organism: Staurois parvus (assembly GCF_062004578.1). NCBI lineage: Eukaryota > Metazoa > Chordata > Amphibia > Anura > Ranidae > Staurois > Staurois parvus. The sequence continues at coordinate 7,305,581 of NW_028318040.1, read as the reverse complement.
TAATAGTAAAATTTAGTTTAAGAGTTGACTTGCAACTGAAAATATGCATCTAGCAGTCTCTGCACCTACCTTTGACACTTTCCTAAGTCCACTGGAAGCCGTGACTATTGGATCTCTGTACTGTAATATACAACTTTCCATCCTTCCTAGAAATTTTGAGAGTTCTGGCTCACCCTATTCTGTACTTCCTAGCAGGTAGTAAGACTGTTCATCAAATTGATGGTCCAATTGAAAGGTTCAGGGTGTGGGTAGAAGGGACATCCCTTAATGTTGAAGGAAAGAGTCACATTTACGTGTAGCAGCATTAGGAAATGTGAAAAAAAAAACCAACATAGTATGTGCCAGGCACCACTAAGTGCCTACTTTTTAGTCCTGGGGTCAGTTTAGATGAAACTGACAAGTGTACTTTATGTGTTAAGGGTTAACTTTAGGAGTTAGATTATGTTGTAGGGCTTAGGTGACTGTAGGATTAAGTTTAGAGTTAGGGTAATGATTAGGTCGAGTACAACAACATCAGCTTTGGTATTTTTTCTGCATTCAGGGTATATAAATCTAAAACCAAAAAATATATTATACTGCAATTTATCAGTCCTTGGATGTGGTGGCTGCCTTCATTTTCATTTTTTGGATTAAGAATACTTTTCAGCAAGTATAGGAAATATATGTTGATCCTTCCAGAAATACAGAGCTTTCGTCACTTTCTGTGAACTAAAAAGAAAGTACAAACATTCTTGTTTTGTAAGCTATTAGTTACAACAATCCACCATGTAATGAAGATGATCAAAATAGTGCACCGCATAAATGTACTTCATATATATATGTACTGCTCAAAAAAATTAAAGGAACACTTTGAAAACACATCAGATCTCAATGGGGAAAAATATCATGCTGGATATCTATACTGATAAGGACTGGGTAATGTGTTGGGAATGTAAGGATGCCCCATCGTTTGATGGAAATGAATATGATCAGAGGACTGAATTCAAAGACACCCTAAAAATCAAAGTGAAAAAATTATGCAACAGGCTAGTCCATTTTGCTGAAATTTCATTGCAGCAACTCAAAATGGTACTCAGTAGTTTGTATAGCCCCCACGTGCTTGTACGTATGCCTGACAACATCGGGGCATGTTCCTAATGAGATGAGGGATGGTGTCCTGAGGTATTTCCTCCCAGATCTGGAACAGGGCATCACTGAGCTCCTGGACAGTCTAAGGTGCAATCAAAACATGATATTCCAGAGGTGTTCTATTGGATTAGGCCATTCAATGGTATCAATTCCTTCATCCTCCAGGAACTGCCTGCATACTCTCACCACAGGTGGCCAGGCATTGTCGTGTACCAGGAGAAACCCAGGACCCACTGCACCAGCATAGAGTCTGATAATGGGTCCAAGGATTTCATCCTTGTAAATAAAAGGTCATCCAGTATAACTTAGGGTGTGGTTGACATCATCCCTATTTCCTGAATTTGGTGCACAAGTTGCTGTCAGAACCAAACGTGTTGCAATTGCTTCTGAATTTGGTGTTATACATTAGCAAGAGGGATTAATGCCAGAAAAGTGGTGCAGCAGTTTATTGAATTCCCCAAAAATCCAATTGACAATCTGTTTTCCTTGGATGTGTTATAATTTATTCTTATATTTCCTTTTAGAATCCAGGTGAATTATTTATTATTTTGCAAGATGAAATTCCCCAAAATTCAAATATTGAAGTTGAATTCTGTACAGAAAATCAGTCTATTAGGAGAAAACCACTGCAGTGGAATGAAAAGATACTGCATTTAAAGGCTCTGGGTAAGAAAAGGCAACATCATTCAATCTTTATGGTATAATGGAATGTTTTCCTGGAATATACTGTAGATACATTAAGTATAAGGAACTAAATGCATTATAGTGCTGGCAACAATCTACACTTATAACCTCATTTCATTTTACATTTTGAAAGATTCATCTTAACTCATTCTTATCTAGATGCAATAGCTAGGCTGAAAATATTATTGTAATATTAGTGTGAGCTTTCAAGTAAATGTATATGTTCTTGGATAAATCAAGCATCAAAACTGGGAGGTAGTTTTAGCCACAAGATTTTATCACTCACGCAAAGCACACTCATAAACTGGATCTCTGTAGGCTCATGACTGATGGACTTTTTTCCAATAAGGGAATTCCCTTGTAAATAATGATATGTGCTGCCACAAACAATATCATTTGGTTTTAATTTATAATCAAGTACTATTAGTAGGTACAGTTAGGAACAGCTTTGTAAAAAGAAGGTATCTCTAGGGAAATATGATCCATATGTCCTAGCCTACACAGAGGGACATACATTTAAATAAAATCTCTAGGGAAATATGATCCATATGTCCTAGCCTACACAGAGGGACATACATTTAAATACAATCTCTAGGGGGCGCATGCGCGGCCGGCTACGGGATGGACGTGCTCTGATCACAGCTCCGTCCACCCGCCACCTACAACGCGGCACACACCGGCCCCGGGGGAAATAAATCACCCCGCACTGTCACATACCTCTGCCCGCATCCCGACAACCATGCCCCGCAGGAGGAGAGCCCCTGATCATCCAGGGAAGCTGACGAAATTCTTCCCTGCTATTGTGCAGGGAATCCAAGATGGCGGCCGCAGCACAGACATACAGGGAGACAGCATCCACGAGGAGGACTACAGGGCTCAGCACAGGGATCCGAGGCTGCAAGAATCGCTCTACCCAGGGGACCCTGGTGAGTTCTCACCCCCTCTGTCACCCACAACTAGCAGCCCTGCCAAATCTAGGCCACGATTGGACCAGGATCCTAACATTTCCTACCAAGCCCTACATATCACGCCTCCACCCGCTACTTTAAACCTGCCAGATATAGACGCATTTCCAGCAGCAGATCAGCCGCTAACGAAGGTGTCCATGAAACACCTGCTGACGTCACTCCGTCAATCTCTGCAAAATGACATTTTTGCGTCTTTAAATCAAATAACTAATGTGGTACAGCACCAAGAGCGTAGAATATGCCATATTGAAAGCAGTCTAGGTGATATCATAACAGCGCATAACGATTTGATTGGCGCTCATGCAGATCACTCATCTGATATCGAGCAAATCAATTTAAAATTAGCAGACTTAGAAGATCGCTCGCGTCGCAACAACATTAAATTCAGAGGGATCCCTGAATCAGTGCCAAGCGAAAATCTGCTACTCTACATACAGCAGTACTTCAAACTACTCCTACCAACACTTCCAGATCTAGAGCTCGCGATTGATCGAGCCCACCGACTGCCCAAAGCAGCGTTTTTACCGGCATCTATTCCAAGAGATGTACTGATCTGGGTGCATTTTTACCACGTTAAAGAAAAAATTATGATTGCGGCTAGAAACCCACCACCTCTCCCGCCATCACATGCAAATCTACGCCTCTATGCGGACCTCTCCAAAGCCACGCTCCTTAATAGAAAAAAAATGATTTCCATCACTAAGGCCCTAAGGAATCATGGCATAGCCTACCAATGGGGCTTCCCAACTAAATTAATAGTGCGACGACAAGGCAGAATATTCACCGTCAGGAACCTGGAAGCCGGCTTAGACCTGCTCAGGACATGGAACATTCTCCCTGCAGATACACATGACACCACCTCAAACTCTGCCCAACGCATGGAGACATCTCAAGCTGTTACATAGAGCATTCCAGGTGCTGACATCTTTCCTTCTCCCCCGGGGGTTATTTTTTCAATGCTTACACTTCTGGCGATCGGCTTACATTTAATGAAGTTCGCTCTCCAAGTTTACGTGTGGCATGACCCTCTAGGCGGTCAAAGCCTGTTTATACCCCCCAGCTCTAAAGTAGCGATGTTGGCTACTTGGCCTCTTTGCATTTTTTGCAAAACTATTTTTAGTATCCCTTGCGTTTCCTCTCATTTTTTCCTACGGCACCATCAGCTAACCCTCCTTACTTCCAATCGTGTTGTCCTTGAGGCTACATGGATCACCTCCTCTAAACCTCCACTCGAGCCTTACTGGTACCATGACTATGCTATTACTATCCTTTCTCAGGAGATTACCGAAACAACAATCCGACATTATATTTCCAACGAAGAAACTTATATAAATGATTAATATAACATCTCTTAACGTTAGAGGCCTAAACTCTCCATTCAAGCGATCGCTGCTCCTTAAAGAAACCCGGAAATCCCGAGCCGACATTTTCTTTATACAAGAGACTCACTTCGCCACGGAAAAAACGCCTAAACTACACCTGCACCATTTCTCACAAATATTTATGGCAACTAATCCTAAAAAGAAAAAACGGGGTAATTATAGCCATTAATGACTCTCTCCCTTTCCGATTCATCTCGAAAATAGCCGACCCACATGGACGCTTTTATATCCTCATTTGCCAGATAAATGACATAACCCACACATTGGTGAATGTATACGGCCCAAACAATGACCAAATGCAATTTTACCGAATGCTCTATAAGACCCTCTCAGATCATAAACAAGGCAAACTCATAATTGGTGGAGACCTCAACGTTATGAGCAACCCAATCGTGGACTCATCCTCTAAGAAGCCACCCACTAAATATACCTTTAATCAATTTCTACATGATCACGATTTGTATGATATATGGAGATGCCAACATGGCTCTGAGAGAGACTATACCTACTACTCCCCAGCACATCTTTCATACTCCAGAATAGATATGTTTATCACTGATAAATGGACATTACAACAAGTGACTTCCTCTAACATTGGAACCATATCCTGGTCAGACCACGCAGCAATCAGTATATCCTTGGATGACGATCGACGCTCGGCGCTCCCACCGATTTGGAGACTCAACTCTGCACTCCTGAAACTTCCGGACAATCAGAAACATATTTTAAAAGCCCACAAATTGTTTTTTGCTACCAACACCACTCCGGATATCTCAATTACTACACTTTGGCAAACTTACAAGGCCTACATGAGAGGTATCCTCATACAATTAAACTCCCGTATAAATAGACAGCGCTCTCAACAAATTGACCAGCTTCTAACCTCCATTAACCTAAATGAGGAAATTAACAAAAAACACCCTAACCCTGCTATTTCAGCAATTCTAAACCAAGATAGAAACAAATTACGCACCCTCTTACTCCACTCTTATGACACCAACCTCCAAAAAACAAAGACCAAATTTTATGCGCTCGGTAATAAAGCAAGCTCTCTTCTTGCTAAGACCATTAAACAAAAACGACTTAAGATCAAAATATCTATGATCCAGCATCCAATCACACATTCTCCTCTTACAAATCCACTAGATATTGCTAACGCTTTTGCAACATATTATCAGAAGCTATATAACATAAAAGACGACTCTAATACAACCCAGCCAACGATTCCCTCCATTGAACGCTTCCTGCATAACACCAATCTCGCCCACATTACCCCTTCTCAACTCGAATCTCTATCGGTACCAATCTCAACCTTAGAAATTGAAAAAGTCATAACCACTCTACCTTTAAATAAATCACCAGGGAATGATGGCTTCACTAATGAATACTACAAAACATTTACATCCGATCTTAAGTCACACCTATCTGCCCTCTACAATCACGTGGCATCTGACGGGGAATTCCCCCCTGACATGCTACAATCGATAATCACAACCATCCCAAAACCGGGCAAAGACCGCCAACTCGCTCAAAATTACAGACCGATCTCGCTACTTAATACAGACATAAAAATATATGCCAAGATAATTGCTCAAAGATTACTCCCATACCTACCTACATTGATCCATCCAGACCAAGTGGGTTTTATACCTGGTAGACAAGCTCCTGACGCCACCAGGCGAAATATATCTCTACTTCACCACCTTGAAACTGACAAACGTCCCTCCCTTTTTTTATCACTAGACGCGGAAAAGGCTTTCGACCGAATTCATTGGAAATTTATGACACTTACATTACAAAAGTTTGGCATTGCGGATTGGATCTTGTCGACGATCCTCACCCTTTACTCTAAACCTTCCGCTAGAGTCTTAACTAATGGCACGCTCTCACAGCCCTTTTGTATATCCAATGGAACCAGACAAGGTTGCCCCCTCTCCCCTATAATTTTTGCCTTACTTATAGAACCACTAGCGACTAACCTTAGAAACGACCCAAGCTTCATGGGAGTCAAATACCTCACCACTGAACACAAAATCAGTCTCTTCGCAGACGACATTATACTGATGATTACAAATCCATATAAATCACTCCAGACGATTTGTACGCACATTCAAAGTTACTCAGCGGTCTCATATTACAAACTTAATGAATCCAAATCATCAATTTTAAATTTATATACGCCCTCTATTACCCAGGACTTACTCTCTAAACAGTTCCCTTTTACCTGGGAAAAACACAGCATTCCTTACTTGGGGATTAGACTCACCCCTACGACTAACCACCTTTACCCAACTAATTACAGATCGCTACTTGAAACTATCCCACGGGATCTCAAGAGCTTTCGCACCTCTACTCTATCGACATTAGGTAGAATAGCAACTCTAAAAATGTGTATACTTCCTAAAATACTATACATTTTCCGAACACTCCCCATCCCAGTCCCATGCTCTTTCTTCACTAAACTCCAGGCCATATTAAACAAATTCCTATGGAACTCAAAAAAACCCAGATGCACCACGAATCTCCTAATACATCCAACCTCCAGAGGTGGAGCGGGCCTCCCACATATGAAATCCTACTACCAAGCTGTTCTATTAGATCAGCTCTTCTTCTGGTGGCACCCCTCCCCGGAAAAAATATGGACCACCTTGGAAACATCTGTGTACCTTCCATACACGATAACGAACATACTATGTCTACCTCGAGCGGCTCAGATTCAAGCGCTTCACAAACACCCATGCATACAGGCCTCCTTAACGGCATGGCACGATTTTGTTGACAACAATAAATTTGGGAAAAACAATGTTCAAACCCCTACCCCACTTTCGTCCTTGCATTACATCATACCTCATCTAAATCTAACAAAGTGGACGGCCCTTGGCATACTTCACATTCAAGACATATTCACCTCAAGCAAATTGGACTCCTTCTACACCATTCAAAGCAAATTTCACCTTCCTGGCAATGAACAATTTACATATATGCGCATAGCCCATGCACTCCACAAAACAAGTATCCCGCACACAACAGAAATTCCTGCAACTGCGCATCACTTCTTTTATAGAACCAAATACCCAAAAAAAGGAATCTCTGTCTTTTATACACTTATAACCGAAAGGCAATTTACAACATATACTTCCTCCTTAACCAACTGGGAGAAAAATTTCCAACAATCGATATCCCCAAGCATGTGGGAAAAAACATTTACCATTACGTACAAGGCCTCGAAATGTTCCTCCCACTGGGAAACATATTTAAAAATATTACATGAATGGTACCTAACTCCCACTAAATTATCAATATTTTATCCACAACACTCGCGAGCCTGCTGGAGACACTGCGGAGAGTCTGGTACACTATTACATATACTCTGGAATTGTAAGTCAATTAAGTCTTACTGGAACAAAGTTTTTCAAATCATTTCCTCAATTACAGGTATGTTGGTAACACCAAACCCCGCTTTAGCTCTCCTGCAAGTTGGCGTAGATAACTTTCCTACAAATTCACGCACCATTGTTATACATACTTTAGCAGCAGCAAAAACCAATATTACCAGACTATGGCGCTCTACTACTACTCCCCCTTTGTCTCGCCTCTTTTCCGATCTCAATCTTCAATGTGAAATGGAAAGAAGGATTGCCTTACAAAACTCCACCTCTCACAAATTTAATACCCAATGGTCTAGATGGCTTAAAAACCCAAACTGTTCTGTAAAATGATTACTAATTCTACCCATTGTATTACATATAACTCGTCATCCGATGGTGCCCTCTCTCTTCTTTTCCTTTCCCTCCCCATTTTCTACTTCCCCCCCCCCTCCCTACTCATAATCTTTTGTTCTCTAGACTGGTTCACATGACAATGAGCATACCTCTCATGTATACAATTGGAACCTAAAATATCCCCAGCCTATTGGTGGGGATCTTCCACTCCTACTCCTCTATTCATGCATTATAATCCTTCGAGTGAACCCTTCTAGTTTCATGTTAATATGTTAATATGTTTACCCTTTTGTATGTTGAAAAAATTTTTTTTTCCTTCAATAAAAACCATTTGAATATAAATACAATCTCTAGGGAAATATGATCCATATGTCCTAGCCTACACAGAGGGACATACATTTACATAAACATTAAACATGTAATTAAAAAAAAATGTTAAGTATGTAAATAAGAAATAAAAATAACAGGTATATTTAGAACTAATTCTATCAGTCAAAACTAGAAACTTTTAGGGACCAAACCACACACCAAAAGCTTTAATCTTTGGGCCTCAACCATCTGCCCCAAGACTATTGCTAACATGCACAATATGTCAAAGCAAAAAAAAAAAAATTGCAAGTACAGTAAAATACTTGCTGATTTGTCAAAAAACGATTAAGTTCCTAATTCCATTCTAGGTTGACAACTCAGTGCCTTTGCTGCACTATAATTTTCTAGCGGAGTGCCCATTCGCTCAGCATGCTCAGATGCAGGTGCAGGCCCCTTTAACTTCATTTTCCACATCTCCCTGATTTCCTACATATGCCCAAGGAAGACATGTTCCTCAGGTTCCCCACCTCAGCTGCTTAGAGAGGCCACACCTAATGAAGCACAGGTAGCTGACCATGTGATCTACAGCCAACTAAGAGGCCCTCTATTATCATAACTGTGGGCGGTCAGGCAAAACTCTAATAGCACACAGTTTCTCTAAAAGACCCAGCTACTGTGGGTAGATCCTCCCCAATTGCTACCACAGTACTCTAGAGCCAGAGGGAGGTCCTTTGTCCTTGAATCCCTCCAGCTGTTCACTTGTGTTCACTTGCATTATCAGAGCTATCCTGGACTTCATTGTGAGAGACACTGCCTATGGGGATAATCACTAGTAACTGAGAAAAACAAAACAGTGGGTGGACTGGCCTTGTGCATTAGCTTTTGGCTAATAGGCTCTGAGGAAGAGGCTAGTCCTCAAAACACGTCAGCCATTTTGGATGTCCATCATTCTCATCACCATTCAGAAATGCAGAGCGAATTGACAGAGCGGTCTCACATGATGTGTTTATATTCATGTACTTTTGTGAGTAGAATACTTTCTTTTAAATGTAATAAACATACTTTTAAAGGTAATGCACAAGGCCGGTGCGCCCTCTGCTTTGTTTTTCTCTATTAGTACTTTTGGACTCCCTGGTTCTTTAAGGGTAGCAAGGCGTGCATATTCCAAGACATTCGTTGTGTGATCCCTATGACATAGAGTCCATCCCTAAGTGCAGGAGTATTTGGGTTTTCCACTTTCACATCACGGATAATCACTAGTAGTTGTGTTCTGTACTGTTTTACTGAAGTAGCAATTCTCAACCTTAGTCTATGTTGTGACAGTGTCTTATAGAGACTATATAGCCACTTGTTACCCTAACTGAGTCACAGAGATGTTCATGTGATGAGTTTACGTTTGTGCAGATTAAATTATTCTTCAGTGTATGCATAGTTTTTTAGCCATTATGAACATGTTTTGCATTGTTGCTCTTACCATTGCACCTGTTTATATTCAGCAAGTTACTTTCTGTCTAATCACCCATTCTGCTAAAATCCAAACTAGAATTGTAAGGCCTGACTGCTGAACTACAGAACTCCACCTATCTCCAGTCCCTCTCTGCCCCACTCCACATTCATATATTTATTAATCTCCTAGAAAAACAATGCTACTACCTTAACTCCCTAGTACCTGCCTGCACAATGTGTTTAGGTTAAGGACTCTTGGGAGATGTAGTTGTGGTGTTATACTTACATCAGTAGCAACTGATCTCCCGGCATCCGCTCCTACAAGAGCTTTACACATCCAGTAATGATGTCACAGAGAATAATGAACTCTGTTGCTATAGGAACAAGGTCAAAGAAAATATTTGCAGGGTGCTCTAGTGTAAGAAACTTGAGGGTAAATTTAGGTAGTGCCTGGACATACACCTTAAAAAGAATGCATGCATAACATATTGTAACTGCATTAAATAAAGCTATTTATGGATTAGCCTGTAAAAGTTGGGGATATAAGCAGCTTCATTGTTTTTTCTGGATATATTCTCTTTACGTATTATGATCTGGACAGAAAAACATAGTTTTGTATGTTTTATTATCTTGGATAAATCTGAAAATTGTGCATGAACTTTTAATATTTATGATTTCCAGCCACTAATTTAAGCTCTGGTATCCTTTCCACATGTTTACCATGTGACCTAATCTTCACCACTTTACTGAATTGTACGTTAATTATTTTTACAAATCTCAGTAGCTGAAGCACAGATTACACGCACAGTCAAGTCATAGAAGTTACGTTTCCTCACTACCTCCGTATTCTATATGGCACTGTCTAGATTTTTTTGTAAAGAAAAGTATTCTAAAAGGATTGTCATTGGTATATCTGCAAACATAACATTTGATATAAACAGTAAACAAAATACTAAATAGTAATTTACAATTTTAAACAAACTTGCCCAAAAACAAGTATAGTTTTCTTTAACTACAATATAGTTCACGTTATAAGTATAACTTACATTAATGTGCTATAGCAGTTATTGGGAAAGCTTGAAATGACTGCTGAAATCTGCTTAGATATGCTATATTTTTCCGTGCAGCTGAAGGTTTTTTCATCTCTAGGAAAACAATGTGTAAATAATTCAGAAAACGTCAATTAATCTGAGTTTATTGCTCACAGTTCATCATTTTTAGATCTTTTTTTTCTCCATATTTATACTTTTGGAAGATTAAATTTGCTTATGCTGCAGTTTGGATAGTTTGTTGCAGAGGAGTTTATTGACAATATAATTATATACTTTGTTTAGTAGCTAGCTTGGATATAATGAAATAAATACAAATAATATCTTTAATCCTTTTAAGGCAATACAAAAAATATTTTCACACGCCTGATGGTAGAGTTTTTATGTACATAAAAATGACCAGGTTTTGACCAGTTGCATTTCAGTTAAGGGAAAATATATTATCAATGTAAGTCAAATCTCAGAATGGGTTGTAAATATATTAACCATCTGTTTAAGTATAGATCCTTAAAAGGGATTGATATATTTATGAAAATATTTAGGGCAACACAATTTAAATGTTATACATGTTTTGTTATTTTGGGTATATGTGAATTATTGTGTATGGATATGTTATAGTTATATTTTCCAGAAGCTAGAGGTTTGGACTAATTTTCCACATGCTTCCCAGACTCTCCTACACTGCTTTACAGTAGTTAACAGAGTTCAAAAGCTCAATCTCAAATATACACACAACTGAATGATTTGAGTGACTCATCCTCCTCTTTCTGTATTCAGAAGGCTATGTGCATACTTTTGGTTAGAGATATTCTGAAAAGAGTTTATGCCTTGTTCCTACTTTAGAAAACCAATCAGTATAGAAGTATCTGTATAAACTGGACAGGAAGTGGAAAAACATTTGACCAACATAAAAATTAAGAGCAAATATAAGGCTCCATTCACATCAAATCCGATTTTGAAATTGTGCGACTTACAGTGAAGTCGCACGATTTCAAAATCGGGGGAGATGCCGATTTCCTTGCAATTTGCAAGACATCTGACACAGATGCCTATGTAAATTGCAACAAAAGTAGTACATGTACTACTTTTGAAATTGGTGCGGCTCTGACCAAGTTGGAACCGCACCGATATGACCGCTCTAAAAGCAAATCGCATGCCAAGTCGCATTCAGTGTGAGCCAGCCCTAAATGTACAGCAAACTTTTGCAAAATGATTATATGATTAAAAAAAGTCCTCCTGCCCATTATGATTTACAGTTTAGAGCAGGGTTTTGGAACCTTGGGGATCTGCAAAATTTCCCCAGGCATTCGGCCACCTCCACTGTTGCAGCAGATTTCACTTTCTGACCAATAGTGGCTTTATTATCCTTCCAACAGTAGTTGTCCCTGTGTTTGGAACAATTTTCAGGCTATCAACACAGCAGGGTTGGCAATGATGAGGATAAAAAGAGTAAAGTATTTTGTATGATAGAACAAACAGAAGATTTGGGTGGATTAAATGAATGAGAGAGGAAAATAAGAAGTAGAAGAGCAGCTGAGGTGCAAAGGTAGAAGTGTATATGTGAAACTGTGGAGGGTGGGGGGCTAAAATGTGAGATGAAAAAAGGAATAGTGAACATTCCAAATATGTGTAGAGTAGGGTTTCTAAACAGGTTCAATTACACTGTTGTTAAAATAAATACCAGTGCATTTGGGTTGATTTACTAAAGGCAAATAGACTGTGCTTTGCAAGTGCACTTGTAGTGCACTTGGAAGTGCACTGAAAGTGCAGTTGCTCTAGATCTGAGGAGAACATGCAAGGAAAATAAAAAAAAAACAGCATTTTTGCTTGCACATGATTGGATAAAAGAAATCAGCAGAGCTTCGCCTTATTTCAGAGCTACCCCTGGGATCTAAAGCAACTACACTTGGAGTGCACTTGCAGTGCACAGCCTATTTACCTATAGTAAATCAACCGCATTGTGTTGTTTCCACTGGGCACCAGTGCACTGTTTGTGTTAGTGTCAGTTTTATTTATTATTTATGCATTTATTTATTATTATATCTAAAACTCACTTATCACCCTAATGGTCCATGAGCTATAGATCAAAAAATTATTTCACAGTTTCCCTGAAAATATTTTCAAGGGTTCCTCAAATGGAAGGAGGTTGAGAAAGGCTGGTCTAGAGAAAGTGTGAATAGAACAGAAAGAACAAGTACGTCTTACATAATTTGACAGTGGGATTTCGTTACTAAAGGAATAAGGAATGTTCACTGAGCAAGTTGAATGTTACTAACATTCCTTATACTTGATTGGACGGTGAAAGTGAACACGGCTACTTTGCAAAGTAAATTTATACTTTGTTAAGTAAAAATCTGTTTCTCTACTAAGCAAAGACCAGTGTGTACTTTGACAGACAACGATGGAATAAATTAATTACTAAAGTGGTAATATTAGGCAAGATTATGCATGTTTAGCTAAGAAACAGAGTGTGAAGGCTTGTCTTGAAGTTTAGAGGTGTTGGTTAGCTCTAATAAATAGCAATGTTGGAGTCAAAATGGTCACATTTCAAGCAAAGCAAAAGGCAACATTTGGTAGTGTACTGCTCTTTTTATTAATAATTTAGAAGAAGGTTGGCTTCATGCACTTGCATTTGGGGTAATAGAAAAAAGTGAAGAGATTCAAAGAAGGGACTGGCTAAAGAGAGCTTTTTAGATACTTGAAGAGTACTTTCTGGGCCTTGGGTATTCAGCGGAGAGAAGCAGTGACAAGTCATTTGTAAAACACAGTGAAGACAAAGAGTAGTGAAACATAAATATGATCTGTGAATATTTTTATTAAATTGCATACGCCAGCCTCAAAGTTAGTTTACTAATCTTCCTCTTGGTTGGATCAGCTTTTTGAAGGGTAATTTGATTACCTGTACCCCCTAAATCTGTTTGATTTTTACACAGTCACTTGTGTTTGAAGAACACCTTCTCAGATCAGTTTAAAATGGATTTTTAAGTGTAGATATTTTAGTCTGAATATTTTTATTTTGTTACTATGAAGTTAAAAAGTGTAAGTAAATGTACATACAATATGGTGAATATGTGAAGCTGCACTCAACAATGTGCAAAGTGAAATAAAAAAGCAGGATGTTTGCTTGTGCACAATTGCTGATTGAATTGCACACAACTTTGTCTTATTTCCTAAGCTCTGTGAAACATGTGTATATGTATCTAAGTTTAAGTAGTTATGAATTTTCTTATATACAAGTATTTATGCAATTTTTAATAATACATTCTTTTATTTCATGTTATTTGATTTTAAGACCTTCCTCCTGGCCCAGTCATTGTGAATGTCTACAATGGAGAAAACATCACAGCAAGCACCCAAATTGAGTATTACTCTACAATTCAAGACCTGAAATTCCTGCTTTGCAAAGTGGTAGATCCAATAACATTTATTTGTCAGGTAAATATGCAAATCACAATTTATATATCTTAAATTCATTGTGGGATGTCAAAGTCAATATTATATACTGAATATGTAAAATACAATATTAAATATATACAGTAAGTACATATGAGCTGGCTAAAATGTCATTTTTTGCCTTTAGGCAAGTAATTTCAATTGGAAGTCCAGCTAGTTTTTCTTTAGGCAAGTAATTTCAATTGGAAGTCCAGCTAGTTTTTCTTTAGCTTTTTTGTTTTTAGGCTTGGATGGAATGGGAATGAGGGCACCGTTTATTTTTGGCTTCAGCAGAAGTCATGGCCCTGTGTACAGCCTGAGAACTGAATTTAGAGGCCCCATAAGGATACAGGGATTGATTTGATGACATCTTTCTTTCCAAAGGACCACTTACCAGTTTACTTTCAGCACTAGTTTAGCTGAAGCTCCCTCTTTCTCCAACAAGAAGCCTGCGCTCCAAAGGAATGCCCTTTATATGACATCATTGCTCTTATAAGGAATATTCACTACCTTGGTCATGACATTGCATGAGCAGGAGTCTAGCTATTTGACTATGGGCTTCTTATATAGGGGCCCAGTATGCAGTTTTCTAGTAGTGAATTCGGAAGTGGTCCATTGGACCATTTTTATCAGTTCACTAACACATGGATCAAATAATATTTATATGTTGTACCCAACAAAGAGAGGAAAGGACAACCCTCTCTCAACCAAAACACAGAGCAGATTTTTCATCTCATCATGGAACTTGAAATCATCCTTTAACAAAATTAACAAAAGCTGATATATACAATGCATCTACACTCAGTATATTTGTGCTTTCTTCATTCAGGATTAGAGATTGTGTTACTGCATATAAATTAATGTCCTCATGAGCTTCAATAGTGTCTTGGAAATTCGCTTTTAACGAATTTCTCCTTACCGTGAGTACTCGCAGTTGGATGCGCAGCAATCCCCCATAAAGCTGTGCGAATCTCGCTTACCGCGACTGCAGCTAAACTCCACAATTCCTGCGCCTCAAACTGGTCTAGCTCTGTTGAGATGTGGGGAAAATGGAGCTCCAGTTACCTAGGAATGATCACACGACACTCTCAGGTTGCTGTTGGAATTCACATAGGGAACGTTTCCATCCTCAGCCTCCGGTTTTATTACAAGCACACACATGCCCCCCACATGAGTCAGGTCAATCCCCTCCCACAGAACAATGCATGGGGAGTGTCTATACACAGAATGTACATCCTGATTGGAGCATAGCCTTTCCTTTTATTTATACTGGAAACCAGATCTCCCCTCCCCCTTTCCCATGGTGAGCTCTCTGAGGAGAGTAAACTTCCCCCTATCCTATCAGCTCCTAGCAGTATCTCCATTCTCTGTGCAAGCATCGCCTACATTAAACAGTGTCAGTCTGTATCTGAATGGACCCGATACAATCTTTATTAAAACACATCCATCCAGATACAGTTCAGGTCGGTAATGGATTGTAAGATATACATGAGCCTACACGTGGAGCTCGCACTGCCTGGCACCTGGCGATACGAAGTCCATGTGGTACTATGCTGCTGATATGTGGATACAGGCCCGCGGCCTACCGCCGGCAGCATTCGCATCGAATGCCGTGGTCGTATACACACCACTCTATAAGCGCAGATCTGCCATCTCATCCATTACCGAGCTGAGTACTGTAATACATACATTGTACATGCGCATGGCCCAATTGCAGCCTTCAGAGCTTTAATTATGCCACACGAGAGACATATGAATAATACTAATATATGACACATTTAAAGTTCAACCTGTAAATACAAAATTTCCATGACAATAGTATGTACAACGACTCATGTCTTCTTAAGAAAGTTCCCCTTAGAGGACAAATATAGACATGGCTGTTTTATGCTTACATAGTTACGTTTGTTTTACATAACAGCAAGGGAAGCAGTGTAGAGTATTACTGTAAAACATTATCAGTTTTACTGTAAACAGGACATCAATAAGCAATAAAAACTGAAATGGCACTTCTGCTTTTCTAAGCAACAGCTTAAAACATATAGCATCTTAACTCATTCAGAGGAATTAATACTTCCACTTGCAGCAAACCAATTCTTCAAGTATGGCTTGTTTAAAAAACAAGAGCTGCAAAAATATATTAACCTAAGTCTATGCATCTCTCATGTTTACAGAGGGAGGATCCAGGCAGACTTTAACCACTTGAGCTCCTGAGGATTTACCCCCTTTAATGACCAGGCCTCTTTTTGCTACTCGTCGCTGCACTAATTCAACTGATAATTGTGCGGTCATGCAATGCTGCACCTAAACGTAATTTATGTCCTTTTTTTCACACAAATAGAGCCTTCTTTCGGTGGTATTTGATCACCTGTGCGCTTTTTATTTTTCACAATATAAACAAAAAAAGACCAAATATTTTGAAGAAAAATGATATTTTTTACTTTCAGCTATAAAAAATATATAGTAAACTCAAAGTTAGTTATAAATTTAGGCCAAAATGTATTCTGCTACATGTTTTTGGTAAAAAAAAATCCCAATAAGTGTATATTGATTGCTTTGTGTGAAAGTTATAGCGTCTACAAACTATGGTATAGATACTGCAATTTACGACATTTTTTTGCTATACAGCGCTGCGCTAGTTTAACGGACAATTGCGCGATCATGCAATACGGTACATAAATGAAATTTATGTCCTTTTTTTAACACAAATAGAGCATTCTTTTGGTGGTATTTGATCACCTGTGCACTTTTTATTTTTGGCGCTATAACCAGAAATCGTTTTGAAGAAAAAAAAATTTTTTGGAAAAAAACAATATTTTCTCATTTTGGTCATAAAAAATATCTAAAAAACCTAAAATTTCGTCATAAATTTAGGCCAAAATGTATTCTGCTACATGTTTTTGGTTAAAAAAATCCCAATAAGTGTATATTGATTGCTTTTTGTGAAAGTTATAGCGTCTACAAACTATGGTATAGATAATGGAATTTACACAGCTTTTACTTTCTGACTGTCCATCACATTTCTTGAGGTGCTAAAATACCAGGATAGTACAAACACCCTCAAATTACCCCTTTTTGGAAATTAGACACCCTAAGCTATCTGCTGAGAGGCATATTGAGTCCATGGAATATTTATTTTTTTTCCACAAGTTTCTGGAAAATGACAAAAAACTTTCTTTTTTTTTTACACGAAGTTGGCATTTAAATGATTTTTTTCTCGCACAAGCCATGGGTATATGTGGAATTACACCACAAAATACATTCTGCTACTTCTACTGAGTATGGGGATACCACATGTGTGAGACTTTTTGGGAGCCTAGCCACATACAGGAGCCTGAAATCCAATGACCACTTTGAAAGTCTGAAGGTGCGTAACTTCCTCATTACACTTCCTCACTACCTATCACAGTTTCGAAGGCCCTGACATGCCAGGATAGCCCCAAACCCCCCAAATGACCCCTTTCTGGTAAGTAGACACCCCAAGGAATTTAAAAAGAGGCATGGTGAGTAATTTGCAGATCTCATTTTTTCTCACAAGGTTTTGAAATATAAAAAAAATAGAAAAAATGTTTTTTGTTTTTTTTTTTCATTTTCCAAAGACTTGTGGCAACAAATGAGATCTGCAAAATACTTACCGTGCTTTTTATCAAATTCCTTGGGGTGTCTACTTTCCAAAAAGGTGTAATTTGGGGGGGGTTAGGTGCTATCCTGGCATTTCAGGGTCTCCGAAACTGTGATAGGTAGTCTGGAAGTGTAATGAGGAAATAAAGCCCTTTAAAAGCCTGAAGGTGCTTATTGGATTTTGGGGTCCTGTACTTGGCTAGACTGCCAAAAAGTCTCTCACATGTGGTACCCCCATACTCAGAAGAAGTAGCAAAATGTATTTTGGGGAGTAATTCCACATATAACCATGGCATGTGTGAGCAGTAAATAATTTAAGTGACAATTTTGTGTAAAAAAAAAAATACATTTATTTTTGTCATTTTCCAAAAACTTGTGGTAAAAAAATAAATTCTTCTATTGATTCAACATTCCTCTCAGCAAATAGTTTGGGGTGACTACTTTCCAAAAAGGGGTCATTTTGGGGGGTGGGGGCGTTTTATGCCCAGCATTAGAAGTTTATGCCACACATCATTCACTCTTCTAACCACCTGAAGACCAAGCCTTTTTGTTCACATGAAAAAAAATCTGTATTTTTTGCTAGGAAATTAATTTAAACCCCCAAACATTATATATTTTTTTAAAGCAGACACCCTAGTGAATAAAATGGTGGGTACTACAATTTTTTATGGCACATAGTACTTGTGCAGCGATTTTTCAAACGCAATTTAAAAAAAAAAAATACACTTTTTTTTACTTTTAATGCAGAAAAACACAATATATTGGCCAATTGTTTGGTAAAATATAAAAGATAATGGTATGCCGAGTAAATAGATACCAAACATGACATGCTTTAAAACTGTGCATGCCCCGTGCAGTGGCGACAAACTGCAAACATTTTTAATATCCATAGGCAGCGCTTTAAAAGCCTTTAAAAGCCACCATTTTAGATTTACAGAGGATGTCTAGTGTTAGAATTACTGCCCTTGATCTGACGTTCACGGCAATACCTCACATGCATGGTGCAACCGCTGTTTACATAACGGCACAGGGTCAAGGCTTGTGCACACAGGTGTGCGTGCATGGGAGGGGCAATTTTTTTTTTTTTAGTTATTTTGATCTTTTTTTATTATTTTTACATTGTACCTTTCATTTTTTTTTGTTTAATCACTTTTAATGCTATAACAGGGAATGCAAATAACCCCTATAACTTCAATGCGCATTGTCATATTCTTTTTTGAGAGATCTGGGCTCTATCAGATTCTAGATATCTCCTCTGCCCTTACATTATCTAATCAAACCAAAATCGGTGTGATCAGATGCTTTCCCAATTTACAAATGGCGCTGTTTATATCCTGCAAAACTGAAGTGATGAAATGCTTGTAGCTTCCGAATTCCTAGACTATAGAGATGATTGGCACCATTCTGGTCTCCAATCAGCTCTATGGTCAGCTGGCAGAAACACCGGCTGCATTCTCAGGTTCCCCTGATGGCACGGGACTGCCCGAGAAGGCTGTGGAAGGCAGCGGGGGAGGGGGGGACATCATCTTCCACTGCTTGTAAAAGCAATCCTGCAGCTAATTAGCCACTAGGATTGCTTTTACATGAAAGCCGATCACCGGCTGAAAAAAACGACACCAGGATGATGCCTGCAGCTGTAGGCATCATCCTGGTATAATCATTCAAATCCAGAGATGTACCAGTACATCGCTGGTCCTTGTTGGTTATATATGCTATGTTCTTTTTTTTTTTTGTATTCAGCCAGTGGACTGAATGAAAAATGAGAAGAAATCTCTGCCAGAAAAAGTGTGTGGTATGCCCACCATTAGAATATACCACCTGCATCCACCCACTTCTAATGGTGGGCACACACTAGGTCACACTTTGCCACAAGTGCCAGTTCCAAGATTGAATAAATATCTAAATAGTGTCACGCTTGAATAAAAATTGTCCACGTATAAGTGGTACCCCATATGGAGAAATGATGACACCAAGTCCCAAACTATCTTGCCACTGCTCCCCATGTAGTCTGGGCATCCAGACGGGCTCCACGTGACTATCTTTTCCCTCGTAAATCCGAAACTTATAAGTATAGCCTGTTGTCCTCTCACAGGTCTTTTACATCCTGACCCCATATCTGGCATGCTTGCAGGGGAGAAATGTAAGGTGGCTAGAAAAATTAATGAGGGACTCCTCAAAGCAGATGTTTTGCTGGGGAGTATAGACATCTGCAAATTTTAGGTTAAGGTGATTTGCGAGGGGCTGAATTTTGTGGAGCCGGTCAAATTCAGGGTTACCCCAAGGATGACAGAGTGTATTGTCGCTGAAATGCATAAAACACATTATACTCTCATATCTATGCCTGGCCATGGCAGCAGAGAACACGGGTATATGATGAATCGGGTCTGCGGACCAATACAACCGCAATTCATTTCTTTTAGTAATGCCCATGTTGCGGGTTAGGCCCAAAAAAAATGTAAATTTGAAAACCGTAATGAGTTTCCATTTGAATGGTCTGGCAAGGTTTGAATTTGGGTTGGCGGCGATAAATTGTTGTGCACATAAAATGCTTTGATCAATCAACGCATACAGATATTCCGTGAAAAACAGCTCCAAAAATCAAGGAGGTATGTGAAAGACCAAGATGTACTAGACCACTGGTACTCGACAGTTCACCAAAAGGTAGAGCGGCACTAGTACTGTTACTCTGCTGCATATGAGAGTCATCAAAATTTACCGGCAAGTGCTAACAGAGATCAGGCCTGATTCTGCGAACACTGCGGTTTTGTGTGCAATGTATCAAGTGACAGTGACCTACTGACACTGCACTTGCTGGGGGAGAAGGGGGGGTAAGCGTTGGGGCTAAACGCAGGTGTTGGGCTGATCCCGCTAACGCTGCGTTTTTGGGGACGCTATACTAATGTGAACGCTGGTATAGTGCTGATCTGATCAAAGATATTGACCTGTTCAGACACTATACTAGCAATGGAGGTTTATTGTACATGAGCATGCTCCTGGCAATCAAGGGGTTAAATGTGATGACTGGTGTACTGACGGGCAATCTGACGCTATCTGGGAGGGGTGTGAAAACCACAGGAGCGCGAATCACGTAAATATATATATATGTGATTTTGCGTACCCATGCCGCCCTGTAGCAGTATTTCTGCTGTAGGGTCGTCAGGAAGCAGTTACAGAAGAGGTTTGTGTTACGGCGCTGCATTACTTTAACTGACAATTGCGCGGTCATGCAACACCACACCCAAATTAAATTTACATCCTTTTTTTCCCACAAATTGAGCTTTCTTTCGGTGGTATTTGATTGCCTGTGCGTTTTTAATTTTTTGCGCTATAAAAAGAAAAGGCTTACAATTTTGAGAAAAAAAACAATATTTTGGACTTTTTGCTATAAAACATGTCTAGTAAAAAAAATTTAAAAATCTAATTTTGTCACAAATTTCATCCAAAATGCATTCTACGACATGTCTCTGCTAAAAAAAATTCCCAATACGTGTAAATTAATTGGTTTACATGAAAGTTAGAGCGTTTACAAATGGCGGTAAAGATACTGGGATTTTTAATTTTTTTTATACTAATAATGGCGGCGATCAGCGACATATGGTGGCGATCAGCGACTTATGGCGGGACATTTTGACACTGGGGGGAACTGACTTGGGGTCACTGACATATCCAGTGACACCAATACAGTGATCAGTGACATTGACACTGTACTAATGGCACTGGGGAGGAAGGGGTTAACATTTTTAGTGTTAACTGTGTGAGGGGAGTGTTTTACTAGGGGGCGGGGGTGTGTGCTGGACTGGGACAGGCTGATCGTGAGAGAAACTCTTCTCTCCCTCTTCAGCTTGTCACGAGCTGACAGGCAACTGACAGCAGGGCTGTGTATAAACAATGCAGCCCTGCTATCTGTCAGCGATCACCGCTCATCACGGGGAAACGGCCGGTAATGACCGGCCGTGACCCAGCGGCGGA
Source organism: Staurois parvus (assembly GCF_062004578.1). Classification (NCBI taxonomy): domain Eukaryota; kingdom Metazoa; phylum Chordata; class Amphibia; order Anura; family Ranidae; genus Staurois; species Staurois parvus. The sequence goes on along the minus strand of NW_028318040.1, from coordinate 7,283,871 downwards.
GACCCGCTGTTGACACCCGCGGGACAGGTAGGGAGGGCGCGCGCCTACCTGTTTTGCAAAACGGCGTTTTAAAACGTGGTTTTGCGCAGCAGTGCCGCCTTGCAAACGTACATATGCAGTGGCTGGGGCTGAAGAAGTTAATGAAGGAATGCCTCAAGAGACCATGGGGTTCATTTACTGAGTCCTCATGCACACTTGACGTTTTTACAGCTACTGTTTTTGGCTTTTAACAGTTTTTTCAACAGCTAGTAAACCCCCGTGGAGAAAAACCCCAGGACTAGTGGGATTCTAGAGGAGCTTTTTTAGCTGTAAAAATGCTCTAATGCTGAAAATCACTGAAAAATGCAGCAAAAAGCAGTAAGCCAATGTTTTTGGACATTTTTTGCCCCCCCCCCCCCCCCCCAATTTTTTTGGGTAAAAAAAAACCACTAAAAACCTCAAATGCGGAAAAACGCAAGAAAAGGTCGCAAAACTTATCAAATCACCGCTTAAAGCTAATGCAAAAAGGCTAACAAAAGCTGAAAAAATGTTTTTAATGTGACTTTACACAGCTAACATTACCAGCGTGTGTCAAAACGTCCAGTGTGCATGAGGAGTTAAACTGCAGAGTGCAAAATCTGGTAGAGCTGTGCATGGTAGCCAATCAGCTTCTAGCTTCAGCTTGTTCAATTAAGCTTTGATGGAAAATCCTGGGCACTAATTGGTTTCTGTGCAGAGCTGAACCAGACTTTGCACTCTCCAGTTTTAGTAAATTAACCCCTATGCATACCTCCTTTATGTTCAGTCCCAGTGCACTCTGGTTCAGTCCCAATACCAACTTTTTAAAACCGTAAGGAATCATGGCTGTTCATCTTTTTTTTTTGCTATTTCAAATGAACACAAAAAAAGGCCAAAGGCCGATTTCCATAAATAATACATGCCTTTTCTTTCTTTCTTTTTTTAATTATCTCACATTTTCCATTGCAAAGGTTTTATTCAATGCATTTTTAAAGTAATAAAGGACACCAATGGCAAAAATGTGTCAAACCTAACATTTTGTAAACATATACATTTGCTAGCACCACAAACAAACATCCCATTACTTGCTGACCAGACCCACCCAGGCTTTCACTAAGCATGAAAAAGTTATTGGATGAATTCTTTTTAGCCTTGGTTTAAACAGCACTGTAGCTGATGCATCTACATTTGTTGGTGAGTTTAAAGGGGAAGTATGACTCAAGCTCTTTTATTCCTACTTCACCTGTGGATCATAGGAGGGCACTTTGTTCTGCACTCCTGTGACCGAGATTCAGCTGACAGTGGGCTAAAGCATGCTATAGGCTGAAGTTACAGAGCCAGTCCAGGCTCTGCAGGGATCCTGACAATAATGTTGGGATCCACCAAGATCCAACAAGATGCCTGACTGGCAGCTAGCTCAGCTCTTCAGCACACCCCTAAGAGCCTGAGTCAGCTGATCCCACCCCTTTACACTCCTCTCTACTGATAGTCACAGCTCTGTTCTCATAGTGGACTCAAGAGTTGAGTAATCAGAGGTTTTTGATTGCTCAGTTCTCAGTGTAGAGCTGGTGGGGGAGAGTTGCAGCTTGGATTGATGCTGCAGCCACCTAGGTTTTTTTAAACTTCGTTTTTAAATGTGCATCTACAAAAGTCACAGCCTAGCAGAACACAGTAGTACTCCCTGATTTCTCTATTGGTTTTTGATCTTGAAACCTAGCTGTAAAGTCTAAATCTAGCCACATAGCAACTATGTAGTGCAAGGTCCTTACCAAAAAATCCATGAAAACTATACAACCATGATATATCCAAGAGGTGCTGGGACTTTGAAATAGTGGGGGTACAAAAGCAATCAGAGTGCTCACTGTCTCAGGTTAGGCTGCACACAACAGACAGGGCTACTCTCCTGTGGGTACCCAGCAGGTTACCAGAAAAAACACTAGCCAATTGAAGTAGAACTAGACCAAAGGATAAAAAATTCCAAATTCATTAATTAGTTTACACTAAAAAACAGCCAGCGCATTTCAGGGGTTTAAAAAAAACATCAGTTGAATAGACTCAAAATATGGCCAGAAAAAACTCCCCCTTTATCAGGGCTTCAGTTCAATAGACTCTAAATAGGGGTTCCTTGTGTGAACCTATGTTGGGAAGCTAATTGCTGGATCTTGAGAGTTACCGGACAGCAGTGTCTGAGAGAAATCATGATAAGAACATTATGACAGGTGTAGCCATCCTAATAGTAAATCTGAATTCCAAGAAGATATAAAAGACACATTATTGCAACAAGGTATTCATCTATAAAACAAAATTACATTTATTTTTCAATTAAATTCAACTGCTGTAAATATCTGATTTTGACTTGCCATTGTCCTCTTTCATTTCCCTATAAAACAGCATGGTGGAGAATATAAAGGGGCCAATCAGGATTTTCACATGCAAATATGCTGAAAAGAAAATGTTAACAGGAAGAGAGAGCAGAGCAAGCAGAAAGAGAGATGATATGTGCTTGCAAATCTCTATTATCTGCAAAAGCATTACTCAATTCAGGAATCTAGCCAAACATGATTCATGAATTGGGTGATTGGACAAAACTGTATGCATCATCATTCCAGGAATATCACTGAAAAGACGTTCATATTATTATGATCTGTGTTTAGAGGCTGCAACGTGTTGTATTTATCATCATGTTATACGTTTGAATTGGAATATTAACTCATGCAGGATTTGTTTAAATCACTAGGGAGGTACACAGGTTAAGCAGAATGGGTGAATGGGGAGAAATAGTACTAACAGTGATATATTAACTTTTTAAAAAAACTTTATATTGTGATAGTAGGATGTAAGCAAATGCATATATTGAGCAAAATGAAGACACTTTTCAATGTGATTGCTGGATTTGTTTTTTAGACTTGAGATACTGACATGAAAAATAAAAATGCTATTGCAATTCTACCAAAAGGTCCAATGCTAAAGTAAAAGGTCACTGAGTACACTGTCAATTATGCAAGAGCTGAACTTGCTCATGGCAATATAATCAAATAATGCATATATCTTTGCAAACTGAAAAGGTGTCACAGTAATATAAGTTGGAAAGAAAATACAGCTCTTGTCTTTTCAGTTGTTTCAGAAGTCATTCAACTGACTGCACATGACATTGATTTCTTGAGCTGGAAAGGAAAATTCATTCCCCTCGTTTATTGTTTTTAATCATTACATGGCAAAACAAAGATGTGTAATCTTATGTAGTATTTTTAGTTAGTCTCCTTGCCAAATACAGATACATAACAACAATCTGAGGGCAATCTATGGAGAACACAATAAATAAAGCTTAATTGCGTAAAATTTTAAGCTTAACTTAGTCACAAATACAGAAACGCAATGGTAGGTGACATTTGGTATATTCTCTTTATAGTATAACTAAAGCCAAACTTTTTTTATTATTTTGGATACAGTGGGGAAAGTCATAATATCTGTCCTTTTTTCACCCTCTTTATTTGAACCCAGTCAGCATTGGTAGCTGAAGTGATGAAAAATCCAGCATTACAAGTTGCCCCCAGATCAGGAGTGAAGGTTAAATGGGGACACTTGCTCCCATGAAAACCATCCAACGGAGGATTTGGTCCTATTTTGGAATATTTTCCCTAACTCATAGTTGTGTCTCCTGGACAGAAAGTGAAGAGAAAGCTCCCAAGTGGAACACAGCAAAAAAAGGGCAACATTTTAAAAAATACTTAGTTTATCTGAAGCTAAAAAAATATTTTTACAAATCAAAACCCAGGAACAAAACTTGTATACTGTATATTACAGTTTACCGTTCCTTATATGTGGATAACATCTGTATACCGTATATATGAAAGAGCAGTGTTGTCACCCAAGGACAGGACATTTACTAAGACTAGAGGACACATCCCTTTCCTTACCATCATATATATTGGCAGATATCTTTTTATTCCACTAAAAGAGCTGGAAACAATACCAACTGGTAATAGTCAGCAGAGACAAAGAGCTCAGGATGTGATCTGCAGGTATTATTTTGCATTTACTGGATAGATATAACAAGCCACTTTCAGTTGTATGTTTAAAAACTCAAAAGGGAGCAAATAAGTAAAAAATTAATTGTTAATGTTTTAACATATGGTTTGCAATGAGTGGCCAGTCACAAAAGTCATTGACCTAAACAGACCTAAAATGAATGTGGAATATGGTGCCTAGCTATTTTTTTTTGTAGATGGAAAAATAATATACGAAAATTAGTTTCAGCCTTTGGTTTGTCCAGTTCCATTCTTACATACATGGAGAATGTAATGCCTATGATACAGTAAATGTTACTGTATAATGCCCACCATACGGGCTTGGGAAAATATAATGTAAACTAGGACGTATACCTCCAAGAAATTGCTGCACTTGCTCATAATTCTGGACATTTCAACCACACTGTTTGTAACATTAGTTATCCTACTGACTACTAAAGGCTGCGGGAAAGACATCACTGTGATAACTGGCTATAGGGGTATAGGTGCCACCAGGCTCAGACTGCAAAAAAAAAATAGGCCCGGGCATTTTATACTGAGCAGCTGATTTATCCAGGGAGCGAGGGGGGGAATAGGGTTCGGGAATTCACAAGGGGCGGTTGGTAACAGGATATTCACAGAGTCAGTCCTCCGCACTGTAATGTAAAGAGCCACTGTGATATAAACGGGACTGCACTGTAAAGGGGTACTGTATTGATTACAGTGCCCCTTTACAGTGCAGTTTCCTTTATATCACAGTGCCCCTTTACATTACAGTGTCCCTAGCAATCACAGCCCCCTATCCCAGTGCCTCCTATATATTCAGCAAAGAGACAGCCCAATTCACCACAGAAACATCCCCATATGGAAAACTCCTCCAACTCCTCCCCCTTCACAGTCTCGGGCAGCCCACGTGTCTGCTGACTGCTAGCTCCCGCCCCCTGCTCTGATGACCATACAGGAAGCAGCAGCTGCAAAGAAACCGAGGAACAGCGCAAGCTTGAGATGAGGGGCAGCTCAGCTGATGCATCTGATTTGCATTGTGCCCCACATCATGTACATGCGGCCCCACAGCCCCAGCCCACCAGGCAAATGCCCGGTGTGCCCTTTGACCAGTTCGGGCCTGGGTGACACCACATCTTTCAAGCATATAAACAGTAAATACAAGATAATTCTTTTAGGGCCTTGTTGGGGTTGTAAACTAATATAAATATTGAAAGCAGCTCTTGATTAGTGGAATTAATGGTTAATATCCCTTTGCTACTGATTTATGAGAAAGTTGTGTATAATCTGCTGGAAAACCTGATTTTTAGGGCTCTAACATTTGACACCCTGCACCTAGCAGGGCCATGCATTAACACATTTATTTTTTCTCAAACATGTGTAGCCCTCTTTTGGGGGGGGGGGTTATTTGAAATGACCCACCCAAACAGGATGGTGCACTAAACCTGTAGGTGAATACAACCAGAATCTTCGCTAAGTGGAAGAGTGGGTTTAAAAATAAAGGTGGGACTGCCTGCGCCCAGGATAGGGCCTCTGTGGACAAAGAGGATTCCCTCACTGGGAAATAACCAGTAATCTAATCAAAGTATTTAGGAGCAGAGGAACTACTGCAACCAGTATATAATATCAACCATACGTATATACACTATATTAGCAAAAGTATTGGGACTCCTGCCTGAACACACATGAACTTTAATGGCATCTCAGTCTTAGTCCATATACTTCAATATTGAGTTGGCCCACCCTTTGCAGCTATAACAGCTTCAACTCTTCTGGGAAGGCTGTCCACAAGGTATATGAGTGTGTCTATGGGAATGTTTGACCATTCTTCCTGAAGCTCCTTTGTGAGGTCAGGCACTGATATGGGACAAGCAGGCCCGGCTTGCAGTCTCCACTCTAATTCATCCCAAAGGTGTTCTATGGGGTTCAGATAAGGACTCTCTGCAGGCCAATCAAGTTCCTCCACCCCAAACTCGCTCATCTATGTCTTTATGGGCATTGCATTGTGCGCTGGTGCACAGTCATGTTGGAACAAACTGTTCCCACAAAGTTGGGAGTATGAAAATGTCTTGGTATGCTGATGCCTTAAGAGTTCCCTTCCCTGGAATTAAGGGGTCAAGCCCAACCCTGAAAAACAACCCCACACCATAATCCACCCTCCACCAAACTTTACACTTGGCAAAATGCAGTCAGGCAAGTACCGTTCTCCTGGCAACCACCAAACCCAGACACCTCCATCAGATTGCCAGACAGAAAAGCGTGATTAATCACTCCAGAAAGTCTCAACTGCTCTAGAGCCCAGTCCAGTGGCGGCGTTCTTTACACCACTGCATCCGACACTCTGCATTGCACTTGGTTATGTAAAGCTTGGATGCAGCTGCTCAGCCATGGAAACCCATTCCATGAAGCTCTCTATGCACTGTTGTTGTGCTAGCCTGAAGGCCACATGAAGTTTGGAGGTGTTTAGCTACTGACTCTGGTGACTTCTGTGCACACTGTGTGCTTCAGCATACGCTGATGCCCCCCTCTGTCATTTTACATGGCCTACCACTTCATGGCTGAGTTGCTGTTGTTCCCAGTTGCTTCTGCTTTGTTATAATACCACTAACAGTTGACCATGGAATATTTAGTAGCAAGGAAATTTCACGGATGGACTTATTGCACGGGTAGCAACCTATCACGGTACGATGCTTGAATTCACTGAGCTCCTGAGAGTGACCCATTCTTTCACACAGATGTTTTTAGAAGCAGTCTGCATGCCTAGGTGCTTGATTTTATACACCTGTGGCCATGGAGGTGATTGGATCACCTGAATCGAATGATTTTGAGGGTTGTCAAAATACTTTTGGCAATATAGTGTAGATGTACACCAGTATGGAAATAATACAAGCTTTATATAAGAAACAAAAATAATAGTACATGCATACAATGTACAGCTACGATCAGCAAGGGGTCCAACATGAGACCTGGTGAAATTGTGCATATATATATATATATATACAGTAGCTATTAATAGAGATACCTCTAGATGAATGTGGTAACAAAATCCAGTTGCAGGAGCCCTTGAAGATGATTTCAATGTGGTGTACGTACTGATGCTGAAGATATGAAGACCAAATCAGCAATGCTGTGGAGATCCTCCAATCATTGCCCAACTAGTTTGTATTCAGCTTCTCATCTGCAGAACCTATGAGGTGGCACCAGAACTCAGCATACCTACTCTGCGTCTTAGTTCCCAGTAGTTTCCAATCTGCCATGCGAACGGACCTCTAACTACCAGAAGTGGCCATCCGGTTATTGAGTTCTGAGCTAAAACTAGCTAGAGAATCCCAGACCAGAAGGGACAGGGTTAACTAAAATAATATAAACTTGATTGCAATAGACCACTACACACACCATATCACAGGCTTAGTTATCTGGTATAGTGCATGTGAAAAAGCAACAAGGGAACAGATATACTTCCATCACTAGACTTTAGTTATTATGTATGCCCAGACACTATGGGCAACAATAGTAAACATAGGAGCACTTGCCTAATAACCCCTGCTTGTGGACTAGATTCAGCTGAAGCTTTTCCATGGAAATCTGGTCTCTACTCCTTTTGCTTTCTATCCCCTCCCTCCTTCTGGGGTTTTCAAATCAACCTCTCAGAGACAGGAAGTGCATACCTAATTAATTTTACATATTAAGGACACAGGTATTCAGATTTGATGTTTAGTTAATAGTGCTAATCAATATCACAATAGTGCTCAAAAATTGTGAACACTATCTATGGTCATGGTAACGAGGTAGTAACAGCCAGAGTGTCACTGCATGATCTATCTGGGAATTGATTTAAGTTACAGTATATACCTTGTGGTCACCTATACCTCTACTCTAAACACAGATGTTCTTCACATGCCCCAGAACTTTGTATAAATAAATAAGTGTATGCTACGTGTTATTTATTAAAGGTACAGTATATATAGTATGTAGCATTAACAATTTCTGCAGTGCTTTACATATTATACATTCACATTGGTTCCTGCCCTCAAAGAGCTTACAATCTAAGGGCCCTAACACACATGCTTACACATACTAGAGCTACTTTAGACAGGAATCAATAATCTACCGGCATGTCTTTGGAGTGTGGGAGGAAACCCACATAAGCACAGAGAGGACATGCAAACTCCATACAGTTAGTATTTGAGCTTAGTAAGGCAGAGCTACTGTGCTACCCTTGCCACTTTGCACCACATAGAACTGAATTTTCCTTTTGGTTCATGGAGAGATCTGTGCTCTTTGTAGTCCATAAGAATGAAGTTGGCATGCTTAGAAATTCAGACTTAATGGATTAGTTAACCTTTAATTACATTTTCCCGAAAAATCTTTATGCATTACAGTGTCCTCAGGTAAAGTAACATGCAGTGCTCAGTTTAAGAACACTTAACTTTTAAGCTGCCTATACCAATGCTCATCCCTCCCTTTCCTGTAGATGGATGGGTGACCCCACAAATTCATGAACAAGCACTCGGCTTTATTCTCTACCCATGCATGTGCAGTCCACTCTTTTTCACTCTTGCAGCACACTGAGCTGTGAGAAAGAACAGATTGCACATGCATGGGGAGGTACAGAGTGCTTTATCATAATTTTCTAGGGTTTGGTACACCTTGCCATCTGCAGGAGAGAGAGGGGAAGAGTATTGGAAAACAATTTCATTTAGATTCATTACATAGCAAGACATTCTTTACAAAATGTGCATATAAATAAGCTTTCTACACATTCACAGAGCATGATATTTATTGTATTCATTTGCTCTGGAATTTTACAGGGGTATGAAAGTCTCTAATTAAGATTTGTCTAGTACTTGTATGCATATTAACATATAAAAAGAAACTTCTTTGCCTCACCCTGTTTTCTTTTTTTGCAATACAATTAAATACTATTTTTTTTCTGCAAATGTAGGTATATAATTCTGCCATGTCCTTGGAATGAGCTGTGAAACCCACTTAATATCTAACATGCAACAGGTTTTTTAAAAAAAGAATGAAATCTGTTACCACAAAAAAATACATCTAAAATATGCAATCACTAAAAATGCAATATAATCAAGTAGTAAAAATGATATACTTTGACTTCAGCAAGTTTCAGTAGAAGTCTGCAAAATAGTTTAAACTTGCAAAAATATAATAGTAGAAAATGTACATTGCATAAAAATGTACTGAATAATGTATGGCACCTATATCAAATAGCTACCATGAACTACCAACAAAAACACCAAAAGACATTTCAGAAAGAGGCACAAAGGTTAACATGTCTTTTTGCATGCATACATAGATGTTTGTAATCACTTATATCAAGAAACTTGTGGCTTTGTGTGGAAAACAGTTACTAGCAAGGATTTGCTTAAAATAAATTACAACAAAGTACATTTAATGCAGAGTCTTGATAGTGTCCCAAACAAATGCCAGTCATGGAGGTAAAAGAGTCACAGATGACACAGGATACAGCTTTTCCCCTGCCAAAAAAGCCAGTCAGGTACTGTAGATACCAGAGGCGGACTGACAACTCATGGGGCCCCCCGGGCAATACGGGATCATGGGGCCCCTGTGTCCTTTCCCAAACTCAAGCCTATGAAAAAGGTACCAGGGGCATCTCATGGGGCCCCCTACCGACCCCGGGCCCTTGGGCAGTGCCCAAGTTTCCAAATGGTAAGTCCGCCCCTGGTAGATACTGTATAATGCATCAGCATCATATGTTCTGAAGCTTATGAAAAATGTCCCAAAATCAAGACATTACAATTATCCTTAATGGTCAGCAAAGTAAACATTTGCAGATCATGCTCTTTGGAAATGTATCTTGTAATATAATGAATAGGGATTGGATCAAACTTTGATTGTTCAGGGGTTTGTCCAAACACTGGCCTGTTTGGCAGGAGCTAAATATCATATATGGTTGCAGGTTTCTCTACCAATACTATATATGACAGCTTCTTTTGTCTGCTGTGAAGGTTGTCTGACATCCCCAAACCACCCTTCCAGTGGTGGATTAAACTTAGCCCTGGAATCATCTCCAGCACCCATCTACTTGTCTAGACCATCTGGGCGGCGGGAAATTTGAAAATTTAAAAAAAATGTCATTTTTTTCGAAACAAATTTTACATAGTAAAACATTGCTGTTTCAAACCATTTCACATACATTTTGTCCCTAGTGCTTTGTCCGATGCCCTGTCTGCATTTTGACTGTTCTTTCTGCCTGGAAACTTAGAAAAGTCCATGGCGTCCAAAAAGTCTCCCTTTAGGTCAAAAGCAGGTTTAGATCAGCTAGAAAACAGCGATAGTAAATCAGAACCACTTGCAGAATTGAGTGATAATGATTCGTGGAGAAATTCGTCATCAGACACTGAAAACGATTTTGCGACTTTGCTCAGTGATGTGCGAACTTGGCGCTATATTTCAAATTTCAGTGTTTTTGGTTTGATTATATTATTGAATTAAATGTATTATTATTATATTATTATTTTTTATGATTATTTATTAAATTATAATTTCTGATTTTGTGTTTCAAATTTTATCATACCCGGGATGTTTAATAGACTCTTCTTCGGACAGATTTCAGTGAGTTATTCCTAAATATTACAGCCTACAATAAAAAAACTACATATTTCCATGCAAAATAATGGTACCGCTTTCAGCACCAAAAATCTGAAATAATCATACCACCAGGGAGGTTAAACAGGAACTGGACCCTATACTGAACAAGTTTGAGACCCAAGCAGGGGCAGGACAGATAGGAGAGGGGGAGAATTACTTTTCTGGGAGCAAGGGTTATTGTATTTCCTTACAGATTCTACCCACCCAGATCAGCCCTAGACTGGGACCAAACAGTTGATCGTTTCCCATCTATTTAGGCTCCCACTCCTATTGCCCGTGACATCCCAAGACACCTGGGGAAAAGGAAAACTGAAACAAAAGACCAATTTAGGCCTTTTACTTGCAGGGTATCTCCCAGTTTGTTGCCCACTTTTGTCAGACCTGAAATGTTTGTCAGAGAAAAGGAGCGGCCTTGGGATCATCCCAGGGCCCCTTTCTGCTCTATGTCCATCATTGAAGAACCCACCCAAGAACCCATTGGCTGTGGACATTATCAGCCCCTTGGCTCAGCCCAGTACGTCAGGAAAACAATACTTCCTGGCTATAGTTGACTATGTGACCCGGCTAAGCTCCAAGCAGAAGAGTGAGATGTGGATCATGATAGGGAAATAGGTGCACTGATCTGGCCCTCCACCATGTAGAGACCCACAGACAAAAATCCATTCAACAGGCACCTTACCAGCGCCAGAGTCAGTGAAAGAGTCCATAGGATCAGAACTAGTGGGTATCATCCGGCCATAATAATTTTGCTTGGGTTTCTAGACTATAAAATGTATGAATAATATTGATAATTTCAGGATGGTAGTTTACTGCAAGGTAAGGTGCTAAATCCTGGATTAATTAATGTTATACTGTATTGCAGTATTAAAAAGTGCACCATTTAGAAACTGTATTTTCTAAATGTTCTCTGATCAGTTCAGTTGCTCTCTTAAATGAGTCTGCACTTCAATTATTTCTGGAAATGTGTCTTCTTTTCACCACTTTAGTATGTGTAATCAGATATTATATATAGCATATAGTGTTAAGCTGATTAGTGAGAACAGTGAAAGTCTTAATATTAGGTTGGTCATACAGGCTTAGCTTATTTTCAGCTTCAGTGATTTTTGTTAAATTCATTAACTACAACACAGCTGCAATACTTAAACAGTGCAAGGGTATGAAATAAACAACATAACAGAAAATGCGTCATTGTAGGCAAACTTTAACATAAGATGATAAAGCATAAAAGTGCAGCGCTAATTAAACAATAGTTACACAATAATAGATCACATATGATTGTGGATCAGTAAAATGACTGCGTAAGTTCATCAGATGTGCTGAATACGCATACAGTCTCCAACAAGTGAGGAGCCAGAAATAGTGAATATCAGAAAATAGCCAAGTAATGCACTAACCAGATAGCGCATGTTAAAGCGCATGGGACATTTAAGACCTGTCCCTGGTACTCAGCCACTGTATCACTGGAACAAGGCGGTGTCATCTATAGGGTGACCACTAGATGTCATCTGTCCGGGTGGAAGCTGTATCCAGCCACTGTATTAATGGATCAGGAGGATGTCATCTATAGGGTGACCACTAGATGTCATCGGTTCCAGGGGGAGCTGTATCACGGATCCAGGGATGTCACTTGCAGATGTGTTCTTGCTAGGCACAGCACCAGGACCTTCTGGATTCAGGCTCCCCAGAAATAAAGAGCCCGTGGAAAAAGGCCTCAAATAGTGTGATATCGTTTATTAGGTCAATAAGCAATCAAAAAAGGACTTACTAACAAAGGTTCAGCTGCTCATAAACGGCCAGACCCGGAGGTACATGTACATAGGATAACATAGCTTGGCACTTCCCTAACGTGTATCGTGTAAGTACACATCATCAGAGGGGACTGTGCCAGTGGTAAGTGAGGTGTTTTAAACCTAAAAAAGCGCCAAAAATCACTGCAATGCGGCGGCACCGTTATTGCCGGTTCGCGCATGCGCAGTAGCGATTGGCCGTTCGCGCATGCGCAGTAGCGTCCGCGGTGGCCGTTTTAAAGAAGCCCAACAAACATTGTTCCATGTAATGTGAATACATGGACATGCAAGTGTTGGCTCTGCAGCAATCTTAATGGGAATAAGATTCTGCAATCTTAAAAACACACGGGGCAGGCAATACAGCATTAATAATGCATGGACCATACTGTATGCCCCATTGTAGTAAAAACGGCCTAGGTAAAGGACAAAAATATAAATGAGTGGGATCTTATCTAAAAAGCGATTCTGGCACTCTATTAAAATGCAGATACAAACACAAATACATCAAATATGACAAACGCATAGATAAAAATAATCTGGTTAAAACAGTAATAACCGTAAAATATTAAATTTATGCACTGAGATTAAGGTGCATCGAATTTGTTAAAGTGATCAAGAGATTAAAGTGCATCGACTTATTAGAGCGATCTAAACACTCAAATAGGAATACAGATAAAAGCAAGATAACATCAAACACGTCAAACTTATAGATAAAAACAATCTGATTAAAAAGTAAGATCATAAGAAATAATTAAACCAATGTACTTAGAATCATAAAAGATCGATCAGCTGGTATCAATAAAACAATTAATATCTAATTCTACGTTAAGTCCCTGTGGAGCTTGGGACTGTAGAAGATATATCCATTTGGTCTCGAGCATAGAGACCGCTCGTTTTTTGTGGGTACCTCTCCAATTACTTTTGATGATATCGATACCCACAAAATGCAGGGAGTGTGGATTCTTGTTGTGTCGCTGGCGGTAATGCATGGACGGGGAGTGCTCCTTGTAGCCTTTCTTAATATTAACCAGATGCTCCCTCAGCCTATCTCGCAGTCTCCTTGTCGTTCTACCGACATATTGCTTCCCGCAACTACATTCCAAAAGATAGACAACATAGGAGCTGTAGCACGTAATAGTAGACTGAATGTCAAATGATCTACCGGTTGCGTTGGAACAGAAACTTTTTATCGGGTTCTTGTGAATGCCATTACAAATGCATATCATACATTTGTTACAAGGAAAAAACCCTTTTCTATTTAGAAAGTCAAACGTCAATTGCTTAGGAGGGTTGACAATGTTGGGGGCTAGTCTGTTTCTTAATGCAGGTGCTTTTCTATAGATGATTTCTGGGTATTCCGGTAAGGCTTTACACATCACCGGATCACTCCTAAGAATGTTCCAGTTCTTTTTAATAATATTGGCCACTTCTTTATATTGCATCGAGAATGCCGTTGTAAATGGACAGAAAATCTCTTTCTTGGTCTTATGCTGTGTAATTAACAGGTTGGTCCTGTCCAAACTAGCCACTCGGTCAATCTCCATATCCAGTAGTTGGCTGTCATAGCCCTTTTCTATGAACCTAGTTCTAAGAATATTGGATTGTGCAATGTAGTCTTGCATATTGCCACAATTCCGCCTTATCCGAAGGAATTGTCCCCTTGGGATGTTATCCAGCCATCTAGGCAAGTGGCAACTGTCTTTTGGGATGTACCCATTTCTGTCTGTGCTTTTAAAAAAGGTTTTGGTGGTAATTTTAGTACCATCATTAATGAGGGTGAGATCCAGAAAATCAATGCTACTGTAACTATAATTAAAAGTGAGCTTAATATTTAAGTTGTTATAGTTTAAAGTGGTGAAAAAATTAAGTAGTGAGGAGTCATCACCATCCCATAGCAACACTATATCGTCTATGTAGCGTCGATAAAACCGCAAATGTGGCCACTCCATGGAATATATCACCTCCTCCTCCCATCTTGCCATAAAGATGTTAGCTAGGCTTGGAGCGAATTTAGCGCCCATTGCTACGCCTGTGGTCTGCAGGTAATACTTATTGTCGAACCAAAAATAATTGTGCTTCATTGCGAAGCTTAATAGTTCCAATAAATATTGCTTCTGAATGCGTGGTATGTCTGTGGCCTCATTCAGATAATATTCTGCCGCCTCTAAACCATCTGCATGCTTAATATTACTGTAGAGTGAAGCGACGTCCGCCGTTACCAAAAAAGTAGGCTTCTCTATTTTTATGTCCATGATTTCTACCAGGATTTGTTTTGAATCCCTCAGGAAAGATGGCGTGTTGCGGACTATTGGCTGTAGGAAAAAATCAATATATTCGCCTACCCGGGAGCACAAAGACCCTATGCCACTCACAATAGGGCGACCTGGAGGGTTGATCGGGTCCTTGTGGATCTTAGGCAGGCAATACAGGACCGGAAGTCTGGGTACCGTAGGGCACAAAAAATCACGCTCTTTTTTATTGAGGATTCCCGAGTCAGATCCCTTTTTTATCAGAACTTTTAAAGCTTTTTTATACAACAACAGAGGATTCCTTGGAAGTTCTAAATAGGTATCTCTATCCTGGAGGATATTCTGAACTTGTATTAAATAGTCTGATTTATTCATGACCACAACTCCTCCCCCTTTGTCCGCTGGTCTAATTACCAACTCCTTTTCCTTTAGTAATTCATTAGTCATCATGTTAATCTTATCTTGGCTAAATGACTTGTTATATCGTTTTTTTACCCATATATTATCAAAATCTTTAAGGACCATATTTTTAAATACATTGATGTATGAATGTGCCTGAGGATTAAACAAAGACGCATTCTTGAGATTGGTGTTCTTGAAATTAGGGTAACATAAGATGATGTGTGGTTTACATGGATATGCTTGTGTTTCTATAAGATGCACATAGCATGCATGAAGGTAAAAAACCTTCAGCCGTTAGAATGACTTTAAATGGGTATCTAGCCAGCCTCCAACTTTATAAACATAGATACTGAAAATAGACAGAATTTTTGCTTTTAAAAAAAATACCTAGCAATCTAGGGATTCAACCTGTAAGTACTCACTACTGTGTTCTTGCTGGCTAGGCTACTTCTTTCTGGGGAAAACCAAGTTCTTCTTCTTCATCATCGTCATCCTCTTCTTCTTCTTCTTCATCCTCATCCTCTTCTTCTTCTTCTTCTTCCTCATCCTCTTCTTCTTCTTCTTCTTCTTCATCCTCATCCTCTTCTTCTTCTTCTTCTTCATCCTCATCCTCTTCTTCATCCTCATCCTCTTCTTCTTCTTCCTCATCCTCTTCTTCTTCTTCATCATCATCATCCTCATCCTCTTCTTCTTCTTCATCCTCATCCTCTTCTTCTTCATCCTCATCCTCTTCTTCTTCATCATCCTCATCCTCGTCCTCTTCTTCTTCATCCTCGTCCTCTTCTTCATCATCCTCATCCTCTTCTTCTTCTTCTTCATCCTCATCCTCTTCTTCTTCTTCCTCATCCTCTTCTTCTTCTTTTCTTCTTCTTCATCCTCATCCTCTTCATCATCCTCATCCTCTTCTTCTTCATCATCATCATCCTCTTCTTCATCCTCATCCTCTTCTTCTTATTCTTCTTCTTCTTCTTCCTCATCCTCCTCTTCTTCTTCTTCTTTATCCTCATCCTCTTCTTCTTCTTCTTCTTCATCCTCATCCTCTTCTTCTTCATCCTCATCCTCTTCTTCTTCTTCTTCGTCTTCTTCATCCTCATCCTCTTCTTCATCCCCATCCTCTTCTTCTTCATCCTCATCCTCTTCTTCTTCTTCTTCATCCTTATCCTCTTCTTCTTCTTCTTCTTCTTCCTCATCCTATTCTTCTTTTTCTTCTTCTTCATCCTCATCCTCTTCTTCTTCTTCTTCATCCTCTTCTTCTTATTATTCATCCTCATCCTCTTCTTCTTCTTCTTCATCCTCATCCTCTTATTCTTCTTCTTCTTCTTCCTCATCCTCATCCTCATCCTCTTCTTCCTCATCCTCTTCTTCTTCATCCTCATCCTCATCTTCTTCCTCATCCTCTTCTTCTTCTTCTTCATCCTCTTCTTCTTCCTCTTCTTCTTTATCCTTTTCTTCATCCTCTTCCTCTTCTTCTTTTTCTTCTTTTTGTCTTCCTCTTGCAGGTCACTGCTCATGCGCAGATTTTTTATCGGTAAAAAATCGGCCGATTAGCCCATTATTGCCACGAAAATCGGCCGATCTTTTCCAACTTTACCGGAAAAAAAAAAGGCCAAAATCCCGAAAAACGGCCGAACAAATAGCCCACTAACGATCCGAAAATCGGTTGATTTTATTTTCGGCCAAAAAATCGGCCGATTTTCGACCCATCTATGGCCTGCATTAGGAACAAAGATACATCTTAGACAAAATCCTGATTAAGAAGAATTCAACTACAGGTGAGTCTAATTATTCATTAAACAAGTGTCCAGCAGACAGTTGATTATAAAAGGGCATTACTTAACAAAGAAAACCCTTTCCCATTTCATGCTGTCAGTAATAGCACCACATGAAAGAGAACTTTCACAAGGCCTGAGAAAGAAAATCATTTCTTT
Source organism: Staurois parvus (assembly GCF_062004578.1). Classification (NCBI taxonomy): domain Eukaryota; kingdom Metazoa; phylum Chordata; class Amphibia; order Anura; family Ranidae; genus Staurois; species Staurois parvus. Next base: position 7,266,865 of record NW_028318040.1, on the reverse strand, counting down.
ACACAAGAAAGGTGAAAGCTACAAGAAGATCAGCAAAGCTTTACTTATCAGTAAGAGTATTGTAGCAAAACTTATACAAAATTTAACAAAGATGGAACTGTCACCATTTCACAGAGATGTCCAGGCCGTTCATGGAACTTAACACCTTGACAGGAGCATCTTCTGATGAGAAGGGTTGAAGAAAATTGCCATGCAAGTTCACTGCAGTTAGCTAAAGCAGTAGAAAACCAAACTGGGGTGATTGTTTCCCATGACACAATATAGCGTCCACTTCAGAGGAATGGCATTCATGGGTGTTGTCAACAAAGGAAGCTTCTCTTAAAGCCCAGGCACAAAAAAGCCCACCTAGAATTTGCCAGGGCCCGTGCTGAAAAAGAAGAAGACAACTGGGACTCCGCACTGTGGAGTGATGAGACCAAGATAAATGTTTTTGGAATTGAGGGCTTCGCAAAGGTGAGGAGTACAAAGAAAAATGCATGGTGCCTACAGTGAAACATGGAGGTGGCAGTGTCCTTCTGTGGGGCTGCTTGTGTTGGGGAGTTGCATTTCATTGCTGGTATCATGAATTCACAGATGTACTGCTCTATATTAAAAAGAGAAGATGCTACCATTACTTGGTCGTCGTGCACTTTTCGAACATGACAATGATCCAAAACACACATCTAAAGCCACTGTTGCATTTCTGAAGAACAGGGTGAAAGTGATTCAGTGGCCAAGTTTGTCTCCTAATTTGAACCCAATCAAACACCTATGGGAAATTCTGAAGAGACAAGTCAAGCATCACATTCTCTATCCAGCATCCAGGCTGTAAAATAGGTCATTCTTGAAGAACGGAAAAAGATAGATGTTGCAATATGTTGTTAACTCATTCATTCAATCATGGAGGACATACAAAATGCTAGATGTACTTGTTTTTGTTGTGGGGTGTATTCATTTTTGCATCAACTAATTTGAGTAAAACTTACAATTTTGTAATCTAAGTTATATTACTAACCTTACCTTCATGTAATGAGCTAAACAAATGATGTATAAAACCCAGTTTTGTCAAAATTTTGGAAATTGCTCTTGAGTTCATTGAAATATTGATTAAATATTGTACTTTTCAAAAGGGGTGTACTCATTTATGCTGAACATTGTATTTGATCTCTGCATCCTCCTTTCTTTTCTGATTGGATGTCCTACTGGGACCTTTCAGTTTTATTATTGTCTCTCTTACATACTTTTGTTTAAGTGGGTACTGCGCACACTCTTGGCACACTATGACTGTATGTAAACTGATAGACCTTTTATCTACTCATACAATACCTAGTCTAAATATATCTCTTTATCATAAAACTATGTTTGTGTACAATATGCCCTAGCACTAACTGTATTTTCTTTTCTTTGACCTTTTTTTTGTTTTGTTTTTTGTTTGTTTAAAACATAATATTACAAATTTGCTGATGAAAAAAAATGATGGTGTTCATCCTGAATTTACATTTTAGGCATTTGATGTTTACACATTGGAGGACCTTGATAAGGTGCTGGCAAAATCACTGCAGAACAAGATTTCATCGCACGAATTTAACCTGCATGAAATTAACCAGCAAGCATTAAGTAAGTCCTTTGTCCTGGTGCTCATGTACTGCATTGATAATGTTCTTGCTAAATGTATATCCCCAATATTTGGAAAACATAATATAAGTTTCTGAGATGTTTACAAGCACTGATCAGTTGTTTCAGTGCTTGGTGGTATCTTGGCACTGGTAGCTTTCTATTTTAGTTTACTCTGCTTCGGGTACAATAAAAGGTAAGTATAATTGCTATGTTACTGTGTTTGGAATTAGTCTAGAGGTTATACAATATGAAAAAGTGCAGCGCTAATAAACAAATTAAATGTGCTATATCAGAGACTGGCCACACCCTCAAATAGACAGTATGAAGTCCATAGGAACAATGTCCGGTAAATGACAAATGGATGAAATGGTGACTTTGTTACTCCCAGTGAGGCACTCGTCAAAACCGTGTAGGAAATATAAGAAATGTGCACTCACCAGATGCGCATTAGGTAAGCGCAATATTAATAGCCAGAGGTCCCCTCGATGGATGCCAGCACATGGAGCAGCATAACCTCTGGGAAAAGCATTTAACCCCCCAGGACCATATGGTGACCATCCTGAGGCCCAGAGGAGAGTGACTCATATAAGCTGACCCCCATCGCAGCTTCCACCAGTAGAGAAGATCTCTCAAGGCACCAGTATTGTGGGACAGCCTGTCCAGTGTGAACTGCACCTTCCACAGGATAAGAGGGGACCTCTGGCTATTAATAATGTTTTATTAAACATTTGTTGCCTTTTTTCCACACTTTCATAGCGCAGGTGACAGGTTCTCTTTATAGAGACATCAGGGGTCGATTGTACCCCTAATGTCACCTCTCCACTGTGCTGAAGCTGATTGAGCACAGACCATGCTTGATCAACTTTCTCCCTGGCCAGAATAGACAGCTTTTCATAGCTCTGAATCTGGAGTGCTTAGAGCTGGGTTCAAACTACCTTGAGGAGATCAGCAAATGGGTGTTGTATATAAAACATAAATGCTAACAGTAGACTGCATATATTTACCTTTCTGGTAACCTGTTTTTTTTTAATTCACATACTTCAATGGTTTGTAAATACCTGCCTCCCCCACCTCTTGCTGTTTCTACTTCCAGCTCATACAGTCATGGCCGAAATTGTTGGCACCCTTGATATTTCTCCAGGAAATCATGTATTTCTCACGAAACGTATTGCATTAACACATGTTTTGCTATACACATGTTTATTCCCTTTGTGTGTATTGGGACAAAACAAAAAAAGGGAGGAAAGAAAGCAAATTCGACATAATGTCACACAAACCTCCAAAAATGGGCTGGACAAAAGTATTGGCACCCTTTCACAACTGCGGATAAATAAGAATGTTACAAGCATGTGATGCTCCTGTAAACTCACCTGGGGCAAGTAACAGGTGTGGGCAATATAGAAATCACACCTGAAAGCAGATAAAAAGGAGAGACGTTCACTTAACCTTTGCATTGTGTGTCTGTCTGTGCCACACTAAGCATGGACAACAGAAAGAGGAGACGAGAACTGTCTGAGGACCTGAGAACCAAAATTGTGGCAAAATATCAACAATCTCAAGGTTACAAGTCCATCTCCAGAGAACTAGATTTGCCTTTGTCCACAGTGCGCAACATTATCAAGAAGTTTGCAACCCATGGCACTGTAGCTAATCTCCCTGGTCGTGGACGGATGAGGAAAATTGATGAAAGATTGCAACGCAGAATAGTCCGGATGGTGGATAAGCAGCCCCAAACATGTTCCAAAGACATTCAAGCTGTCCTGCAGGCTCAGGGAGCATCAGTGTCAGCGCGAACTATCCGTCGACATTTAAATGAAATGAAACGCTATGGCAGGAGACCCAGGAGGACCCCACTGCTGACACAGAGACATAAAAAAGCAAGACTACAGTTTGCCAAAATGTACTTGAGTAAGCCAAAAGCCTTCTGGGAAAACGTCTTGTGGACAGATGAGACCAAGATAGAGCTTTTCGGTAAAGCACATCATTCTACTGTTTACCGAAAACGGAATGAGGCCTACAAAGAACAAAACACAGTACCTACGGTAAAATATGGTGGAGGTTCAATGATGTTTTGGGGTTGTTTTGCTGCCTCTGGCACTGGGTGCCTTGACTGTGTGCAAGGCATCATGAAATCTGAGGATTACCAAAGGATTTTGGGTCGCACTGTAGGGCCCAGTGTCAGAAAGCTGGGTTTGCGTCCAAGATCCTGGGTCTTCCAGCAGGACAATGACCCCAAACATACGTCAAAAAGCACTCAGAAATGGATGGCAAAGAAGCGCTGGAGAGTTCTGAAGTGGCCAGCAATGAGCCCAGATCTAAATCCCATTGAACACCTGTGGAGAGATCTTAAAATTGCTGTTGGGAAAAGGTGTCCTTCCAATAAGAGAGACCTGGAGCTGTTTGCAAAGGAAGAGTGGTCCAAAATTCCGGGTGAGAGGTGTCAGAAGCTTATTGATGGTTATAGGAAGCGACTGATTTCAGTTATGTTTTCCAAAGGGTGTGCAACCAAATATTAAGTTAAGGGTGCCAATACTTTTGTCCAGCCCATTTTTGGGGTTTTGTGTGACATTATGTCATATTTGCTTTTCTGCCTCTGTTTTATATTTGTTCCAATACATACAAAGGGAATAAACATGTGTATAGCAAAACATGTGTTAATGCAATACCTTTTTTGTGTGAAATACTTGATTTTCAGGAAAAATATCAAGGGTGCCAACAATTTCGGCCATGACTGTATGTCACTACAGGACATTTAAGCTGGTGGGAGAAACAACAGTGAGTGGCAGGGGAAACAGTTATTCAACCCATCTGACCAGACTAATATTTGGATGAGCCATGAAGTGATGTATTTCAAGAAAAGTCCTCAAGAAAGCTAAATTTAGCAAGTACTGTATGTTATACATATATTGCCCATGTACTGACAGGGTCACTTTGAAGGTCTTTTTGGGCATCATGTGCGTCCCTGTGGCTTTAACCACTTGCCCTTCTGAGGATTTACCCCCCTTCCTGAGCAGGCCATTTTTTGCGATATGGCATTGCGTTACTTTAACTGACAATTGCGCAGTCATGCAATGCTGCACCCAAATTAAATTTACGTCCTTTTTCCCACAAATTGAGCTTTCTTTTGGTGGTATTTGATTGCCTGTGTGGTTTTTCTTTTTTGCACTATAAAAAAAAAGACCGACAATTTTGAGAAAAAAACAATTAAATAAAACAATAAAAAAAGTCCAGTAAAAATTTTTAAAAAATCAAATTTCTGCATAAATGTAGGTCAAAATGTATTCTGCAACATGTCTTTGCTAAAACAAAATCCCAATACATGTAAATTAATTGGTTTACATGAAAGTTATAGCATTTACAAATGGCGGTATAGATACTGGGATTTTTTTTTTCTACTAGTAATGGCGGCGATCAACGACTTTTACCAGGACTGCAGCGGACATTCTGACAATGAAGGAGGGAACTAACTTGGTGTCACTGACATCCCCAGCTAAAAAAAAGCACTGACTCTGTACTAACGGTACTGGGCAGCAAGGGGTTAATATGAGGGGCAATCAAAGAGTTAACTATATGTATGGGAGTGTTTTACTAGGGTGCGGGGGGGGGGGTGCTTCACTGTAAGCACACTGATCTGGATGGCTGTGCTGTGCACAGCCATCCAGAGCAGTGTGCTCAAACTGATAGGGAGGAAGACTGTTTGTAAAGAAAACAGTCTTCCTCCCTATCGGAGATGCTTGGTAATCACCGGGCGCCGTTGGGTAATTACCGGCCGGGGCCCGGTGATTGACAGCTGCGGCCACGAATGGTGGCACGGGTAGGGCGTGTGCCCTACCCAGAATGCAAAATCAGGTATATATATATGTGATTTTGCGCATCCATGCTGCCCTGTAGCAGTATTTCTGCTATAGGGCAGTCAGGAAGCGGTTAAAGAAGGGTGGGCTCCCTCCTGGCACACCTGCCCTTAATCTATCCACTGCTATATGTTCTCCTGCTTAGGAAATTTTGAAAATTATAGCGTTAGGACTGCAGTATACAGAGGAACCTTGTTGTGGCCGTTGCGGCTTACACATATTTGCAAATGTTTGCAAACAAAACCCTTAATACAAATGAATAGACAGCGGCCATTGTGGGTTTTTTGGCTGGCTGGTATGTGTGCTGGGAAATCTTTTGTTTGTGATCTGCGTTGCCCTTCCATGTGCACCTTACTGCAAAGACTAGTTATAGGTTGAGGAGGTTGCCACTTTTTTGTTCACTTTGAAGGTACAGCAACACCAGAATCCCAGACTTGATTGAGGCAGGTAAAGATTCCCACGTATTGGTTTCTCTATTTCTGGTCAGATGTTTAAATGTGATCAAAAGTACATTATTTCACCATACTGCAATATCATGATAGAATGGACTTACCCTTTAATACAAGTTTCTAATATTTTGTAAACAAATACACTAGCCTTTTTTTCGTTCTAGTTAAAATTAAGGCAATTAGAGAATACCTATTGCCCTAGAAAACCTCTGTGTTTTTTGTACAGTGATCACACGTGTCATGTTACTGCAACTTCTGTTTCATTTGTTTAATCTTTCTAACCTTCCACCACAACACAAGAGCAAAGAGAAGAAAAATTATGTTCGGATGATTACAAAGATACACAAAAAAAAGAATTTTTGCAGCCCACTCATGCGTGTCTTAAAACAGCTAAAAACCACAAGAAAGTTAAAGAACTCTAAATGAGGTCAAATTGCTATTTGATGATAAACTCTAAGTAATGGCTCAGTGGAAGACTGTAAAATTGTAGCTTGGGGCACAGAGTGTTTCTATCAAAATGTGTTGTGTAATGAATTGGCTGGGAACTAAATGGTTGGGAAAGCTTTGCTTTGAATAGTGTGCTGAAAATAGTAACTCAACATATGGTTCACTTTCCTGTGCTTTCACAAAATATATAGGTTTTCAGGGTCAGCAGTAGTAATTAAGTGTAATCATAGTGTTAGAATCTGACGAACAAATGTAAATACTGTCCATTCATGAAGAAAAGATTGAGGGGGATTTGCAGTCATGCATGCATTTTATATAATAAGTAAAATACATGTGCTGGATGTGAATATTGTTCAACAGAAACATTATTATGGCAATAGGAAGGAGTCTAGTTATTAAACACCCTACTGTCTTGCAGTTTTCTTATTGCTGATCATCAAATGAATGTATATGGTCTTTGATGGCACGCTTAAAAAGTAAGCCAATAGCTACATTCCTTGCACCACTGCTCCTCTCTTCTTACCTCTAACAGGCAAGGGATGGCGTCCTCAGTAACTGGCCAGTTGACCAGAAAAAAAGGAGCATATGTCAGTCCTAAGTGGGTGTGTGCCTTTGAGATGCAGCTTCTACTTTCCTTGTCGGATTTTAGTAACACATATGTGAGGAATGCAGTATCTGTTTTCAGGTTGCTGTGTATTTAGCTTTTTTTAGGGAATGTCAGCTCAAATCTCAGGATGTAACTTCTATTGGACAGCAGTGGATCAAGATATATGTGAAAGCTCTAAACATCATACTAGTGGGTGCAGTGACAGCACTTAACATAACATAAATGTTAAAAAATAAAAAAATGTATTCTTTATTATGGTCATGTTTTTAGAAATATTTTTTCTCAATGGTTGATATCATTTGTCTGTTCTATCTTTGCTGACAAAATTGGGCAATCCCAAAATATTAATAGTCTTGCATATGGACTGGTGTAAAAATAGGCATAAGAGTCATTTCTGGATCAGTTTTGTTCCTATTAATATAAATCCTCTGCTTGAATTAATCAAACATAATATTCAAATATGGTCCAGATTACCTCTCAAAGTAACTGGTAGAGTTAGTCTTTTCAAGATGAAACTGTTACCCAAATAATTTTTGTAATAATAAAGTTTATGGAATGTTTAAAATAACAACAGGAACACAGATCCTCAATGCAGTACATGCAAGGCAAACATGTAGGACCTCTTGAGCATATACAGAATATTAAGGCAACAGAAGTGATAATACACTTGGGTGCTCATAGTTGCGTACAGAACAAATAGCCAGTATATTCCAAACACAATAGCTTCAATGGCAAACTGCCTCTTTCACAGGCACTTGCAACTGGGAGGGTCAGGCCAAACCTATTGTAGGGATAGAGAGGATCACTAGAAATCTATAAATCACCATAAAGACAGAGGGGTTACCCAAAGTATTTATATTGCTTGTCAGTGTCCCATTATAGCTCCTTAAACAATCTGAGAACCTGTTCAGAAATCTTGACTAGTCCAATTGCCATTCCAAAGTTAGGGGGCACATTTTACAAAATGCTCTTTACTGATTTGGGTTTTGGGCAGACTGTATTTTTATTACTTGGCTAAACAGACCTTTTGTTTGCATTACCATATCCACTCAATGGCTCTCACAGCTACTCTGTTAATCAAACATGCTGGTTTTGTCTTAAAAAATACTTTTATGAATTTATATATTTTTTCTGGCACCTTTTATACTAGTTTCCTTTAACATCCTAGATCCTCGGCCTAAATTTAAAATAATATGTAACCTAACACCTAGCAAAAAAACAAAAGCTACCTATAAAATTATCTAGGGCTGAAAGTATAAGTGCTGAATTCATGCAGTCCTTGCATGCAGAACACTGTTCAAGGATCTTTGTGATAACACCAGCTGTTCTCTCTCTCTTTCTGATCTGACCAATCCCTTTCAGTCCTCCAAAAAGCCACACCAGTCATAGTAACCCCAAACTTTCATCTGTCCCTACAAATTTAGTAAAAAAGCAATATATACAATATTCTTTTATATTAGAAAATAGTTTACGCTATCCCAACAGAAAAAAGAAAAAAACCCCTCTAAGTGTAGAATTTTATGTAAATTTAATAGCAAAGAAGTTAGACAACTCACACGGTAAAAGACATAGGCTCATCATAAGACCAAGGGTGACAGGACTGCCATTCGGCAAGGAGTAGATGCTGTGGGCCCTCTGGTGTGTGTCTCTGGCCTGGATGTAGGAAAATGACTGGCATCTCCTCTGTTCGAGCTGGTGGGAGGGTGACCCTGTCCCCCTTAGTCCTATGGCGGGCTTGTTATGTCTTTTACCATGTGAGTTGCCTAACTTATTCACTATTAAATTTACATAAAAGTCTACACTTATAGGTGCTGTTTTTTCTCTTTTTCTGTTGCATATTTGGAGCCAGTATCTGCTCTCACTTTAGCCTGCCTACAGTGGATGAACTTGTTATGAGACATTTATATTGGATTGTTTTAATTACACCAATCTTAGGAATATTTGATTCAAACCATGTTCTATGCGCCTAATTTTTAATTTTGTCCTTTACATTAACACAACACTACAGTAGTTGACACAACCAATCAGAAGTCATATTTCATTTTCTAATCTCCGCTACAAAAACTAGCGCTACAGTCTGATGGGATGCAATAGTAAATCTGTGTTTGTTTGACTATATATTTATTTTTCAATTGCCTTTCTGTACTTTGTTTCTGTTCACTCCATACATTAAAGGCAGCTCCTCTTCTTCTCATTGTTGCATTAATAAATTATAGATTAAATATGCTATAATTTAAAATATGTGTATAAGGAAACTTTGAACAATGTAATAATGCAGCATCACATTTCCGAGTTATGTATTTACAAGCAACCAATATCATTTTTGTTAAATCATCTTTTCCACTTTAGTCCTTTCCTTTTATTACCAGCCTTGATTAAGGCCACACTCACTTGAGAGCTATTATATATACAGTAATATAGCTACAAACTAACCAAAAAATAAGTCTTAACACCCATTAAATACTCAATATTCAACTCATAAATATTCAAGAGCTCCTTACCCAGAAATACTGAAATGTTTAGTATTTTTAGCCTAGAAATATCAGATGCTGAGCCACGTAGCCTAATAATGTTGATCATTACATAATTTTAAATAATTTCAGATTATTTAAAAAATAATACTAACCATATGCTTCTACAGATCGCAACAATTAATGCTGATATTGATTATACTAGAAAAACAATCCCAAAATGTAGCAATTCTAAATGTGTCAAGCTGTGATCAGCTTAAGACTTATAAGTGCTTTTGGTCTGATTGCTTCGGTTTAATTAACATTATCTGAGTTATTGATCACTCATTCAGATATAACCTGCAACGAAATAGCATTAAATAAAATGTGACTATAAAGTGATTTGGTGCTTTGTATTTCTAATGTTTTATTATTCAAAATGATGAAGCATTAAGACTCGCTTATTTTCTTTCCATTTTTATTCCATAAGTAGCTTTTAAACAAATACATTTTAATATTCATATTGTAAACCTGAATTTTTTGTTCACTTGTGAGTTTGTCATATTTAGTTGCTTTGACCAATAACAAACCAAAGACAAAAACACAAAAAAATATTTATTGCCCAGAAAAATATAACAAGTTAACTTTCCTACTAAACTGAACAGCAGTGAAGTTGAATGTTACACTTTTTTGATTATAAAATAAAATTACTTAAATAAGGTTTCAAACATTAGTTAGTTTTTTAATTAGAAGCTTATCTATAAATCATTTACGGACTCATTTAATAAATCTTTTGTTGCACAGACGAAGTGTGCGAGGAAACCTTGGACCCACCTTGGCAGGCAATATGAGTATCAGCATGGCCCTCATCCATAATAAGGCTAAGGCATGGTTGATGTAATTATAACCCATATAAGTCAGGGTTCAAGGGGGAGCCTAAAGTGTCATTAACCAGATGCCCTCCGCCCTATAGCAGAAGTACTGCTACAATGCGGCAGGGCTGCACAAAATCATATATATACATGATTTGCATTTCCGGGTAGGGCACGCGTGCCGCCCTACCCGCGCCACTATTGGCAGTTAGAGATGTCAGTCACCGGGTCCTGGCCGGTGATCGGCGATCATCAGGGAAAGCTGACAGGGGAGAGACCTGTGTGTAAACAACACAGGTCTCTTTCCTGTCGGCATGGACATGCCCAGGGGCGGACTGACAACTCATGGGGCCCCCGGGCAATAGGGGATCATGGGGCCCCTGTGTCCTTGCCCAAACTCAAAAAAGCCTATAAAAAAGGTACCAGGGGCATCTTATGGGGCCCCCTACTGACTCCGGGCCCTCTGGCAGTGCCCGAGTTTCCAAATGGTCAGTCCACCCCTGGACATGCCCAACAAACAGATACAAAACATGCCCGCCAAGTAAAACCCAGCACACAGTAAAACACACACAGCACACAGTTAACCCTTTGATCACCCCAGATGTTAACTCGTTCCTGCCCAGTGACATTTATACAGTATCAGTGCTTTTTATTAGCACTGATCACTGTATTACTGTCACTGGGAATGTCAGTGGCAGTTAGTCAGTTCCCACCAGTGTAAGAATGCTTCGCCGCACACCTACAGTCCCACTATAAATTGCTGATCGCCGTCATTACTAGTATAATCAAAAACATGGGTTTAACGAATTTCTTTCTATTGGTTTACCGATTGGTTCACAAATTATTTGACAAATGTATTGATTTTTTACCTTTTTCTTTTGAACACTTGCCTACACCTTTGTAATTAATAATTTTAAATACTTTTTCGATATTTTTGTTGATGTTAATGACTTTAAGATATATTTATTATTAATATGCCTTGTTTTTGAAGAGTTTTCCGCACATTGTAGTTGTGGACACTTTCCCACACTTTTTTATTTCTAGTTTTTCCATACTTGTTTTTCAGGACTTTTGTGTTATAAGAGATTTTTGTGGGAAGAGTGCTGTCTTGATATTTAATGCTAAAAAAAAAATGCCAAAAAAAAGCAGTCACACCTCACTTATTTTTAATGTTGTGCCAAACCTTGGGGGGTGGAGATGAAGGAGGTCGCTGCCCATTATTTCTTCTTCGGAGCGGCCTTCTTGGGCTTAGCTGCCTTCTTAGCTGCTGGCTTGGCCTTAGCGGGACTCTTGGTGGCTTTTTTTGGCTTGGCTGCAGCTTTTCTCTTTTTGGGGCTCTTTGTCACCTTCTTGGCAGCAGCTGCAGCCTTTGCCGGGCTCTTGGCGGCCGGCTTCTTCTTGGGGCTCTTGGCTGCGGTGGGGGCTTTGCCAGCCGCCTTCTTCTTGGGGGACTTGACAGCCGGTTTCTTGGGCTTGGCTGCAGCTGATGGGGCAGCACAGTGGCTAAATGGTTAGCACTTCTGCCTGGCAGTACTAGGGTCGTTGGTTCGAATACCAACCATGGCACCACCTGCCTGGAGCACCACCTGCCTGGAGCATGTTCTCCCTATGCCTGCGTGGGTTTCCTCCGGGTACTCTGGTTTCCTCCCACACTCCAAAGACATGCTGGTAGGTTAATTGGCTCCTGTCTAAATTGGCCCTAGTATGTATGAATGTCAGTTAGGGACCTTAGATTCTACGCCCCTTGAGGGTTAGGGACTGATGTGAAAGTACAATATATATTTAAAGTGCTGCGTAAGTTGACAGCGCTATATAAGTATCTGAAATAAATAAATAAATAAACCAAGTACCAACAGCAGAAACTACCAATCCAGGGAGATGGGGACATGAGGACCCCGGAAAGCACAAACTGTTAGCATTGAACAAATTATGTAGATAAATGAAACAAATGCAAAACAGTGCATATACATATTTAGCATTTTTTCACCATAAAGAGAGATTTATATGGAAGGATGCATTATAAGAAAGTTTAGTGTACAAGCTAAATATGTGTTAACATATGTAAACTTGACATTTTAAATCAGTGTCCATCAAGAATTCATTCATATTTTTGCTAGCTTTATTCACTTGTTGTTTGATTATGACAATTCATAAGGGCATTGCCTTCTTGGTATATGAATTTATGAAATCTCGGTATAAATATTTTACAGCTTGAAATGTCAGAATATTGAATGTCCTGTTTATTTCGTTTGTTGACAGGTTGGCCAACCCTGGAGTATTAAGCACATCCACAGCATGCTATATGTACTCAGATTTCAGGATAATCATTGTTTATGAGATGCTTCCTGGCTAATGACATGACATTTACATATTATTTTTTCAACTTTGAAGGTTAAAATAGCTGTGTAAATTACTTAAATGAGGATTTTCAAAACCAGATGATTCTCTATCAAACTGAGTAAAATGTGTTGGGCTATGTTTCTTTCTTCCTTTTTTGTTTGTTTGGTGCATTGCACCCTCATCAAAGCTGCAATTAAAGTTTCTTAAAACTCAAATGAACTTTCAGTTTAAATCAGCTAAATACATTCCTGGTGCATCAAAACAACATGTGTGTAAAGGTAGAGATAAAGTTTGTTTTCTTTGGAAAGCAGCCACAGAGTAGAAAAGCATGTCCCCTGCAAGCATGCTGTATAGAAGGACCCTTGCTCTCAATGTGGAAGCTGTGGTCCCTTTGCAAAGGTCCAAGGAGCCCCTGCTAATTCAGAGCTAGAGCTATATGGAGCAGGAAACATGAGCTTTGCTGATTCCAGAGGTTTAAGTTTTACTTAGCAGGCGGTGTATCTGACCTCTGCAGAGAGACTATTGCTTCCATATGGAGAGAAATGGTTATTTTTTACTACATGACTTTAGTTTGGATGCACCTGGATAATATATAGCTGATTTTAAACCAAAGGTTTAATTGGGCTATAATGAATGTGCTAGTGTATTGGCATAAACGATCCAACAGATCGATAGTTCAAGCATTTTAGGCATGTTTCTGAAACAATAAAAATGGGATTGGAGGTAACATTGCTGTAAATTACAGCTTTTTTCAAAGATAGTATTTCAGTTGCACAGATAAAGAGTTACCCATGAAAAGCCAACAAAAGATACAGATGTGCTATATTACATCATACCACACACAGTGGCATATCATTCATGGGTACAACGTCGTCACTGCACACTAGCCCCGGGGGGAGGGGGTGTTGGGTGAGGGGGAGGGCACTGTGCTCAGACTATGGATGATACATGTCAGGGGCAGTGGTGGAACTACCTGCAGGGCCACCAATATGGGGGTGCCGCTGCTCCTCCTTGGGGGGGGAAGCACACAGGGGGCCTAGACAGCAGTGGAACCAGTGTAGCAGGGGCAATTACAAAATGATGCCCTGTGTCTATGTCTCTCCCTTCAGAAGTTGAAAGCTGGTTTCTCTCCCTTTTGTTGGCTTTTAGCTGCAAGAAGAGACATGCAGCATCATTCTGTAATTGCCTCCCTCCCTCTGCAGTGTCCACACTGATCTCCCTCACTATTCTTCTGAAGTCTATGTGCCCTAATCTCCCCCTGTGTGCCCAGCCCCCCTCCTACAGTGCTTCTGGCTTCCCTGCCCCACCAACTGCTGCAGGTACCAAGGCCGGATCTAGGTCCTGCACCTTTTAGAAGGCAATGCAGGGAGTCGCCTTCTGTGTGTTTGAAAAAAAAGCTGGCAAGTAGAGCCATATCAGCTTCTGTACTGAGGAGAAAGGGCCTGAAAGGGGTTTTGGAACATCCAGCACTGAAGGTGAGAGCTGTGAATGGGGACTGCTGGGCACAGAAAGGAATGCTATGGACAGTAAGGAAGGAGGCTGCTGGGTGCAGAGGGGTGAGAGGAGTGGATACGGGAGGGGAGGTGGGAATTTTATGTGCAAGGGAGTAAGAGGAGCAGATGGGCTGAATGGTGAGAGCTGTGGAAGAGGATATTCCAGGTGCAGAGGGGTGAGCTGTCAATGGGGGAGATATTCTAGGTGCAAAGGGGTGAGAGCTGTGGATGAAGAGGTATTGTAGCTGGACAGAAGTGAGCTGTGGATGAGGTGTGTTCTAGATACAAAAGGGTCAGAGCTGTGGATGGAGAGGTATTCTAGGTGGAGAGGGGTGAGCTGTAGATGGAGGAACATTCTAGGTTGAGAGGGGTGAGCTGTGAATGGGGATGTGTTCTAGGTGCAGAGGGATGAACTGTGGATGGAGGGATATTCTACGTGGAGAGGGGTGAGCTGTGCATGGGGGATAGACTAGGTGGAGAGGGGTGAGCTGTGGATAGGGGGGTATTTTAGGTGGACAGGAGCGAGCTGTGGATGAAGGGGTATTCTAGGTACAGAGGGGTGAGCTGTAGATGGGAAGCAGTTCTAGGTGCAGGGGGAGAGAGCTGTGGATGAGGGGGTATTCTAGATGCAGAGGGATGAGCTGTGGATGGGGGGATGTTCTTGATGCAGAGGGGTGAGAGCTCTGGATGGAGGGGTATTCTAGGTGCAGAGGGGTGAGTTGTGGATGGGGGATATTCTAGGTGCATTAACTACCCACCACCATACACTCCGCACTACCTTGCACATACTACCCACTGCAATACACTCCAGATCCCTCTCCCTGCACATACTATCCACCGCCATACACTCCGCATTCCTCTCCTGCACATAATACCTACTGCTATACAGTCCACGCTCCTCTCCCTGCACATGGGTTCACTGATTTCATGGCATGCTCCTAATCACACATCTTGAATTATACATTGCATGGTCTTAAAATCACATTCTTTGAACATTTTACACTGTTCCTTTTTAACATATTTGTAAAATGTTTCCAACTTTTTTGCTTTTTTGGTTTAATTGTGGGGTTTGTTTTTGGGGGTGTTTTTTACAACAAATAAATAACCCATCTGTACTGAATGGTTTATAGTAAAGACACATACCGTACCATAGTTATATTTTCCTAACTCTATTTCAGATGCCAGCTCTGTTGAAATACCTACCATACTACATTGTGCAGCTAAACTTGGACTTAAAGAGGTCACTCATCTGTTATTGCAAAGCCCAGAGGCAGATTATATTTGTCAAATCACCAATAAGAATGGAGATGATCCAGCTAAAATTGCTGAGAAACATGGGCATAAAGACATTCAAGAAATCATCCTTCATCGAGTAGTAAGTCTAAATAGATTCTAACCATTATTCTTTTGGTTCTAACATGGCAGGCAAAAAGTAATATTGATTATTAACTATGTACATAAAGGGACTCTGTGAACTCTGTAGATGTACATATATTGTTTTGTTATAGATACCTGATACAATTAGCATTCCTCATAGCCTATAGCAATCATCAGGTTCTCCTTTTGATTCCTTACTGTTCAAGAAAAATGCAAGAGAAGGCCTAACTGGGTGCAATGGGTTATATTGAGAAATTCTAGTGAAAATTAATTTCTTTGTCACATTTGATAAATTAAACTTACTGTGAATGTTCTGTTGTAGCAAGCTATGGTGAGCCATTTTTTTCATTTCAGTTAAAGTAGAATGGACCATCCTATATCAAGTTTGGTATAACAGTAACAGTTCAACTTAACCATCTATTTTGCACCTAAACTACATCACTTATGTCTATCAGGAATGTGTCTTAAATAGATTAGGTGGTGGTTGATATTTTGCTCCATTTCCTTATTTGTACCATTAGTTACAAGGTTAAGTGAAATATTACCTCTAATGTGAGATGTACAAGAATAGCGTGTTTCTCATTGTTAGAAGACTATGAAGAGCCTCACCGCTTTCAGACTCCAGAACTCTGTCCTTCAGAGTGGGCACACTGGGTGCTGGTCACTGGAGCCTGCTCCACTATTCAAAAGACAAAGACTGTACACCAGTGATTTTGCTTCCTGCAAAAGTCTTTATTCAAGCAAAAGGGTTGGGTCTCCTAGGTGGGGATTCCAATGTGTGCTGTCTTTCTGGAAGAATGTCACCTCAACCTTTCGAATAGCCATTTATCATTGTATTTAGCAATTTTTCTAACAAAATCAACAGTATTTTTGGCAATTTGTATGCCAAAAGGTCAAACTAAAGAATAATAAGGGAATATTTTAAAAGCTTTTTTTACTTCTCTCAAGAGGCTTTAAAGTGTAACTAGGAAAAACTGGCAAATTAATGCAGTCTGGTGCATAGCGGGAACAACAGCAGGGTAAATTAATAAAAAGTGCGTATTATTTGGGGGGTTTTTTGTTTCTTGTTTGTGTTTACTTCAAATATCTGATCAAATTTAGGTAAGCCTAAGTGAATAGAAATTTCTGACTTTGATAGTTAATTTGACTATTGAGCAAATTAAAATATGCTTTTTTAAGTAATATAACACTGTGTTGTAAAACAATATTGGGAGGCATACATTTTACACTAGTGCTCTATATCTGTGTTGGTTTAAATTCACCAAATGTATAAGAGATTTAGGAAAGCAGTGTGTTTACATCCTCCTGTCCAGCAGCTTAAAGTGAACCTGTGTCCAGATCATGCACACTAAAGTATTTGCATAATCTGAACAAGCAGTAAGAAACACTTTAAAATACTTACCTATCTGTAAATGTTTGAGGATTATGGAATTATTTCCTTTTTATAGTTCACAGCACAATTCATGAATTTTTCTCTTATTTCATAGAGAGCAGACCTCTTTACACCTCCCATCAACCCTTTAGGGGTTCCCTGATTCCTCTTGTTGCTTTTAATTTAAAGTTATTAACTCTTAACCTCTTGCTAACTGCTCCACGGATATGTGCTGCAGCACATGGACCTTAATGCCCATGTTCATGGTGTATCACTGTGGGAGGTGATGTTCCTGATCATGTGAATGCTGTGATTGGCTTTTAAAACAGTCACATGCTCAGGAGCCCCTACCATTGGCTACCACTAATGAACACCAGAAGCTGTCAGTGACAGCTTGGTCAGTGTGCTGGAAGCACGTAGTGAGTGTGCTCACAACACAACAGCAATACACCATAGACACATATGTGTGGCATTAGGGCCCACCTGGCCAACCGACCCTTCTGACGCATGTACAGCATGAATGAGACAGTCAGCAAGAGGGTAAGAGTTAATAACTTAAGATTTAAAGCAGAAAGGGAGGCCAGAGATGCCTTGTTATAAAGTTCATTTACTGCTGGTTAAGAATATGATTTAACAGTTTAATAAAACAGTTAAATTCCTGGCATGCAAGTCTTACTATGCTCTCAACCAAACTGTCAAACCATCAAATGACTAGTGTTATAACTAATCACATGTGCAGCATCATAGCAGTTGAAGATCAAACAGATGGCAGCTTCCTTGGCTGAAAAGGATAAGAGGGTTTAGTTTTGCTTTATCTGGGCTCTGGACTTCAACAAAATGTCAGCCTCCAGCAAAAAGAAACAGGAACAATGCTGAAGGCAATTTACAGCACACACTAATTTTGGTTGCATAAGAACATTATTTTTTATCAATTGTTATGAGTAATTTTCCACTTAAACTCATTTCTCCTTGTTGGCACTTAGCATTCTTCTTGCCGCTATGACGTTTCCTCTGAATTTGACAAGATTCCATGTTATTCTAAGAAGTAGTTTTTTTTCATATTCTCTGCATAATTGGCCAACACTTCATTCATAGCTAACAGGAATTTATCAGAATTATTTATTATAATAGTTAAAAATATACTAAAACACTCAAATGCCCCTATTTGGGTATCTAACAAGTAAAAACTAATACCTGCTTGTAATTGTTACAAATCATGTTTAATATTTACATTGTGTTTAAAAAGAATGGTGGATCATTTACATTTGTATTGTTTGCTAAAAAATAATCTGCAGTGTATTGCTTTTCTGAGAGTGATACAGGATTGGCTGACAAGCATTCAAGTGACAATGCTGCCACCTCCTAAATGCCCATTTTGTTTTTGACAGACGAACAAGGTTTTTGAATGGGAGTACCACACCACAATTGCGAGCCTAGAGCATGGCTCACAGTTGCATTGTGGGCCCTTTTTACTGCCCACCAAACACAACAGGGGGCATTATTTTCTTAGGTGTTTCAGACTCATCTTCCACATACAGTGCTAGCTGCAGGTGTAATATATAATCTTATATTTGCACAACCATACAAATAACCTATGAAATAGTATGTCTACATGATCAGACTTCAGTCTCCGCAGTAATTCAAACATCATTAGTGGAAAAGAAGTTCAAATCTACTTCTGTTTGCAGTTTTGATTCAGAAAGCGCCTCTTGAAAAGAAACAGTTACTATATACCTACTTTATCCAGCAATGTAAGTGATAGTAGGATGGAGCTCACAGTGGTGCTACAAGAGGTAGTGATCCCACTGGGTTATCTGAAATATAAGTATTAGATGTTACATATAATGATTTTTCAAAACTTTGTTTTTTTAGTAAAAGTTTAACAGAGAATAAACAGAGTAAGATTTCAAGGAACATCTTTCAAGGACATCACAGGTGTTATTTTCTTTAGATTTTTAAACTATGTCTGAATATGTTTAAAGGTTCATGTTAATGGACTGCAGAGGACAATTTATGTATATTGACAGTTAACTTATTGTGTATTGATGCTTATGCATTCAGTCCATTCCTTTAATTATACTAAGGTCATAAAGCGCATATTCAAACAGCAATTAACGAATGAATGAACATGCAGACATAGAACTATGTTATCCTAATGTTATTTTATGTGTGACTGGCTTCCTAAACACTTCAAAATGGAAATGTGCTAGCGAATGATAAAGGGACATTATTATGAAGCTGTCTTTACTTTCAATATAGTGTGACTTATTTGTAAAAACCCGGGAATGTAAAAAGTTGATGTCCACTTCTATTTTCACAACAGTACCAGAAAAAACCTCCAGCTGAATTTTTAAAAATTCACATTTTTCTCTGACCTGGTTAGATCTTTGCAGAACAATAAAGGGTAGTAATGCTATAAAATAAAAACCATTCCTGAAAATCATAAAGACTGACAGAGACAGATTTTATAAAAGTGTCTGTGTTGCAATCTAAAAATGGTGCAGAATGTGCCAAATTCATGTACCTGTCTAGAGCTTGTACTTGAGTTTGGTGTATGCTGTGCGGCATTTGACTGTGAGGCACTTCTACAAAATCTGTCTGTGCCAGTTTCTCTCTATAAATGCCAAAAGAGAGCTGGTCTTAAGTAGCTCCACTTTCATAAGATGCAAAGGGGTTAATTTACTAAAACTGAAGAGTGTAAAATCTGGTGCAGCTGTGCATCGTATCCAATCAGCTTCTAACTTGTTCAATTAACACCTGGAAGCTGATTGGTTTCTATGCAGAACTGCACCAGATTTTGCACTCCTCAGTTTTAGTAAATCAACCCCATAGTGTCAGTATTTTACTTTGAATTTGGCGCCTTCATTGTGCCACAATGTAAACGTGGCACATTTTAGAACAAACCTGAATTTGGTGCATAAGTCGCTGTCAGAACCAAATGTGCAGCAAATGCTTCATGAATTTGGTGCAATACATTAACAAGGGATTAACACCAGAAAAGTGGCACAGTAGCTTTATTGAATTCCCCTCCATGTGTCTGGGTGGACTCCTACAGGAAAGCCTGTTTGTAGGGATGGGCAATGCAGAGGCATGGGAGACTGATGAATCCTGTGTTGCAGCACTACTTTGGGAGAGAGGCCCTCAAAATTTAATCTGCGGGGTCAGTTGGTAGTTTGACAAATAGGTTCCACCCTGTGTATCAGGATGACAGCAGCTCCAGTATCAGTAAATAAAAAGTGATTTGTAGGCTTCATTCATAAGTACATTGTAACAGCATTGTCACAGTGCATTTTGTTTATCAGCCTATATGAATGAAAACTTTTAACTTTATTTGTAAATTTAATCATAAGTACTTTATGACAATATTAATATAGAATTTTGTTATTCCATATGTAAAAATTAGAAATCTGTATACAATTGCCATTCTAGCAAATCTGTAATTATGGGGAGAAGAGAGGTTTTTCCCTTAGTTCTTTTTCCACAATATTGCTATGCATATATTCCAACTTCTATTCTTCTAACAGGACAGAAGTTTTAATCATCAATTTCTTACAATAATAGAAAAGTTAAAGATTGCCAGGTTAAAAGGCAATAGGGTTGATTTACTAAAGCTGGAGCATGCAAAATCAGGTGAATCTCTGCACAGAAACCTTCCAGCTTCCAGTTTTGTTTTTTTGTTTTTTTATCAAAGCTCAATTGAACACACTAAAGTTAGAAGCTGATTGGCTGCCATGTACAGCTGCACCAGCAGATTTTGCACTCTCCAGTTTTAGTAAATCAACTCCAGTTTGTACATCTCCCTGTATACACCACCTCGTACACTGCTCAATCCACCAAAAAATGATGGGCCCAGTGCCCTAAAAAAATTGTACCTTAAGGATGTCTTAATATATTAAAGATACTCATTCTCATTATACACAGTATTCCTTGTTGGTATTGGATAAACTAAATTTTTCCTCCGTACACCAAACAAATTGATTCTCCCAACAAACATGGAACTGAAGAATAATGCAGATTGTATGACTGTGTTCAGTGTCCCAAAGAACTACATGGAATCTCCTCATCAGGGACTTTTATGCATGTTTTGGACTGTTGGTGTAGAATTCCCTAATGACAGAAAGTTTCTGAACTATATAAAGTGGGCAGTACATACTTTTCCATCACCATTGACTTGGGTTGTACAGATATTTTAGATACCATGCCTTAATAAGTAGGGCATACCCAGTAAATTCCTTGCACTATGACACTATTTGACAGTGTCAAAAGATGGGCAGTATCCCTCACATCCCTCACTAACCTTCTCAGTCATGAAACCCCTCCCTGAGATAAGTCACCTGGTGGGGACTGATTTGTGCACTTTAGATAAAGCACAAAAAACTGGAATGGTGGGACATTCAAGTGTTACTAAACTAACAACAGTAAAATCAGCCTGTATATGCAGTAAAGCATGCTTGTTATACTCACTGTGGAACTTAAGGGGATAATCCTCTGCATTATGTAAAACGGCTGTTTGATCCTTTCTTCTCTGTTCCTCCGCTTTTTCAAGCAACTACGTCTTATCTCCTGCTAAGATAGAATGAACCGTAGGCATTTTGCACTTGCTCAGTTTGGTGTGTATTGCTAGAGAGGGTTTTTTTTCTTGGGAGAGTGCATGTGAACAGCAGAGAGCCAGTGAGCACTGTCCAAACAGAGGTCAGGGGTTTTGCATCCTCCTAGAGCAGAAAGAAAACTCCTCTTACAAGCTTTAGCTAGTGCTGAGCTGGACACTGATAGAAGTCACAAGACTGCTCTAACTCCTGAAGAGAAAAAGTATTTAACAGTTTATATTTACTATAATAATTGCATTCCCGTGTTCTGTGTACAGTGGGAAACCAGATATGGTGGTTGCAGGGTCCTGGGTTTAGTAACACTTTCAGGAATTCTATTAATAATATCTATTTTTTTATCAAAAATTCCATCCTAAAATGATCTGTTAAGAAATCCAAAAATATATATTTTTTTAAATCAACCAAACCCATCTCAGGTGTCTTGATTTACCATTCTTTGTTTTGGTTACATGAATATACAGTATGGGCAGCCCATTTTATTTAAACACCTAGAAATAATTGTTACAGCATGGAAGTGGGTGAGGATTACAGTAGAGGGGATGCAGGATACAATCTTTTTAAAGCCCATAAATGTGGAGGCACTTTTGGAGCATTATGTACACTTCTGTAACCACATCCTTGATGTTATCTGCAGCTTACTGGGTATTTCCTACTTATTAAGGCATGGTATCTAATGTTGTTATACAATCCCAGTCGGTGGTATGGAGAAGAGGCACATATGTGCAGCGCACTTTATACGTATAGATCAGGAGCTATCTGTCATTATCGAATTCTACACTCATGCATAAAAGTCCCTGAAGGGAGGATTCCATGTACTTCTTTGGAACACTGAATTCAGTAATGCAGTTTGTACTATTGCTCAGTTTCATGTTTGTTAGGTGGGAAAAACAATTTGTTTGATGTTGTGTACAGAGGAAAACTTTACACTATACCAACAAGGTATGCCGTGCATATTGAGAGTGAGTATCTCACATGTAACTTCAAGATACTAAGGACATCCTCGAGGTATTATTTTCTATAGGGCACTGTTTCTGTGTGGTGTAGATGTTAGGACTCTGGTGTCTGAAGTATTTAGATTCTGCCATGCTTGTTAGCTATCCCAGCTTCTATTAATGCAGGACCATGCTATGGGTCTTAGGGTGTGAGCTCCCCCAGTGACCTTATTTCTGTAGAGTCCATAGTTCAGGCTTATGGTTTTGGACATGTCCCAGTTACTAAGGGGTCAACTTGCAGAGTTGCAAGAACCCCGCCTTACATGTATATGGCCTTGCCTATGGGTGCTTTCAAATTTTACAGTTATTGGTAAAGTTTCCCTCTTAATTCTGATATTAGGCTAAGAAAATACTTTCAAGCACACTAGCCCTGCTAGAAAATAAAAAGTCAAGAATCTTCTGCATCCTTCTCCAAGGCAGTATTGGTAAATATTGATTAGGATACCCATAGTTAAAACTAGTATTGAAGTTGTAAGAGTATTATAAATGCTGCATTACAGAAATAGTATCCAGATGTCTATAATTTCTATATATTATGTATTTAATCATTTATTTGCTTGCGTCATGCCACAACTGCAGCACAACATGCAAGGGCGATTAAAAATATGTATAACTTTGCTCTATTTTCCAGATGCACATTAAAGATACTTTAAAAAACCAATTCACTTTCTTCCTGCATCCCTTGACACAGTGCATAAAAATCAATTTACTTTTCTCCAATTCTACCTCTCTGAGGATTTAACTGATATATCATCACTGACACAACAATTCTAAAAATGTGCTCTTCAGCAGATTTACTTAAATTATTTGTGCTGTTTTTAACTAAGAACCATTAAGGTTACTAATACGACAAGTAATCTTCAGACACTTTCAAATAAATGAAAAGATTATGTAAGATGCTGATCATTTGTAAGCAAAGATGTGTTTATACATCACATATTATTCAGAACACAAGCTCAATGCTGTCACAAGTTTGTATGCAGCAAATCTCTCAGAAATCAATATATTTCTTAATTCTTTTTTTTACAAAGTGATGACTTTAAATGTAAATTGGTACACAAAGTAAACAAAAAGTGCAGCTGGTTTATTCTTCTGGAAAGTGGATGGGTGACATGAGTTCTTTTTTAATGAGTGTTTCAACAGTACAGCAAAAGTACTGTTACTTACAATATTTATAATCTAAAACAAGTATAAAACATGGCCGTTGAACAATCATTCCTGTAGGTTTCCATGAGTAGATAAGGACTTACTAACCACCTACTCAGAGATAACTGGTGGTTGCTGAAAACCCTGTTTGGTATTTAAGATCGATGATACCAAACAGAATATTCATCAAGATGTAATGCACTGCCTGCCTTTTCTGTGGTGGGACAGAATCTACAAGGTACATATTTCCTAAATATCTTAATTTCTCAATCAAAAATATAAAAATGGGTTCTTTAGGTACACAAAACAGAGTCTGTAATAAAACTCTAAAGCCTGAAAGAACTGCAGATGCAGAGTTGCCAGAGTCATGACTTTATGAATATATACATTGAGTGCAAAGGAGTGCAAAAGGAACAGAAGGAAATAGAGGAACATAAAACAGTTGGGAAGCAGTACAAAGCAGAGTATACAAAGTATGTTAAAAAAAGAATGAAAGTACAGGAACTAAAGGAAAGTAGTAACAAGGTTTCAAATAAACACAAGAAGTAAGGAAAAAACCACAGCAAGTGTCAGCCCCTTTTGTGCTAATTTTGACAGGGTACAAAATAAACATAGGCAGTGATTTACTGCATATTTGGCATGGTTTACACTGGTTCAAGTATCATAGATGTTTTAGAAATTCCAGCCTAGATACATGTATAGAACAAAACATAACAGGTCATTTAGTTCTTTTTCTGATAAACTTCTTACATTCGTTATGTCCACTACTGTGGCATAACTATAATTCAAAGGTCATGTTTCAGCTCCACTGGAATTATTCCCAAGTATCTAACAATAAGTACATTGAACATACTGTATAGTCAGTCTGTAAGGCTTATTGTAAATGACACTATTGCAGGTTCTGACCCACACCTGAATTCTTCTGGCTGAATGAATCTCAGCTGACTCCGCATATTATGAAATCATAGGTTAGTTTTAGGCATCACATAGAAGGATTAGGGTTGTGAAATGGACAGAAAACAAAGAATGCACAGTACATTATATAATGGCTGGAACTTTAACCATAAAGCACAGTGAAAACAGCAAGCAATGTCTGATGATAGAAATTCAAGCTGTAATGAACAAAAAATTGCTCAATATAACCTGCCTGCAGGAATGACCTTGTAGACTAGATAACCTAAAAGCTAACACAAATTGCATAATTCCTTTTTGGGTTTCCTACAGCAGACTAATCACTTCTGTTTAATGTGATGGTCCTTCCATCTATTTTTGCCCCTAAGTTAACTTTAGTTCTGTGTGAATTAAATTCAGTCTGTCTATTGTTTCCTTTTTGTTTTTATTTTTGCTTGTTAAAGAAAGGGCAAAAAGGGAAAATAAGAAAAATATATACTACAGATACATACAGTTACTAAAAATCCAAATGCCGTGGCATCATAAGAGGTCAGATAAAAATACAGAAGTGACTTGTGGCTTCAGCTTTTTGTTCTAATGCATCATTAAAAACCTAGTGGTAGTAAAAGAATCAGATCAGCAGAAGTATAAGTTACCTTTACAGAACAAGTAGTAATGACATTTACAGATATGCATGTATAAGCTTCCATACTTAACAGAAAACAAACTTTCATATGCTACCAGCTGTACTTATAGCTGTCAGGAAGCAATGTGTATCCAGGTTAATGTCCATCAAGAGAGACTGCACCTCTTATCTGTCTTAACTTGTTTGTAATTTTATGTGGGTCAGTTTGTTGTGATGCATCACAGAGCATTGGAATGCTTTGCACTGCACAAAAAATCAACATGTTCTACTTTTTTAGTGTACACCAACAACACTTTATGCTGCTGGTGTGAATGAGTGCTTAAATATGTAGTTTGTTTGGCTGTTATGGGTCATTGTAAATGTTTTTCCTTACTAGGAATAAATGCGGAATTGTTGAATTGATGGGTTTTACTATAGTGTTTAGTTTATAGTAATCCTCTTCATTGAATGAAATGAAAGCTCTATCCTCTTCTTCAGGTATTATCATCTTGAAGGCATTACATTGCCTATTGCCCTTTATTGGAACCGTATCTTCCTTCTATATACACGTTCATTGCTTTAGAATATTGTATTCTACATGCCGATACGTGATTGACATTAAGGTTTAATGGAAGATGACTGTCAGTTTCACCATCTTACATACAAACTTGCTGTGGTTGAAATTAGAAAACAAATCAAACAATCTGTTTAAGTCCCACCCTGTCCGGGGTGCATTATTTCAAATTTGTGAGACCTTTAAGTAGTTCTTAAAGGAAATCTATAGTCATAGCAAACACATTCATTTCTATAACATCAGCATTGTGATGACAATATAAACAATATTTATACAGTTGCAAGAAAAAGTATGTGAACCCCTTGGGATTACGTGGAGTTTTGCATGAATTGGGCATCAAATGTGCTCTGAACGTCATCTAAGTCACAACAATAGAAGAACACAGTCTGCTGAACATAATACTACACAAACATTAAATGTTGGCATGGTTTAATTGCACATAACATGTAAACATTTACAGTGCAGGGAGGAAAAAGTATGTGAACCTTTGGACTTAATAACTGGTTGACCCTCCTTTGGCAGCAATAACCTCAACCAAACGTTTCCTGTAGTTGCAGATCAGACCTGCACAACGATCTGGAGTAATTTTGGACCACTCCTCTTCACAAAACTGTTTCAGTGTAGCAATATTCTTGGGATGTCTGGTGTGAATCGCTCTCTTAAGGTCATGCCACAGCATTTCAATCGGGTTAAGATCAGCACTCTGACTGGGCCACTCCAGAAGGTGTATTCTGTGCTGTTGCAGTCATTGTTTTGTTGAATTACTTGTATGCTTTGGGTCATTGTCCTGTTGCATCACCCATCCTCTGCGGAGCTTCAGTTGGCGGACAGATGGTCGTACGTTTTCCAGCAAAATGTCTTGATAAACTCTGGAATTCATTTTCCCATCAATGACAACAATCCGTCCAGGCCCTGAGGCAGCAAAGCAGCCCCAAACCATGATGCTCCCTCCGCCATGTTTTACAGTGAGGATGAGGTTTTGATGTTGTTGTGCTGTGCCTTTTTTTCTCCACACATAGTGTTGTGTGTTCTTCCCAAACAACTCAATCTTGGTTTCATCTGTCCACAGTATATTTTGCCAGTAGTGCTGTGGAACATCCAGGTGCTCTTTTGCAAACTTCAAACATGCTGCAATATTCTTTTTGGACAGCAATGGCTTCCTCCGTGGTGTCCTCCCATGTACTCCATTCTTGTTTAATGTTTTCCTTATTGTAGATGTGTCAACAAAAATGTTAGCATGTGCCAGAGATTTCTGTAGGTCTTTAGCTGACATTCGGGGATTCTTCTTTACCTCATGCAGCATTCTGCGCTGTGCTCTTGCAGTCATTTTTACAGAGAGTAGCAAAGTGCTAAACTTTCTCCATTTGTAGACAGTCTGTCTTACCGTGGACACATGAACATCAAGGCTTTTGGAGATACTTTTGTAACCCTTTCCAGCTTCATGCAAGTCAACAATTCTTGATCGTAGGTCTTCTGAGAGCTCTTTTCTGCGAGGCATGGTTCACATCAGACAGTGCTTCTTGAAACCAGTAAACCCAAAACAGGTGTGTGTTTTTTAAGGGCAGGACAGCTGTCAGCAACACATCCAATATCATCACACTGATTGGAGTCAAGGTTGGCTCACTCCTGGCTCCAATTAGCTCTGGGAGAAGTCATTAAGCTAGGGCCTCACATACTTTTTCCTCCCTGCACTGTGAATGTTTACATGTTATGTGCAATTAAACCATGGCAACATCTAATGTTTGTGTAGTATTATGTTCAGCTGACTGTGTTCTTCTATTGTTGTGACTTAGATGACGTTCAGAGCACATTTTATGCCCAATTCATGCAAAACTCCACGTAATCCCAAGGGGTTCACATACTTTTTCTTGCAACTGTATATGATAATCCAATATAAGCGTACCTAAAAAAAAATCTCCTTTCATGTTGTATGTGCTGCTTATCTGCTGGTTATCTCTTTCCACAATGTCCTAGATTCCCTGCATGCTTCCTCTGCTGTTTGCTTTCAACTTCTAAGGACTACCTATCCCATGGTACTTTGCTGCCTGCAAGCAGTGATTCTTGTATTAACTCCGCCTCCTGAAACTCCTCCTCTCAGCAACTCTTTGGTTCAGAAGGCTCTGTGAAATGTGTGGCACAGCAGTGCCTATCAACAGATCATAGTGAACATGTGTCACAGAATTCAAGAAAGTAAATGTATGGGGATCTTCCCAAAGTAAGTTCAAAATCATTCAGAGTAATAGGAGTAGGCTAGAACTAGTTGAAATACAATCTGGAATATGAATATATGGTATTGTATTTTTGAACATAGATACACTAAGTTCACCTTTAAAAAATAATAATCTATGCACATATTTTTGCAGGTAAAAAAAATGTGCATTTATTATTATTATTTTTGGTGGGGAGCCTGTAATGCATTGCACCTGCAATCAGCAGAATGCATGTGCAATGTTAGGCTCTTGCAGACTGTCAGTACACTGTCTACCTCCACCTCCAATATGGGCAGGCAGTTATTGTCCAGGAAGCTCAATGGACTTTGAGAGTGCTCACCATTACCCTCACAGTTCATTGAGAACTACAAGCCATCAGTCCCACTGGCTGACAGTACTTCACAGAACTTTATGAATGAATGGTGCGCCCATGTGGGTGGAGCCCGCACAGCCACACTATCTTCAAGTTGTGACAGTGGGTGCAGGAAGAAGATTCTCCACCCGCTGTCACAATGAGGGGGCAGGTCAGGGGATGAGGTGGTGGATGCTCACCATGTTACATGTTACATCCTAAATACTGGTTTAACATTTAACACACTGAGAAAGGTGAACTCATCCTTTAAGAAGATAGTGTTTTTTTCTTTTCTTTTCCAATAGTTTCAATCACGCAGCACATATAGTTTAATAACAGTGCTGATTTCAAATTAGTGCTTTCTGACAGTTCTTTATACATTTTTAAGTACCTTTACACAAACATTTCCACCTATAACTGGTCACTGATGAGTTAAGTCTTAAAAATTTCGAGTCCAGACCTACTAGCCAGTCACAAAACTTACTCGCCACCAGTTTCCCCACCCAACCTTGCCCAGGTCCGCCCCCAACCCCACCCCCTTAAAGCTTATGAAATTACATTTTTCTTTAGAATAAATAGTCTGAAATATAAAACTGCACACAGTAATGTATATCCTAGCTCCCCTGTACTCCATTATAGTGATATGACATGTATACAGTAATGTATATCCCAGCTCCCCTGTACTCCGTTATAGTGATATGACATATACACAGTAATGTATATCCCAGCTCCCCTGTACTCCGTTATAGTGATATGACATGTATACAGTATGTATATCCCCCTCCCCTGTACTCCATTATAGTGATATGACATGTATACAGTAATGTATATCCCAGCTCCCCTGTACTCCATTATAGTGATATGACATGTATACAGTAATGTATATCCTAGCTCCCCTGTACTCCATTATAGTGATATGACATGTATACAGTAATGTATATCCCAGCTCCCCTGTACTCCGTTATAGTGATATGACATGTATACAGTAATGTATATCCCAGCTCCCCTGTACTCCATTATAGTGATATGACATGTATACAGTAATGTATATCCCAGCTCCCCTGTACTCCATTATAGTGATATGACATGTATACAGTAATGTATATCCCAGCTCCCCTGTACTCCATTATAGTGATATGACATGTATACAGTAATGTATATCCCAGCTCCCCTGTACTCCATTATAGTGATATGACATGTATACAGTAATGTATATCCCAGCTCCCCTGTACTCCATTATAGTGATATGACATGTATACAGTAATGTATATCCCAGCTCCCCTGTACTCCGTTATAGTGATATGACATGTATACAGTAATGTATATCCCAGCTCCCCTGTACTCCGTTATAGTGATATGACATGTATACAGTAATGTATATCCCCCTCCCCTGTACTCCGTTATAGTGATATGACATGTATACAGTAATGTATATCCCCCCTCCCCTGTACTCCATTATAGTGATATGACATGTATACAGTAATGTATATCCCAGCTCCCCTGTACTCCGTTATAGTGATGTGACATGTATACAGTAATGTATATCCCCCCTCCCCTGCACTCCATTATAGTGATATGACATGTATACAGTATGTATATCCCAGCTCCCCTGTACTCCGTTATAGTGATATGACATGTATACAGTAATGTATATCCCAGCTCCCCTGTACTCCATTATAGTGATATGAAATGTATACAGTATTGTATATCCCAGCTCCCCTGTACTCCATTATAGTGATATGACATGTACACAGTAATGTATATCCTAGCTCCCCTGTACTCCATTATAGTGATATGACATGTATACAGTAATGTATATCCCAGCTCCCCTGTACTCCGTTATAGTGATATGACATATACACAGTAATGTATATCCCAGCTCCCCTGTACTCCGTTATAGTGATATGACATGTATACAGTATGTATATCCCCCTCCCCTGTACTCCATTATAGTGATATGACATGTATACAGTAATGTATATCCCAGCTCCCCTGTACTCCATTATAGTGATATGACATGTATACAGTAATGTATATCCTAGCTCCCCTGTACTCCATTATAGTGATATGACATGTATACAGTAATGTATATCCCAGCTCCCCTGTACTCCGTTATAGTGATATGACATATACACAGTAATGTATATCCCAGCTCCCCTGTACTCCGTTATAGTGATATGACATGTATACAGTAATGTATATCCCCCTCCCCTGTACTCCGTTATAGTGATATGACATGTATACAGTAATGTATATCCCCCCTCCCCTGTACTCCATTATAGTGATATGACATGTATACAGTAATGTATATCCCAGCTCCCCTGTACTCCGTTATAGTGATATGACATGTATACAGTAATGTATATCCCAGCTCCCCTGTACTCCGTTATAGTGATATGACATGTATACAGTAATGTATATCCCCCTCCCCTGTACTCCGTTATAGTGATATGACATGTATACAGTAATGTATATCCCCCCTCCCCTGTACTCCATTATAGTGATATGACATGTATACAGTAATGTATATCCCAGCTCCCCTGTACTCCGTTATAGTGATGTGACATGTATACAGTAATGTATATCCCCCCTCCCCTGCACTCCATTATAGTGATATGACATGTATACAGTATGTATATCCCAGCTCCCCTGTACTCCGTTATAGTGATATGACATGTATACAGTAATGTATATCCCAGCTCCCCTGTACTCCATTATAGTGATATGAAATGTATACAGTATTGTATATCCCAGCTCCCCTGTACTCCATTATAGTGATATGACATGTATACAGTAATGTATATCCCAGCTCCCCTGTACTCCATTATAGTGATATGAAATGTATACAGTATGTACATCCCCCCCTCCCCTGTACTCCATTATAGTGATATGACATGTATACAGTATGTATATCCCAGCTCCCCTGTATTCCATTATAGTGATATGACATGTAGACAGTATGTATATCCCAGCTCCCCTGTACTCCATTATAGTGATATGACATGTATACAGTAATGTATATCCCAGCTCCCCTGTATGACATGTATACAGTAATGTATATCCCAGCTCCCCTATACTCCATTATAGTGATAGGACATGTATACAGTAATGTATATCCCAGCTCTCCTGTACTCCATTATAGTGATATGACATGTATACAGTAATGTATATCCCAGCTCCCCTGTACTCCATTATAGTGATATGACATGTATACAGTAATGTATATCCCAGCTCCCCTGTACTCCATTATAGTGATATGACATGTATACAGTAATGTATATCCCAGCTCCCCTGTACTCCATTATAGTGATATGACATGTATACAGTAATGTATATCCCAGCTCCCCTGAACTCCATTATAGTAATATGACATGTATACAGTAATGTATATCCCCCTCCCCTGTACTCCATTATAGTGATATGACATGTATACAGTATGTATATCCTAGCTCCCCTGTACTCCATTATAGTGATATGATATGTATACAGTAATGTATATCCCAGCTCCCCTGTTGTTAGAACCCGCCAGGTGGTGCCCCTGGCTGCCCACTTGACAGACCTACCCAAAGCGTGGAGTCTAAGTCCCGGTCTGTGCTTTCACCAGGGCCCCTGATGGTGGGGATGGACTTGAAACAGACCGGGACCAGGTCACGACCTCCGAGCAGGCCCACCAGTGGCAGGGGCAACCTCCGAGGATGTATGGGTACCGGGAGAGCCAGATGTGAGGAGGACGGCAGGACCTAGCAGGATGGATCACGAGCGGGGGTCCCGTGGGGTAGGCGAGGTACAGAATCGGCAGGCGGAGAGTAGTCAGGTCACACGCAGGGTCAGCAGGATAAGTCAGTCCGTAGAGAGGTCAAAACAAGCCGAGGGTCAGGATGGGAGAAGGCAGAGTAGTCAGGTACAATCCGGGTCAACACAGGAGTAGGCAGCGTAGTCAGGGTCAATCAGGGTCAAAAACACAGGTACAGGACTCAGGAACTCAGATAGACCTTGCGGCGATTACTGACAGTGCAGGGCATCTTTAAATATTGCGCCCTGCACTGTCATTGGCCGCTCGGGACGCGCCCCCGGGCTGTCATTGGCCGCCCGAGGCGCGCCCGCGGGTCCCACTGCGCATGCGCGGCATCCTGTCATCCACGGCTCGCCGGGACCTAGTGCCTGTGTCCCGGCGTGAGCCGTGGCCAGTGCGCATGCGCCGGCCGACAGGACGCCGCGATCCCTGACATTGCCCCCCCCCTATGGGCACCCTCCGGGAGCCCCACTGATCTCTCCACCGCGGGTGGCCACGAAAAAATTCCCGGATGAGTCTGGGGGCGTGAACATCCTGGACGGGCACCCAAGAATTCTCCTCAGGGCCATAACCCTTCCATTTTATCAGGAACTGCGTCTGGCCCCCCCTCTTTCGGCAACTGAGAATAGTTTCTACCTCATATTCCTCCTGGTCACCTATGGCGACTGCCTCAGGAGGTCTGGATTGGCGATCCGGGAAGGAATCTGGTCTGGATGGTTTCAGGAGAGAGACATGGAACACCGGGTGTATTTTGAAAGACTCCGGGAGCTCAAGTTCATAGGCCACTTCATTGATCACCCGTTTAATTGGAAATGGTCCTAGGTACTTCGGTCCTAACTTCCTGGAAGGACACAGCATTTTCAAGTTGGTCGTAGCCAACCAAACCTGATCCCCCGGCTGGAGCAACAGCTCTCCTCTTCTCTTCCTGTCGAACGCCTTTTTACTATCTTCTTGGGCCTTAGTGATGGCCTCCTGAATCGTTTTGTTATTGACAGAAAAGAAATGCAAGACATCTTGAGATGCGGGTACCGGACTTTCGGGCGTTAGGTCGGGGAGAAACGTAGGATGATATCCGAAATTGGTAAAAAACGGTGATTGTCCCGTCGCTGAGTGGCTCGAGTTATTATAGGCGAACTCTGCAGAAGGCAACAGTGTTAGCCAGTCGTCCTGGAGATAGGAGGTGTAGCATCTGAGGTACTGTTCCAATGTTTGATTGGTCCTTTCTGTTTGCCCGTTGGTCTGTGGATGGTAAGCAGATGACAGTGACAGTTTGATTCCTAATGCTTCACATAAGGCTTTCCAGAATCTAGATGTGAACTGGACTCCCCGATCCGATACTATGTCTTCGGGTATCCCATGTAGCCTTACTACTTCCTTGATGAATATCCGTGCAGTCTCCGGTGCCGACGGGGTTCTTTCCAAGGGCACGAAATGAGCCATCTTTGAAAAGCGATCCACGATCACCATTATAGCAGTGTAGCCTTGAGACGGTGGGAGTTCGACCACAAAATCCATGGCAATCATTTGCCAGGCCCGTTTGGGTATCGGCAATGGACGCAACAATCCCCAGGCCTTGCTTCTGGAGGGCTTGTTCCTTTGGCAGGTGGGACAGGTCTGGACGTAGCGCTCGCAGTCTTTGACCATGTTTGGCCACCAGAATGAGCGCCGTAGTAGCTCCAGAGTCTTCGCCACCCCAAAGTGCCCTGCCATTGGATGGTCGTGGCAGTGCCCCAGGACGAAAGTTTGAACTCCTTCTGGCACCACGATCCGATTTTCCTTCCAAAGCAGACCATCGCGGTCCTGGAGAGGCGACCCAGGCGGGACTGGCAGTCCAACGGAAGCGTCAATCAGTCTGGAGCGAAGTTCCGTTTGCAGGACGAGGAAGCTTCCGGATGGCAAAATTGTGTCAGGTAACACTGTATCGTCGGGGTCCTCAAACATGCGGGACAGAGCGTCTGGTTTTGTATTTTTAGACCCAGGTCGGTACGTTATATGAAAGGTAAATCGAGAGAAGAAGAGAGCCCATCTCGCCTGGCGTGGTCTCAGTCGTTTCGCCGTCCTTAAATACTCGAGGTTTTTGTGATCCGTGAATATTAGGATTGGGTGTGTGGCTCCTTCCAGGAGATACCTCCATTCTTCTAGAGCGGACTTGATGGCCAGGAGTTCCCGATCTCCAATATCGTAATTGCGCTCCGCCGGAGTCAACTTCCTGGAGAAAAACGCCACGGGATGCAGTAACTCCTTGGTACCACTCCTTTGGGAAAGAATCGCTCCTACCGCGTTTTCGGAGGCGTCCACTTCCAAAACATATGGAAGAGAAGAATCTGGATGGCAGAGAATGGGAGCAGAAGTAAACAATTTCTTGAGCATGTCGAACGCGGTCTGGGCTTCAGGGGTCCATTTAAAACGAGTCCCTTGTTTAGTCAGTTGCGTGATTGGGGAGACCAGCCCTGAGAAGTTCCTGACAAACTTTCTATAAAAGTTTGCGAATCCAATGAAACGCTGTACCCCCCTCTTATCGGTGGGTGTTGGCCAATCTAAGATCGCCGTGACTTTCTGGGGATCCATCGCGACCCCCGCGGGAGAGAGGACCAGTCCCAAGAACGTTATTTCACACTGTTCAAAACAGCATTTTTCTGCCTTGGCGTAAAGCCCGTGTTGGCGTAAACGTGTTAGGACCCTTGCCACATGCTCCCTATGAGCCTCCAGTGAGGGTGAAAATATCAGGATGTCATCTAGGTAGACAACCACGAAGACATCGAGGAAATCACGAAAGACATCGTTAATAAAGTGTTGGAAGGTGGCCGGTGCGTTACAGAGCCCGAACGGCATCACCAAATATTCGAAATGACCGAATCTCGTACGAAAGGCTGTCTTCCATTCATCCCCCTCCCTGATACGTACAAGGTTATATGCCCCACGCAAGTCTAATTTAGTAAAAATCGCTGCTGACCCTAACCTCTGGAGGAGCTCAGGGACTAGGGGTAACGGATAGCGATTTTTTACTGTGATTTTATTCAGGTCTCGGTAGTCAATGCAGGGCCGTAACGATTTGTCTTTTTTTTCTACAAAAAACAACCCAGCCCCGGCCGGGGACGTGGACGGGCGAATAAATCCCTTCCGCAGATTGTCATCAATATACTCCCTCAAAACCCCTGATTTTAGTTCCGATAATGGAAAAATGCGACCGAATGAAATCTCAGATCCGGGTAGGAGGTCTATGGGGCAATCGTAGGAACGGTGTGGGGGAAGAATGTCTGCTCCTCGCTTACTAAACACATCTAAGAAATCGTGGTAGGCCGGAGGGATAACCTGAGACAGATCCGTATCACCATCCATGCATAGGAGAAACCGGGGCGGCACGGGCCCTGGGACGTGGCAGTGATCCCGGCAGTATGGTGACCGAAACTGAACCGTTCCCTTCTCCCAATCAACCCGGGGGTTATGGGCCCGCAGCCAGGGAAGCCCCAGAATGATTGGGAAAAGGGGGGATGCGATGGCATCCAGACGGAGGAACTCCTGATGATGGTCAGCCATCGTGGTAAAAATAGGGGGAGTCTCCTGATCCACCACTCCCGACTTTATGCTAGACCCGTCTGCCAGGAAGATGTTAAACCCCCTTTCTTTGGTCTGGAGGGGGATCTTTTGCCGGTGAGCAAAAGTAAGATCAATGAAACAACTACATGCTCCCGAATCAATGATTGCGGTCACCGACAGGGTTCTTCTGGGAAGCTGTAACGACACAGGTATTGCCAGGTAACTAGATAGGTCACCCCTTTCTGTAGGTAAAGGAAAACAGGAAACGGACTTACTCATTTTTGCAGGACAGGAGCGCACCTGGTGACCAGCTTCCCCACAGTACAGACATAGGTTCTGCGATTGTCTCCTCTGACGTTCCTCGGCCGATAACGTGGAACGGGCCAGTCCCAGTTGCATGGGTTCTGAGGTGTCCCCTGCTTCCGTGCTCCGAGCATGGCTCCCTGGGGTTGGAGCTGCTTCTCTCGGTGGGGTCCATGCCACCCTTTGACCCTGGCTACTCCTTTCCAGGCGACGCTCTCTCAGTCTGCGGTCAATTTGGATGACCAACTCTATCAGTTTCTCAAGAGAGTCCGGTAGTCCTACTCGTGCTAATTCGTCTTTTAGAGACTCAGACAGCCCAATGCGGAACTGGTGACATAATGCCGCATCGTTCCATCTGGTATCTCCCATCCAACGCCTGAAATCAGACGCATACTCTTCGGCCGCCCGGCGGCCTTGCCGCAGAGAGTATAGAGTAGCCTCTGCAGAGGCAGCCCGCTGGGGGTCGTCATATAGGACGGCCATGGCCTGAAAGAACTCAGTCACGGAATCGAGATGGGGGTCACGCTTCTCCATCAGGCGGTGAGCCCAATCCTGGGGCTCATCCTGAAGGAGAGAGATTATAAACCCCACCTTGACAGTCTCGACGGAAAACGTGCGGGGCTGCAGGTCAAAAAATAAAGTGCACGCGTTCCGGAAGGCCCAAAAACGGCTTCGGTCTCCACGGAATCGTTCCGGCAGGGGAACGCAGGGTTTGGGAGCTAGGGGTGCCGCAACTGCTCCGGATGCTGGAGCAGCGGGTGATTCCGCTGTTGCGGAACTTGGAGCAGGGGGAGTCTGGGTGGCAAACGACTCCATGCGGTCCTCAAGCCGGGTGCAGCGGCTGTGAAAATTCTGGAAGGCCTGGGTCAGAGTCGCCAGGTGCTGGCATATATCCTCTAGGGACGCAGGTCCTCTTCCTGGCTCTGTCATGGCCGCAAGGTACTGTTAGAACCCGCCAGGTGGTGCCCCTGGCTGCCCACTTGACAGACCTACCCAAAGCGTGGAGTCTAAGTCCCGGTCTGTGCTTTCACCAGGGCCCCTGATGGTGGGGATGGACTTGAAACAGACCGGGACCAGGTCACGACCTCCGAGCAGGCCCACCAGTGGCAGGGGCAACCTCCGGGGATGTATGGGTACCGGGAGAGCCAGATGTGAGGAGGACGGCAGGACCTAGCAGGATGGATCACGAGCGGGGGTCCCGTGGGGTAGGCGAGGTACAGAATCGGCAGGCGGAGAGTAGTCAGGTCACACGCAGGGTCAGCAGGATAAGTCAGTCCGTAGAGAGGTCAAAACAAGCCGAGGGTCAGGATGGGAGAAGGCAGAGTAGTCAGGTACAATCCGGGTCAACACAGGAGTAGGCAGCGTAGTCAGGGTCAATCAGGGTCAAAAACACAGGTACAGGACTCAGGAACTCAGATAGACCTTGCGGCGATTACTGACAGTGCAGGGCATCTTTAAATATTGCGCCCTGCACTGTCATTGGCCGCTCGGGACGCGCCCCCGGGCTGTCATTGGCCGCCCGAGGCGCGCCCGCGGGTCCCACTGCGCATGCGCGGCATCCTGTCATCCACGGCTCGCCGGGACCTAGTGCCTGTGTCCCGGCGTGAGCCGTGGCCAGTGCGCATGCGCCGGCCGACAGGACGCCGCGATCCCTGACACCTGTACTCCATTATAGTGATATGACATGTATACAGTAATGTATACCCCAGCTTCCCTGTACTCCATTATAGTGATATGACATGTATATAGTAATATATATCCCAGCTCCCCTGTACTCCATTATAGTGATATGACATGTATACAGTAATGTATATCCCAGCTCCCCTGTACTCCATTATAGTGATATGACATGTATACAGTAATGTATATCCCAGCTCTCCTGTACTCCATTATAGTGATATGACATGTATACAGTAATGTATATCCCAGCTCCCCTGTACTCCGTTATAGTGATATGACATATACACAGTAATGTATATCCCAGCTCCCCTGTACTCCGTTATAGTGATATGACATGTATACAGTATGTATATCCCAGCTCCCCTGCACTCCATTATAGTGATATGACATGTATACAGTATGTATATCCCAGCTCCCCTGTACTCCGTTATAGTGATATGACATGTATACAGTAATGTATATCCCAGCTCCCCTGTACTCCATTATAGTGATATGAAATGTATACAGTATGTACATCCCCCCCTCCCCTGTACTCCATTATAGTGATATGACATGTATACAGTATGTATATCCCAGCTCCCCTGTATTCCATTATAGTGATATGACATGTAGACAGTATGTATATCCCAGCTCCCCTGTACTCCATTATAGTGATATGACATGTATACAGTAATGTATATCCCAGCTCCCCTGTATGACATGTATACAGTAATGTATATCCCAGCTCC
Source organism: Staurois parvus (assembly GCF_062004578.1). Taxonomy (NCBI): domain Eukaryota; kingdom Metazoa; phylum Chordata; class Amphibia; order Anura; family Ranidae; genus Staurois; species Staurois parvus. The sequence continues at coordinate 7,228,573 of NW_028318040.1, read as the reverse complement.
CCTGTACTCCATTATAGTGATAGGACATGTATACAGTAATGTATATCCCAGCTCTCCTGTACTCCATTATAGTGATATGACATGTATACAGTAATGTATATCCCAGCTCCCCTGTACTCCATTATAGTGATATGACATGTATACAGTAATGTATATCCCAGCTCCCCTGTACTCCATTATAGTGATATGACATGTATACAGTAATGTATATCCCAGCTCCCCTGTACTCCATTATAGTGATATGACATGTATACAGTAATGTATATCCCAGCTCCCCTGTACTCCATTATAGTGATATGACATGTATACAGTAATGTATATCCCCCTCCCCTGTACTCCATTATAGTGATATGACATGTATACAGTATGTATATCCTAGCTCCCCTGTACTCCATTATAGTGATATGATATGTATACAGTAATGTATATCCCAGCTCCCCTGTACTCCATTATAGTGATATGACATGTATACAGTAATGTATACCCCAGCTTCCCTGTACTCCATTATAGTGATATGACATGTATACAGTAATAATTGTAATGTATATCCCAGCTCCCCTGTACTCCATTATAGTGATATGACATGTATACAGTAATCATTACTGTATACATGTCATATCACTATAATGGAGTACAGGGGAGGTGGGATATACATTACTGAGTAATGTATATTCCAGCTTCCGTGTACTCCATTATAGTGATAGGACATATTGTATACAGTACTTACTGTCCTCCCGAGTCCCCCGTGGCGGAGGAGAGGGTGTGTCCTCTCAGCGGACTAGAGCGGACCTCTCCTGCACTTGTCCCCTTGGCGGCGGTGCCGCAGAAGCCGGAAACCAGAAGTTGTAAGCCGGAACTCGGCTTCACAATGAGGCTTGGAACGCAGATGAAGTCGCTCCAAGCTTCAACTGTGCTCACCACTCGCAGCCGCTCGCCACATAGGAATTTCTCCTCGCATTTGGCGAGCGGGCGAGCGGCTTTTCCAAGCCCTGAGTTAAGAGAACATTTTTTTGTTGTATTTTCTCCTGACTAGGTTGCTTCAGCTATTGATGGTATTGCGTCTACTTCTAGGTGACACACATGATCATGTTTTTTTAATAACCATTTTGTGAAAGACTGAGCCCTGATTTCCAGTTATACAGCAAAAAAGCCTATGTAAACTGCTTTAAGATATTAGTTTAAAAAGAGGCTTTTTTTTTTTTTTTTTTATTAATCAGAGCAATTGCCATTGTTACTTTTCTGGAAGATGCATTTACCTCTGGGACTTGGACCCCCAACTGCAGACTCACCCAAAGGATTTAGATAATTATCTATTGCCTCTGAACATAGGCTGCAAATGCAAGCATGTCATTACATAAATACAAAATAATCTATATAACTATGACACACAATCATTATTCATATGTGCCTCGGAATATATGAAAAAGGTTTACACTGACATATCATGCTGTTTGTTATTCTCAAGTGAGAAGTATTATAATCACCACAGGTAAAGTTGAATTTAAAATGCATATAGTTATAATTACTGTAAGTTGAGCCTGTGAACTGTAGGCACTAAGGTTTCCAACAACTCATATCAAAGAGCTCATATTCTGTAGCCATAACTCATAGACTCTGCCATTAACTGCCAGCTAGCAGTTTACATTACAGCAAATTGAGAAGTTTAATTTTCTTAAATGCATTAATGAATTAACTAATGTACAGTGCATACTCTTGCCTGGTAAAGTGCTGAATAACACTAAAAATAGAAACTGTAGACTCATTTAGAGGATCCATTTTACTTGGAAACAATTATTGAAAATGAAAATTGAATATCTCAATTTCTAATATATTCCACTACAGTTTTATTTGAAAAATAAAATTGCATTTAGCATTTAAAATCATATCCTGTGTTGTTACAGAATATCACAAATTGTAATTTACAGTCTTTGACATTTACCAAGTTCTTCCCAGGGAATATCTATATTATAGTTATAAACTCTGAAAAGCCATAGAGGCCTTTCAGATTGTTCCAGTAATCCAGCAGATACAAGATACAAAGCTATAAACAACAGTGAGCATGACCACAAAAAAACCTTAACCATTTTCCTGAATAAAGCATAAAAGACAAAAGAAATGTTGCAGTAGACATAAACTTTATAAATTACATAGGAGTTGTTTATGCGGAATTCAGAAACAATATGACTGTATATGCAGACTTCATGCTTTTTTGCACTCTTGAATGATTATACTCTTTTGCAGCAGTTTGGCTCTATGTTTTAAATGCTAGAATGTGCTGTAGAAAGCAGCCTAAAATGTGATATACTGTATATACAGAACTACTTTTTAACTGTTAAAGAAACTCCAAAGAGGAAGGTTCTGTGTTTCCTGAACAATGGTGGGCCTAGCGACTTATCTACAAATCTCCAGTATGCTCTTCTGCATACAGTTCTTTTGCTGTATTTAGCTGCAATGACCAGAAGATAAAAGGGGAAATTAAAGGAAAATATTAGAGTTGTCAGCTGGGTGCTGTCCCCTCTAACTCTGCTGGTTGAAGCACTGGTCCATGAGTGCCTTATGGTAAAAGCCACCATGATCACAGTAGGGCATAGTAGCTGAAGACTAACTGTGTGCCTTACTGGTGGAATTTATGACAATTTTAAAGCACAGTTTATAGAGTCCCAACTAGAAACGATGCTCTGCTGAGCCTGTTGACCTCAAACAATGAGGAGATTATTACTAATGTTTAAAGGAACATCTGACAAGCAGTAACCATAATATGATTTCATTTAATTTAAGCTTTAAACAACAAACACATACTGGAAATATAAAAAACCTTTAATTTTAAGAGAGCACATTTTCCACAGCTGAGGGCTGCACTACAAGACTTAAACCGGGAAGGAAGGTCGTCATTAAAGAACACAGAACAAAAATGGGAATGCTTCAAATCTCCTATATGCAAGCACACTGAAAAAATATATTCCCATGGCCAATAAGTTTAAAAGGCTAAGAACAAAATCTATGTGGCTCACATCCAAAGTTGAAATAGCTATAAATAATAAGAAAAGAGCTTTTAAAAAATTATGAAAATGAATGAACACTATCATCATTTTAAAGTTACAAAGAATATAACAGAATATGTAAAAAGGAAATTAAGACTGCAAAAATTGAACATAATGACAAGTTGCAAATGAGTAGAAAGACTCCAAAACATTCTTCAAATGTATTAACAGTAAAAAGGTCTGAACATTTAGGTCCTTTACTAGATAATTTTGAGCTGGTTAATGAGGACATAGAGAATGCTAATTTATTAAATACCTTCTTCATCGCTGTGTATACAAAGAAAAATGGTGAGGCTAAATGGGGATAATATAGACAGCACCTGAAACCAATGGCATACATCCAAGGGCCCTGTTATATCTAAGCCATTGTTTCTAATTTTTAGAGACTCTTTATTGACTGGCATGGTAGCACTGGATTGGCATAAGGCCAATGTCATGCCTATATTTAAAAAAGGGATCAAAGTCTTTAACAAGTAACTACAGACCAGTTAACTTTTATAGTCAGGAAGATACTGAAGAGTTTAATAAAAGAACACAAAGAGGAGTTTTTGCTAGGAAATAAAAGTTAAAGCAATAGTCAGCATGGATTCTCAAAATACAGAAGTTGTCAAACAAATATTATTTCTTTTTATGAGAAAGTAAGCAAAAACGTAGACAAAGGAGTGGCTGTGGATATAGTATACTTGGATTTTGCCAAATCATTTGACACAGTTCCCAAAATGTGGCTAATGTGTTGATTAAACTCTATGGACTTAGAAAATTAAGTTTGTAAATTAATATAAAACTGGCTAAAAGACAGTTTTCAGGGAGTAGTGATTAATGCTTCATACTCTGAGTGGTCTAAGGTTATTAGCGATTTACCCCAAGGTTCAGTGTTGGGACCCTTACTTTTTAATATATTTATAAATAATATAGTGTCTGGGATTAAATGTACCATTTCAGTATTGGATGTCTCCAACTTACAAGTCCACCTCAATGCACTGTTTAACCACTTGCCTACCAGGCACGTATACCCCCTTATTTACCAGGCCAATTTTCAGCTTTCAGCGCTGCCGCACTTTGACAATTGCGCGGTCATGCAACATTGTACCCATATGAAATTTTGATCATTTTTTTCTCACAAATAGAGCTTTCTTTTGGTGGTATTTAATCGCCACTGGGCGCTTTACTTTTTGCGCTATAAAAAAAAAAGTGCAAAAAATTTGAAAAAAAAAAAAAGTTTCTTTGTTTCTATTATAAAATTTTTCAAACAGGTATTTTTTCTCCTTCACTGATGTGCGTTGATGAGGCAGCACTGATGGGCACTGATAGGTGGCACTGATGGGCACTGATAGGCAGCACTAAAGGGCACTGATAGGTAGTACTAATGAGGTGGCATGGATAGGCGGCACTGATAGACAGCACTAATGAGGTGTCACGGATAGGCGGCACTAATATGCAGCACTGATAGGCGGCACTGATAGGTGACACTGATGATGGGTACTGATAGACGGCACTGACTGGCATCACTGCTGGGCACTGACTGGCGGCACTGACTGGCACAAACCCTGGGCACTGACTGGTGGCACTGGTGGGCAGCGCTGCTGGGCTGCACTGGTGGGTGGCACTGGTGGGCGGCACTGGTGGGTGGGCACAGGTGGGTGGCACTGGTGGGCACAGGTGGGTGGGCACAGGTGGGTGGCACTGCTGGGCACAGGTAGGTGGCACTTCTGGGCACAGATGTGTGACACTGCAGAGTGGCACAGGTGGGTGCACTGCTGGGCACAGGTGGGTACACTGCTGGGCACAGGTAGGTGATCTGCTGGGCACAGGTGGGTGGAGCTAGTGGGCGCACTGCTGGGCACAGGTGGGCGGAACTTGCGGGTGGCACTGCTGGGCACCGATCATCAGGGCACTGATCATCAGTGCCCTGATGATCAGTGCCGATCCCCGCTCTGACAACTGCCGATTCTCGGCAGTACTTTCCTCACGATCTGACAGCGTGAGGAAAGTGCAGCCGAGAACCGGCACTTGCATTTCCCTCTGATCAGCGTGTCATTGGACACCGCTGATCAAGTGGTAAAAGGCCGCTGTGATTGGCCTTTTACCACATCACATGATCAGCTGTGTCCGTAGGACACAGCAATCACGGAGATCGCCGGGTGCGCACCCCCTGGGGTGCGCAGGAGAGCGCGTTCTGGGGGGACGTCATATGACGTCCACTCAGAACTGGCCGGACGCAGTGCAGCCGTCATTCGGCTATCTGCGGTCGGCAACTAGTTAATTGGGAAACTATGTGGCAAATGAGGTTTAATATTGATATATATAAAGTTATGCACCTGAAGGCTAAAAACATGCATGTATCATGCACACTAGGAGGAGTGCAGCTCTGGGAGATTATTGATTTAGCCTTGGTTCACACTGATCTGTCTTTGGAAGCGTTTTGAACCACAGTGATTCACATGACATGGGAAATAAAATCAGTTCCAATGGAGGGCATGTGTGATCCAATTTTGAGCTCCATAGACTTGAATTGAAATTGCATAGGAAATGCTTATCATATGTAATGCAATTCCAATGCATTTTCAGCAGTGTTCTCTGTGTTACTTACCAGCTTTCCAGAGAGAGAAGAGTGTAGAAAATCCTAAATCACAGCAGCATCAGAATTGCATGAAAAATGCATTGGTATTCCAGCTTAATTGCAAGTGAATTGCACTAAAGCTGCCTACTGAATCTCACTTCAAAATTTGTAACTCAACCACTTCAGTCTGAAGCTAACCTTAAAGCGATTCTAAAGGTTCATTTTTTTTTTTTAATAAAAAACATACTGTATACTTCCCTACTGTACAGTGGTTTTGCACAGAGCAGCCTGGATCCTCCTCTTCTCTGGTCCCCCGCAGGCTCTCCTGGCCCCTCGCTCCTGTCAGGTGCCCCCACAGCAAGCAGCTTGCTATCAGGCATTCGCTGCTCCATGTGTCCATTCACACACAGAATGCATGAAGGTGAAAAAACCTTGAGCCTTTACAACCACTTTAATAATAGCATGCAATGCCAAGCTGCATTTTATAAAGCTAGCAGAATAATTTATTGTATTAAAAGAGATATAGACTCCAGAGAGAGAAATATAATTTTGCTCCTGTACAAATCATTAGCAAGATCTCAACTGGAATATGCAGTTCAGCTTTGGACAACAGTTCAAAAAAAGGATATCAGAGAACTGGAGAAAGTGCACAGAAAGGGCAACCAAACTGATATGGAAAAATATTAGCTTAACTTAATTTATTCTCTCTTGAGAAAAGGAGCCTAAGGGGGGATTTGATCAAAATGTATAAATACATACGTACTCTATATAGTGAACTTGGTGTGGAGGTATTCACATTCAGGTCATTACAACAAGGGAGCACTTTTTACCTCTAAAGGAAAATAGATTTAACCTTCACATATGGGAAGGCTTCTTCACAGTAAGAGCTGTGAAACTGTGAAATAGATTCCCTCAAGAACTGCCAGGGGTAGTTGATCCAGAGAATATCCAATTGCCTCCTGGGGTATTAGGAAGGAAATAAATATTTACCCCTACTGGAGTGAATTGAATCATGCTTTATTGAGGTTTTTTACTCCCTCTGGACCAAACATGGGTATATAGGACACTGTATATGGAGTTTTTCCATTTCTGTGTTTTTTTTTTATTGGCTGAACTAAATGGGTTAGTGTTTGTTTTTCAACCTAATTATGTAACTATGACTTAGGAGGTGCAAAAGAGTAACCATTTGTACAATATACTTGTACCTTCTGATTTGTAGTATTACTGTTCTTTGATGTTGAATTTACGTGAATTACAATTACATTGTTTTGATGTCCTGTCCACAAAATATCTGCAATTTCAAATCCTTACACAGATTACAGTGGGCTAAAAAGATTCAGCATTTTGATATGGTTCTTATGGGAATATAAAAAAAGATTTTGATTTTATATACTCTTAAAAAACAAGTATTCTCTACAATACCATTTTTCTCTTGTACCCAAAGTCAATTTTTTTTTTTTTTTGTATAATTATTCCAAACAAAAGTCTGTCTAGTCTCTGTTTTAGTTACGGCATGATTAGTAGAAGTAGGATGAGAGTAGGGTAGCATATGGGTTTCATATTGGTTTATTTTTTTCTCTTCTTATTTGTCTTAAAGTGTTTCTAAACCCAAGACCCTGCATTCACTATATCAGGTCTCCCACAAAACTTGGAAGTGCACTTATTTTAGTAAATATAAACTGCTAAATACACACCTCCATAGACACACAGGTCAGCAATGAACATGCAGCATTGGTCCCCATAGCAAATACCGTATTTTTCGCTCCATAAGACGCACCTGACCATAAGACGCACCTAGGTTTTAGAGGCAGAAAATAAGAAAAAAAATATTCTGAACCAATGGACTGCAGACATAGTACAGGAGATGACCAGAGACTGCAGACATAGTTCAGGAGATGACCAGAGACTGCGGACATAGTACAGGAGATGACCAGAGACTGCGGACACAGTACAGAAAATGACCAGAGACTGCAGACATAATACAAGAGATGACCAGAGACTGCAGACATAGTACAGGAGATGACCAGAGACTGCGGACATAGTACAGGAGATGACCAGAGACTGCGGATACAGTACAGAAAATGACCAGAGACTGCAGACATAATACAAGAGATGACCAGAGACTGCAGACATAGTACAGGAGATGACCAGAGACTGCGGACAGTACAGGAGATGACCAGAGACTGTGGACATAGTACAGGAGATGACCAGAGACTGCGGACACAGTACAGAAGTTTGACCAGAGACTGCGGACACAGTACAGGAGATGACCAGAGACTGCGGACACAGTACAGGAGATGACCAGAGACTGCGGACACAGTACAAGAGATGACCAGAGACTACGGAAACAGTACAGAAGTTTGACCAGAGACTGCGGACACAGTACAGGAGATGACCAGAGACTGCGGACAGTATAGGGGATGACCAGAGACTGCGGACAGTACAGGGGATGACCAGAGACTGCAGACAGTACAGGGGATGACCAGAGACTGCAGACAGTACAGGGGATGACGAGAGACTGCAGACAGTGCAGGGAATGACCAGAGACTGCAGAGATAGTTCAGGAGATGACCAGAGACTGCGAACATAGTACAGGAGATGACCAGAGACTGCGGACACAGTACAGAAAATGACCAGAGACTGCAGACATAATACAAGAGATGACCAGGAACTGCAGACATAGTACAGGAGATGACCAGAGACTGCGGACAGTACAGGAGATGACCAGAGACTGTGGACATAGTACAGTAGATGACCAGAGACTGCGGACACAGTACAGACGTTTGACCAGAGACTGCGGACACAGTACAGGAGATGACCAGAGACTGCAGACACAGTACAGGAGATGACCAGAGACTGCGGACACAGTACAAGAGATGCCCAGAGACTACGGAAACAGTACAGAAGTTTGACCAGAGACTGCGGACACAGTACAGGAGATGACCAGAGACTGCGGACAGTATAGGGGATGACCAGAGACTGCGGACAGTACAGGGGATGACCAGAGACTGCGGACAGTACAGGGGATGACCAGAGACTGCAGACAGTACAGGGGATGACCAGAGACTGCAGACAGTACAGGGGATGACCAGAGACTGCAGACAGTGCAGGGAATGACCAGAGACTGCGGACAGTACAGGGGAAGACCAGAGACTGCAGACAGTACAGGGGATGACCAGAGACTGCAGACAGTACAGGAGATGACTAAGAGACTGCAGACAGTACAAGGATGACCAGAGACTGCGGACAGTACAGGGGATGACTAAGAGACTGCTGACCTTTGGGAAGGGAGGGGGAGCGGGTACACAGGTACCCGCTCCCACTTCTGCGGAGTTGTCCTCCCTTTAGTGTGGGCAACAGGCATTGCGCTTTGTGATTGGTCCGACGCCTTCTGGGACCTGTCATGTGTCCCAGAAGACACCGTGCGCACTGGGCACCCGGTTATCAAGCCGAGATCCTACACTAAAGAAGCCAGTGTGGGAAGACTGTGCAGCGCTGGACCGAGGAACAGGTAAGGTCCTGCTGCAGAGCTGAGCGGCCGGCCCGGTATTCTGACATGGCGGCGGTGGAAATACCGGACCGGCCGCTCCATATTCGCTCCATAAGATGCACTGACATTTCCCCCCCTTTTTTTGGGGGAAAAAAGTGCGTCTTATGGAGCGAAAAATACGGTAGTTTGCTATGGGGACACACAAAGAAGAGGAGGAGCCAGGATTTCCGGCATTGGACCCTAGAAGAGGATGATCAGGTCCACTCTTTGAAATACCACTTCACAGAGAAGGTGAGTATAACATGTTTGTTATTTTCATTTATAAAAATTGCCTTTAGTAACACTTTAAAACTAAAAAACAAAAATGTAATATACTGCAGCCTACCACTCCTTAAATGTGGTGGCTAGCTTTCTAGCAAGAACAGAAAATATTTGATTAAGTTGATCTTAACGAAAATACTCTGCCTCCTCTTGGGAGCAGAAAGGAAAGAACAAAGAACCTTATCTTTACTGCATAAACTACTAGTCCCATCAATCCATCATGTAATGGAGATGAACAAGTCAGATAGGACAACCATGGCTCCCTTTGTGCATACAATGGAGACAGAAGTATAGACATAAACCGAGAGGAAGTATTTTTTTTTTGCCCGAGTGTGCTTCTAAAATAATTCACAGGTAATATTGAAATTGGATTCATAAGTAACTTCACAAGTTCCCATGAAAACATTCCTAAAATTTTACAACATGCAGCAACAATATAGTATATTTTTTCATAAAATCAGTTCTTGAACTTCAGTCAAGTGACTTTGTCTAGGCTGAGATCCTGTCTTCAGTTTTTTTCAGGTAGGAGGAAGCATTTTCTCAGTCCTCTATTCCCGAGTAATCAGTCAAGATAAGAGACTTAAGCAGGGGATGATAAAACATTTCTGAATGCACCCAAGAACTGCAAATGCACAATGATTTATATGACTGTCTCATCTGCGAGCAAGCATAGGAAGCAGATGCTGACCCTGCAGTTTGCTGCAGCATTTCTTTAGTTTCTTCTATCCTAGACATTGCCTAGAGTTACCTGTAATCATGATTTTGACAACTACGGAAAGGATTTTGGAAAAGGTTTTAAAAATAAATGCTGACACTGAATGAGACCTGCACAAAGATGGCACTAGCCTTTTGGGTAGAAAGGAGTATAAATCAAATGTTACACTTATATATAACTTAGCATGCATGCACTTAGTATAAAATATATATCTCATGCTGGTCAGCTTTAAATCTTCTTCAAATAGCAAAGTTTAACAGAGAAGTCTCTAGTTGTTACAGATGCATAAAATTGTAAAATTCTTCCTTTTATGGTGGAATAGTGCTGATGTGAAGTATTTTTAGAACTGATCTAACATGATTAATTAAATAACCTTGTTATAGTTAGAAATTAATTTTAAAAAAATCATTTTTACTTGTCTTACCACCCTGTTTTGCCAAAATATTCTCTCTAATTAATTGTTTATACACTGTTAGCTGCTACAGTGGATGCAGCAAACAGCTGATTATCAAATTATTTTTTCTTAAATATTAAAACAAAGTAAGGTATATTTCTAATGAGAAGTCTTGTACTATTTTTGCAAACACAAAACCCTATCTAAATTAATCGGCCTCCATAGATGACTCATATGAAGCTTCATTTTGCATTTCTATATTGTGCTCACTATCCATTTACTGTTACTTTTCTTTGATTTGTGATCTAAATTAACATTAATACCCTGTCTTGTAACCACCAAAATATTTTCAAAATTGTGCCACACTATTTGTAATTATGTACATTTTTGCTCTATGTAACAGGGCCGGATCTAGCCTGTCTGATGTGGGGGTGCAGTAAAAAATGTCAGGGCGGCAGAGGATGCAAGGTCAATAGGGCAGTGTATGGAAATCAGTAGGGCAGTGTACAGAGGGGCCAGCAGGGTAGAGCGATAGGGTCAGAAGTGTGTAGGGCAGAGTACATAGGCCATTAGTTTGTAGGGCAGTTTACAGCAGGTTATCAAGGCAGTATACAGAGGTTAGCAGGGCAGTGTACAGGGGGTCAGCAGGACAGTGGATGAGAGGTCAGTAGGGGAGTGTACAAGAGTCAGTAGGGCAGTGTACAGGAGGTCAGTAGGACACAGAATAGGGGTCAGCAGGGCAGAGGATGGGAGTACAGCAGAGGAGTGTACAAGAGTCAGTGGGACAGTATATAGGGGTTCAGTAGGGCACAGAATAGGGATCAGTGGAGCAGAGGATGGGAGGTCAGCAGGGAAGTGTACAAGAGTCAAGCAGTATACAGGGGATCAGTAAGGCAGAAGATAGGGGTCCATAGCTGGGTAAAGGACAGGCGTCAACAGAGGAGATGATAGGGGTCAGTAGAGGAGAACAGGGGTTATCAGGGCAAATACAGGGCAGTAGGGCAGAAGAAAGAGGATCAGCAGGGCAGGGAAAAGGGGGTCAGCTGGGCAGAGGACAGTGGTTATAAGGGCAGTGTACAGGGGTCAGCAGGATGGAGGATACGGGTCAGCAGGGCAGGGTACAGAGGGTCAGCAGGGTAGAAGACAGGGTTCAGGGGAGTAGAGGACAGGGTCAGAACTGCAACATAGAAGCCAGCTATACACTGTAGATTGAGGATGTGTCTGTAAGGGAATACAATCTCAGCTATGAGCTGTGTAGGGAGGATGAGATCTATTGACTGCCCCGTGTGGGTGATGCTGGCAGTGCCAGGACAAAGTCATCTAGCTCCCAGGGCAAAGATGACAAACTAAGCCCCCAGCATGTGTGAGCATCCTGTTTTAGCATAATACCCTCCCCCTAAAAAAAAAGCACTAATCAACATGCTCCCCCCCAGGCACAAATTCTGTCTGCAATTTAAATTTCTCCCCCCCAAAAATGCAAAAATTTCCCCTCCTCCCAATATAAACTCCCCTCCCTGCACAAATTCTTTTCCCCCCAATCCCACCTTCAATTTCCCCAATTCCCCCCTCTTAGCACAAATCTCCCTCACCCAAAAAAATCACCCCTCCATGCAAACATTCACTTCCCCTTCAAATTTCCCATCCTAGCGCCAATCTCCACAAAAGTCTTCTTCTCAGCATAAATCTCCCCCATCCCCCCTTCTAGCACAAATCCCCCTCCTAGCATAAATTCTCCCCCAGCCCCCCCCCCCCCCTTAGTCCAAATGCCCTCACCATCTCCTAGCACAAATTCGCCCAATCTCTCCTCCTAGCACAAATTCCTCCAATCCCCCTTTCTAGCACAAATGCCCTCCCACATCCCCTTCTTGCACAAATCCCCCCTATAATTACCCCTCCTAGTACAAACCTCCCTGCTAATCCCCACTCCTAGCACAAATTCCCCCAATCTCCCCTTCTAGCACAAATCCCCCCCTGCTAATCCTCCCTCCCTATGACATATTCTCCTAAATTCCTCCTCCTAGCACAACCCCCTCCAAAGAACCCTTCCCAGCACAGATCATCTCCTTTTCCATATCCTCTGCTCCCTCCTAGCCCAAATCCCCAACCCCTTCTTAGCCCAAATCCCCTTCCCCCTCTTAGCCCAAATCCTACACCCCTTATAGCCCAAATCCCTTGCCCCCTCTTAGCACAAATAGGCACAAAAATTCCCCCCAAGCCCTCTCCTGGCTCAAATCCCCCTTTCCTTCGCCTAGCAGAAACCCCCCAAACCCAACAAATGATTGTATCCCCCCACACCTCTTCGTTATTATGTACAATTCACCTGTAAGCTGCCCCACCCCCATCCTCCCAACTTACAATCCAGAGGTTTGGGCTGTGCTGTGTTCTGCCCTCTCCTCCTGTCAGAACAACGCTGCTATGAATAGCTGATGATACAGGATCTCCGACCATAGGGCTGTACACAGTTTCATTACCCGCCCCCTATCCACAATTCCTGCTGCTGGGAAATGAGCGGTCCTTGGAGGAGATAGGGGTGGGTAATTAAACTGTGTACATCCCGATGGTCTGAGCGATCCTGTATCATCAGCTATTCACAGCAGCGCTGATCTGACAGGAGGAGGAGGCAGAGCTCAGCATAGCTCCTCCAGGCTCTCTCTTTTGTGTCACTTTCTGGGCTTAACTGCTCCAGGCTCCCTTTCCCTTGTCCCAGCTCTGAGTGAGGGGATGGGGGGAATGAGCTCAGCAGTCTGCGGGGCACAAATGAAATCTGGGAGGCACAGCCAACCCAGTACTCCCCTAATCTGGCCATGAAATGTAAGGACAAACATTATATGTAATATACAGATATTGAAAAACATAATGCAACCTATACACATTGGGCATTTGCTATGTAAACCAGTAGTGTTTCTGCCATTGGGCTAGTATACAAATATTGAGGCTAACCTACTAAAGAATTGGAGAATGTTCACTTAGTAAATTGTCGGAATATTCACTTCAATTATCCAATTATGTGGAAAAAAATCCTATTTACTTATTTCTTATAAAAATAAATATGCAGCGCTAAGAAAGCATATATTCTAAAAAAATTATGATCATATAAACATAAAATGCAGGTGAGCGCTGATGTTGGCGCAAAAATAGTGCAGTGATGACCTCGTCTATGAGCGACGCTTTAATAAAGTATATACCAAATGATAAGGTGACAGTGATGGTGAGTCCAATCACAAAATAACAAAGTTCATAATGCGAAGTGATCTGGTACAATAATGCACTTACCAGAAGTACATATAATATAGGCATTATATGTATATCCTAATATTGGTGTCATCCAGGTCTGGTCTAGGGCTGTGGGGTCATCCGGCTCAGCAGTGGACTCTCAAGATGATGCAACTCACACTCGGGGGTCTCACTCCACTCACAGACTCGTCAAGACAGCTCTACGTACCGGTTACACATTCCCAGATGGCTCCACCTTAAGAGGCTCGCAATAAACAAGCCAGCCAGCTTGTGAAACAACCAATTTGGTCCTGTCTAACAGTATGTGTTAAAAACAGAGTGTTTTGTTTGCACACATTTGCAAATACATGCGTAAGCCACACTCCCATGGGAAGGGTCCTCTGTATACTGTGGACCTAACTAAAATTTCCAATGTTTTAGACAGGACCAAATTGGTTGTTTCACAAGCTGGCTGGCTTGGTCATTGCAAGCCTCGTAAGGTGGAGCCATCTGGGAATGTATAACCGGTACGTAGAGCTGTCTTGACGAGTCTGTGAGCGGAGTGAGACCCCCGAGTGTGAGTTGCATCATCTTGAGAGTCTATGGTCAGTCTGAGTCTTTATTAGTTTTAATTTTAGTATGGGGAGGTTTTCCAATTTAAAAGCCAATAGTGTAAGAGTGCCTATGTGACATATGTATAGCATTTAAGCTGATATCTAAGGAAACAGCTAAATACACAGTTGACATACATGTATGAGAGCTGTTTCATCCTTCAAAGAATTTGTCTTTTTGTTTATGCAGTTGAATGATTAATTCACCTGCCTAGCTGTGGACCTGACTTTTCTCCACCTCAATTAAGCAGTACAGCTTGGTCACTTTCCTGCAAGCGACCTGTGATTGAACACTGAAAGACCTTCAACAGACTGACAGGGTCATCCCTTTGCTTTGACTTCTTGACAGTTCTTGTGGAATCAAAAAGGTAATTAATTGCCTTGACTGAGCGTATGTGATGCACACTGGTGCTTTCTTATAATCAAAGCTTCTGTCATATTTGTCTCATTCCCATCAGAATTTTTTTTGTGATCTGTGATGGAAGTGAGACATGCATATACTATATCTTCTGTTTTATGAATTGTGCTTCATGCTGGTTTAGTGGAGAGCTGGTTATATTTCTCAAAGCCTTGTTCAGTAAATACTTCTTTAATATTGTGCTGTACCTGTGCTATAGACCAGCAGTACAGGATGCTCAGTTGGATCAGGGACATAAAGGAATGATTTGCATGATGTGTCTACAATCCTAAAAATGGGAATAACACCTTATTTTGGGAATTTAAGTTGGAAGTGAGACATGCAGTTACTTTATGATTTTTAAATAAATACAGTACATAACCACATTAATCAGTGTTTCCTTATATCTGCCAAAGGTTTGGCTGTAAATCCCCATAAACATGATGATAATATTGGACAAATTATCATCCGTTTTTTTTTGCACGCTAGTCTCATATCGAAAGTGAAGAGGTTACCAAAGTTATGAAAATTCCTGTACGACAGAATAAAAATTCAGAAGTGATGTAATGTAATTGTATTGTATTTTCAGATGAAAACTGTTCTGATCAAACAAGAATAGTACGATCTGGTATCATATAAGAAAAATGTTTGTGCTTGTACCATCAGTCAATTTAGGACGCTGTGTACTAACGATCAGATTATCGTACGATTGCTTTGAAAGCGGTATTTTTCGTATGATTTTCTGATTGTGTGTACTAGGTTTAAAACTGGAAAATTATGCCTATTACTTCTGGTCTCTAAGTGATGCTTATTTCTCAATTTGAGACACATAGACACAGGTGAAAAACCAAGAGCTGCATACTTAGTAAGAACTCGGTGCCCTCTGTACAAGACACTAAAGCAGAATCTGCAAGCATTGGATTACAGTAGATGTTATTGTTGATTTCTTTTAAAAGGTGCATGCTCTGTTAACCTAAATCTAACTTTTTGTCACAGACCCAGAACAAACATGCAGGATAGAAGTTCCAACACTTCTGCGCTAGTGCCATGTCGGTGTCCAGCTCCAGTGAAAATTTTTTTTTTGGATAGCGCAAAAGATAGATTCTCTGTCAAGTTTTTATACCTGCCTGTGTCCCCATTGGGAAGATGTCCCCTTACTTTCTTTTTAGCAAAACAAGAAAAAGAGGAAATTGACAGCACCAGGATAGAAAGACAAAGGCAGCAATAATAACCTGACAGAGGTTCTGATCCTTCCCAAATCTACATATGAAAAATTATTAATTATTTTCTTTCGCTGTGACACCTTGACAGTAGGATAGGTAGTTTAGGAAAGTCTAGCCAATAGGGATATCATCAACAATTAAAAACTGACAGACATTCAAGCTATTTCCCATTATGTCAAAACTAAAGAACACATCTGGCTCGATTTCCTTTCTTCACATGTTTCTACTTGCAACACATTTCATGAGTAGTTTTCTTTTGAAATAAGTTCTTGGATTCTCAGTACTGTTGATGAGGAATGTTTTCATAGTTCTGGATAGTTTGAGAACCTCCACATATTCCTAGTGGAAATCACGAAAATGGACAGCCTTATTAACTAATAGGAATGTTTATGGAGGTAGGAAGGGATGGGAAAACTTTGGCACCAGCAGTAAGTACCAAAACTATGCCTAGTAGAATGGCCTGAGATTCGGCCATGAAAGGAAGGCTTAGAAGACTGCTGCAGGTATGTACTTCACCTGTAGGGCACTACACTTTATACTGGTTTGCAGCAGTGACAGTTTCTTTGAAGATGAGGCAGTGGAAAAGGAAGCAATCTTTTAAACTATATTTGTCTGGAAGCCCCTGAAGAAGTTGGGATCCTGAGCTTAGTTTTCCCCCTACCCCACTTCCATAACCATAACCCCTTCTTGCCCACCCTGGCATCCTTTTAATTGGGGTAATATGCGCAGGTTTGGAAAGGTGTACCTATTCAAAAGACCACTGTGATTGGCTGTCACAGTGGTCACATGATTGAGAACTACTCCCGCAGGTTCCCAATCATTAGTACAGACCGAGAACTATCTTTGACAGCTCAGTGTCTGTGCTGGGCTCTCAGCACAAAAAACTATGCTGTTACACTGAGTAGGAGATAAAACCCACACTCTTTGCTGCCACACATATGCATGTCGTGGGTGGAAATAGGTTAAATCAATTGGTTGTCATGGGTTGGTTCAACTGTGCTTATTTGGAATTCTGTCTTGGGTATAAATGGAATGCATTGAGAACTAACAAAAACAAGAAACAAGCAGTACATTTTCCATTATTCCCCTTCTTTGTATGGTGAATATGACACACGTGCAATGATTAATAAGGTTGTTAAAGAATTTTGTTGACCAGAATATCTGTTTATGGAAAGCTCATAGATGCTTATAAAAATGTTGCTATGGCTATACATAATACATGCTATAACAAAAAGGAAACCAATGAATAAATAGAAAAAAGCCAACTACTGTATAATATGGCACATTAAAAAATCCAGGCTGTAACACCTTTAGCACCTTTAATAATAGAAGGCACTTGGAGAAAAAGTTTAATGTTAATATATGCTTTTAATACAGTGCTGGCTGTCCTTTGTAGTTACTATAGTAACCTTTGTAGTAATTACATAGACTCAGTAAGCTACTCAATTTAAGAAAATTTTACCAATTACAAAAAAAAAGAAGGGTCAGTTAGCTTCACCTCTTGGCCCATTTGCAATGCTTCTAAAAACTGCCTTATTATTTAAACAGACATAAAAATGATGGACATTAGTGCACTAAAGTATTACCATAGTGACATGTTTCTTTTTAAACCATTCTCTTTCAATCGTCCTACTTAAGAGTTGAGCTAGGTGTCCATTTTTTTAACCGTTAATGTGTGTTCTAGTTCAGTCGGATGTTTATAGCCTGATGTTATAGCATTTAATTCACTGAAAAGTTCACGTTACAAACAAAGTAATCTTCACTGAAGCTTAAAATCATAATTGTTGACTTTGAACAGAACCATTCACATGTAGGCTAATGCAAGAATCTGAATATTTAATGTATCTTTTTTTATAAAAATGAAGCTTGCTTGCTTGAAGATGTAGACCCTTACTTATCAATATTTATTTTGTCTGAGCCTGACACTTGTGCTTGTTGCAAGAGGTCACCCAGCAGTTGCTACCTTTACACAGTGTTGTGTTTCAGGCATCAAAGTGTATGGTATCAAAGGTGGTCCTACAGAGCCTTTGTCAAAGCACATAAGTACAAAATAGCTTTTAGGCCAGAGTGGACACCCTATTAGAGGAAATGCTTGTTATCACACTTTGAAGCATTTTTATGTAGTGGTGCTTTCCTTATATTGGTTTTATAGACAGGTTTCAATAAATGTGCAGACTGGTGCCCACCTCTTGTTTCTTTTATTTCATTAGTGGCAATTATATTACCAAGCACTTAAAGAAAGTAATTATGATCAGGCTTTGGTGGCCTAGTGCCAATACTGTGCTCCATGAAGGAGTTCAATGATTTATAATGTACCTTTGAACAACTTTCTGTTCTCTAATGGCCGTTTATGCCATTACAGTCACAAAGGAAAAACAAGAATGAGTCTTTGCTGAAATTAACATCCTAAATGAAGTATATACAGGTACTGCATTTAAGAAAAATGCAAATTAATAAAATAAAATGTTAAATTTGATAACTCATGTCTAGTAGAATACTTAAAGAGAGGGCATATTTGGTAGTTATGTCTGCCATAACACGATCCTTACCTCTTGACTTGTCTCTTGCAAAGCAGTTCAGATAGAATAGAGTCTGGCAAGAACTAATATCAATTTTATTATAACAACATAATATTTTATGCTTAATTAGAATGTCAAAAGACCCTTTAAAAATATGGCAAGTGAACTCAGAAAGTAAATATCTTTTGAACAGCTCTTTCAGCCTTGTCTGCTCTGCCAGTAAATGTTACGGGTCTAATGTAACCAAGGGTCAAAATCAGAAGACACAGCCCTGGAACATAAATAGGAAGCAACTTTGTAGTAGGGTACAGGAGCCATTCATTCTTCAAAGGGCCATGGTGCCAGGCTATGGGTAAGAAAAATCAGGGGAAGCAAAACTATGTAATACAAGAAAGGAAGATCATAAAACAAACCTGTTAAATATTAAAGTCTATTGTGCCTAAATGTTTTTTTTTAAATCAGCATAAGGGGCTCTACTTATTTTCAATGCAAAATGTCCCTTGTGATGCTGGCTGCGGTTTTAGTTGAAATCCTCTAATCCGCCCTACCCAAAGCTGTAGTCTTCCAGTGCAGCAAGGATTATTACAAGCCAAAGAACCAGTTGTATGCACTTGTCAAGAGTGCCGACTAGGACTGCCCTTTCAAATCCCCTCCTCCATTCATAGAAGCTGTACTATAGTTTCCATGATTGATAAAATGATCTATGAACTGAGGATCAGTGGATGAATGAAAGGTCTGCCTCATCCATTAATGAATCAGAGTAAAAGTAATTTATGTTTAAGCTAATACTGTAAATTTTGTGAATAACATGTTTTTTACTGTAATTGCTAAGTAGTAAGACGGGATTGGCCACAGGCAGATACCATTTAAACTGGTAATCTTTCCATAAAATAACAACTTGGGTTGCTGGGATCCTCAGGTGTTCTACAACAGGTTCACCTTGATATGACGACTCTTGGAGCAAGGGTCATTTTACAGTTTTGTGAAACTGACAGTATCTCCTACTCTGACCACTTTTAGATGATCCCTAAAACCTCATCTCTTCAGAAAGGCCTATTCTGCCCCCACGTTTCAACTGTACATGTATTTTCTCCATCAACCCATCACCCACAGTTATTACATTTTGTATTAATTGACCCTCCCTCTTAGATTGTAAGCTGTAATGAGCAGGGCCTTCTGATCCCTCCTGTATTAATTTGTATTGTAATTGTATTGTCTGTCCTTATGTTGTAAATCGCTGTGTAAACTGTTGGCACTATATAAATTATGTATAATATAAAAAAAAAAAGCAAGTGCTATAGACAGGCAGTTCTGTCCTTTTGAAAGTATCTCATTATTAGAATTCACAGAGAAGCAAACTGAGCCAAAAGACTCACTCTTTACTAGCATGTCTGGGAATGAGAGTTGTGTGGCTTGGCTGCCTGAACAGATTTTATGGTTAAACCAGAGTTACCATATGGTCTATATGTTAGATTTCCCCTCCCTCACCAGAAGAGCAAATTGATTGCCTATTTACTGCTGTACAGACAAATTGGGCGCTGGATATTCTTCTGCATCTAGTGCCTGTGTTAATCCAGTTTAAGGTAAAACTCAAGAACTCAAGACTAGTGTTACATTGTGACTGCTGCTACACTACGCTTCTATGCCATATTTTAATTTTTTATTCACTGTGTCCTTAAAGTGTATATAAACCCTCAAAAAATATTTTTTAGCTGACTGTGAAAAAGTGTGCTACTGGTGTCTTTGATAATGGAAGCAGGGGTTACATTTTTTTAATACAGGTTATAAGCACTTGTTTATTAGTGGCTATGTTCAAGCTCTATGCCAAGATAAAACTTGGAATGTAACCACCAAAAATGTTCGCTCCTGAAGGAGAAATACAGGATGTTCCAACACAGCATGTGTTGACTTATCCTACACTACACTGTCAGTGTTTCTCCTGCCTATGGACAGTCCACTCTCTGCTCTGACAGTGGTTCTTGGAGGGAGGCTTGGACATGAACATGCAATGCATTATGTATCATGTAGGCTAAGAGGCTGAACAGTGCTGTCCGTGGGCATACCATTAACCAAGAAGCCATGTAGCAAGAAAAAAAATTTCATTTGGTAAATGACAGTTGCCCCTTGCTTAATACTGGCTAAAATATTATTTTAAGCGTGAATTTTTAGTTTTAGTTCTAATATATAAGGTTAGGCTTCTTTGTAGCTGACATAGGCCTTGACCATTCCTAGAAGAATGAACTGCATTATAGCATAACAGTACATTGCAATTGGTTATTGTGCCCTACATAACACACACCACTGCAGTAACGCTCTGACAATGGAAATATGTTTTTGTAAAAATAAATATTATTCAGTACCTTGTATTGAGAAATTGTGGTATGCAGATTGGCAGGGTTAATTTTCTATCGCTCTAGTGTAACCTTAGCAACTGCTCAGCATTTAGATGAGCTAGGAGCAGAATTCATAGTGAATGCACAAAAACAAAATCAAAATATATTGTTAAACAGGAAATATAAAGATTGCAGAAAGCACACCAAATACATTGAGCTTCTATTGTGATCATCCGGAAAATCAGCAGTTTACTATTTTTATTTTGTGGCCTGTTCATAATATGCTGCATGATGTTGTGTTAGTAATAGGGATGAGCAGAAAGTTCAATATTGCTGGATGATCAACAAATCCAGTGGCTCGGTTTGGAAATCCCAAACACATCACTGAATCCACTGAAGTCTAAAGGAGCTGAATCTTGTTATTTTTTTCTGGCCTCTTTTTTAAGGCTAGTTTGTGTATTTTTTTATGGGTAACTGGGCACCTCCATGGGGGGACATGTACATATGCAAAAACTGTTTTTAAAAAATATAATTTAGTGGGAAGAGGGTCTTTTACTATAGCTTATAGGGCAATATCAAAAGTACATAAATCCTTTATATATGTATGAGGGACTTAAAGCTGCAAGTGAAGTTAAGGAGCAGTGTGATTTAATCCTTTAAATGTGACTGGCTTGTTTACAAACAGCTATTGATGATCTGTCATTTAATGATGGCAGCATTACTGTTGCTAGATGAACAATCCCTGTGTGGCTTTTGTTTTTGGTGGCCTCTGGGTGGCTTCTGTCATGACCATGTTTGGTTAATGAAGTTAACCAGGCTCCCCAGCTGGGTTGTTTACAAACACCAGACAGCCAGGGATCTGTGTTTTGTTGGCAGGCCAACATCATCAGGTGGCAGGTCATCTTGAATGATTAGGATGTAGGCCACTGGATGACATGACTGACGTTGGATGTTCACTCCAGTGACATTATCTATCAATTCATTTCTTTAATTGAATTACTCTTTAATTGTGTGGGTGTCTTGCAAGAGGAAAATGCTTTACCGCTCCCCCCCCCCCCCCCCAGCAATGTACATGCCCACTGCTAAAGGCATATGGCCTGGTATATTTTTTTGGGTTAAGCATGCTCATTTCCCAACCTTTCCTGACCACCCGGACTGCATGCCTTGACAATGGTATGAATTTTAGGGAAAGCCATATGTACCTTTCTTTTCCCATTTTTCTTTTATGTGTGCTCTTCCATAAAAAAATAGAATGGGCTCCCTTTATTTATGCTAGACCCTTATCATGACATGTAACTTAGGCCTGCCAGAAAGTCTGCTTGCACCTCAACATTGGGAGGGTACATTGTGAGGGGTGGCAAGGCCTTCCACTTTTGCAAGGCACCTTGTCCTCATGTTGAAGAGACAAGGGTCTTGTCCATGCATCCACTTTCCAAGAAAAGAGAGGGGTTTACCGCAGGGGATCTGGAATGGGCCTCCAGATATCCATTTCCCTAGGGGAATTAGTACATTTGTAACCCTTATTACCTATTCTCCCCCAAAAAGTTATGAACAAATAAAACACAACTGTGTCTATCTTTTATTTTAAAAAAGTAAGCAATGTCCCTAGATGTAAATCCAACATTAATCATGTCAGTGTAGACCCTCTCAAATCATTATGACCCACTGCCCAATGATGTTGACCCAACGACATAGCCATCCACTACCTGACAATACTCACGTGTTACAATGACAGACCCTGGCCTGCTGCTGTATGTAAACAACCTGGGTGGGAATACTAAGTGATGTCATTGACCAAATGACCAACTTTGGTTAATGACCTCAACCAGGATTAATAGCTGATTTGTTTGCAAACACCAGCAAACCAGAGGATATGTCATTTTGTGGTTATGCCTATTGTCTCTCGCAGAGATTTCAGTATTCCCCTGACAATGCCTTATCTAGTTTTATTCTCAAACGGAGGGCATCATCTATGTTCAGAAATCATCCAGGATCAGCATCTACTTTCTAAACTCAGATACTGGCTTAGAGATGACTCAATCATTTATATCTTGGTGCCTGTGCAGTTCTTGGCTGTGTGCAGGGGCGGACTGACCATTTGGAAACTCGGGCACTGCCCGAGGGCCCGTGGTCAGTAGGGGGCCCCATGAGATGCCCTTTGTACCTTTTTCATAGGCTTTTTTGAGTTTGGGCAAGGACACAGGGGCCCCATGATCCCATATTGCCCGGGGGCCCCATGAATTGTCAGTCCGCCCCTGGCTGTGTGTACACATTTCTGACACAGATCAGCCCCTAATGCAGCTTTTCAGTTTGTTCTACAAGCATGCAATGTTGCAGTCTGATCACTGGGGAAGATGAAATTGAGGATTTCCTCCTGCCTGCTACCACGCATAGACATGGCCTTTGTTACCTGATTTTGTTGGTACTTTGCTAAAGAGTGCACAGATTCATGTTTCTGATTATGAAGACAGCGCTTCTCATAACATGTTTGTTAAGCAGAAGACTTCCCCTTTATCATTAGCAATGCTTTGATATATAGCACCACCAATATTCACCTCTACTACAGTAAACCGATCACTTTTCATTTTTTATATATTCTTCAACCAAACTATACTAAGATATCATTAATTCTATACTACAGCAACCCACTTGTCTAGTTTCCTTTCCTTCTTTTTGTTATTAAATGTAAGAATTCAAGTACATTTTGCTATCGCCTTTTGTTTCCGTATGCTGATTAAATTTATTCTATAGAGGATACAATCATAATATGCATTTAGTTAAAGTTACATTTCTGTTTTTGTTGTGGGAATTGATAATCAAAGCTGAGAAGTTAAAAAGGGGTATTAGATTTAAGTGTATAAAAGTGGCTGCTGTTTCTAAGCAACAGATAAATTAGGTGAATTTCCAGTACTGGAGGGGATGATGGCTAATACAGATGTAAAAGGGAACACCAAAGCTACATAGAAAGCAAGTACTCCTATAACCACCACCACAATTTTGAAAAACAATTGATTTAATATTTATGTATGCTTTTTCGTCCATAGTGTGTTTGAATTGAACGCTTACGTGTATTCATATTTATCCTCTACATTTTGCACCTGAAACTGGTTTGTATGGTGTTTAACTACTTGCCTACCAACTTATATTTATAAATGTTCTGGTAGTCAAAGAGTTAAACCCTTTCAGCCGGCAAAGTAAAAGCTCTGGACGACATTACTTCCAGGTTCTGAGCTATGTTTGATTAGCTACAGTAAAAGGCAGGGGAGACATTAGGTCCTAATTAGACCCATAGGGGTTTATTTACTAAAGCTGGAGAGTCCAAAATCAGACTCACTTCTGCATAGAAACGAATCAGCTTCCAGGTTTCATTGCCAAAGCTTCATTGAACAAGCTGAGGTTAGAAGCTGATTGGTTTCTATGCAGAAGGGAGTCTGATTTTGGACTCTCCAGCTTTAGTAAATAAACCCCATAATGTCTCCTTAAAGAGGACCTGTTACCTGCCCGTCACAAAGGCAATAAAAAAAGTATATATATATATATATATATATATATATATAAAAAGAAGTTTTTAAACATTAAAAAGTATTAAACCAAAAATATAAAAGCACTCCTGTCACCCCTGTACACACCAAAATGCAAACACCGGTTGGCCACATGCATGTATATAAACATAAATTACATCACACATGTGAGGCATTGCTGTAAACATTGTAATGAAAGTAATAGAGGCTAGGGCCATAGTTCATGGTAACTTTAAACTAATAATCTGTAAAGTGACAATTTTAAGTACCGTGGATTTTCACAATTTCATCGGCACATGCATTTTTAAGGCTTAACATGTTTAGTATCTACTTACTCGACTCATTTTTAATTTTAGTAAAAGGTTGGGTATTGTGTCTGTTTGCAATACGATTAATTTCAGCGCATTTACTCCCTGAAAATTTGCATTTGAGAAACGGTTGCGTGCAACATAAACAATTGCAACTGACAACTGTTTATTCTACAAGGCCACTGCTTTCAAAAAAATATATAATTGTTTGGTGGTTTAAAGTACATTCTAGAAAAAAATATAGATTATAAAATTTGCTCCTCAAGTGGTTAGTGTAGTTTTTACAATATGTTTCTATTAGCTGTTAGTGCTGGTAGTTGATTATAGTAGATTTCATGATAGAGATTGATTTCCTGTCCTAAGACACCTCTCACATAACCCATCTGTAACCCAGACCCTAACCCTACTGGTAACCACAACCCTCTCCTATGTAAACATAATCCTTTGGTTACATACCCACCTTTTCTGCACGGCGAAGATCATCTTTCCTGCTCTAAACAATATCAGTGCAAAAGTCTATGCGCTCTGCAAAAAAAAAATGTATAACAGCAAAACAATTTCTATTTGAACACCAAGTTTTGGGGTTTTCCTATTTCATTCTAATTTAATTTTCAGAGATGTTTTTGAAACACATTTTCAAAATGATATTGTATCGAGTTTGCCCAAATTAAAAGAAGAATTTAGAACACAAAGCAAACAGAAGCATGTTAATTTACAGTAACTCTAGGTACATTTTGCATAACTTGGGGTTAGAAATAATTTGGTTGTCAACTTTTGGGGCATACATTTGTATGTTGCCTTTTGCTTGTATGTCAAAGATATCCTGACACACAATAGGGCCAACACTAGTACCAGCAAAATTAGTTAAACTGAAGACTATGGACATGAATGTGAATGAAATATCCACATTCGTTGCTCTCTCTATATCTCCAAACCTCACTTTTTACAGTTGTATTCAAATTCACCATCTATTTTAATAATTGGTAAGAAATGTGCATTAATAGATACTTGCCCAAGTATCTTTCCTGTGGCTGCATGTGCATTTGTCCCAGCTGGGGTGTAGTTGCATCTATTTCAGCTGCCCAGCTCAAAGATTATGGGTTTTTTCCATCTACTTCTGCGTACTTCAGCAAAAGGGCCAGTGCTGCATAGATCAGTGTAACTCTTTCTAGTGTCATCATGTATTTTCTCCTTTGTGATGTCACTATCAAGGGCGGACTGACCATTTGGAAACTCGGGCACTGCCCGAGGGCCCGGGGTCAGTAGTGGGCCCCATGAGATGCTCCTGGTACCTTTTTCATAGGCTTTTTTGAGTTTGGCAAGGACACAGAAGCCCCATGATCCCCTATTGCCCGGGGGCCCCATGAGTTGTCAGTCCACCCCTGGTCACTACTCTCTGTTTTACATCCTTTGCACTAGCAGGAGGCAAAGCAACTAAGAAGGACTAGCTAAGATAGGCAACAGTATTCAAAAGCAATATAAGGCACAATAGTTATTTGTTTAAAAGTTAGGAAATGTCAACAATTATATTCATAATTGTATGGGTGCTCAGTACATAGTATAGTTCTTTAAAACATAGCTATAGGCAAATAAGAAAAAATATAATATGGTATGCAAAATATCTTTAGGAATATACATTGTATTTAACACAGTTAACAGTCCTGTAAAAAGTAAATACCTGGTTATATTGTCAGTGACTGGGGTACTTCCTCTACAGGGTGACAGTGGATGTGTTTCTGTTGTGAAATCACTACATCATTGTCACAATATACAGCCTTCATAGCAGTTAGAGCTACAGGGCTATTGTGTTTCTGTAGGTTGCTTGGCTTAATACTGCTGATAACACTCCTCCTCATTGCTTGCCAAGAGTGGACTTACCCAACTCCACCCACAGGCTTTGTGACTGATGGCTTAGTATTGTCTACAGTGCCTGCAATGAAGAAGTGAAGACATAGTGTGGATCTGCATGGTACCTTTTGTCAATAGTTTGTCAATAGAAAACGTCTCTCTGTGGATCCCCACTCTGACACTGAGTGATGATGTCAAGAAGTAGAAAAAAAAATGATTTCTTCATTCCAGAAACTAAGTTACTAAAAAAAAGTCTTATATATTAAGGCAGGGCTGTTTGCCCACAGAGGGACTTTAGGAGGCTATCTTATCCAA
The DNA here is from genome assembly GCF_062004578.1 of Staurois parvus. Classification (NCBI taxonomy): domain Eukaryota; kingdom Metazoa; phylum Chordata; class Amphibia; order Anura; family Ranidae; genus Staurois; species Staurois parvus. The sequence continues at coordinate 7,201,764 of NW_028318040.1, read as the reverse complement.
GGGACTGGAAAAACTGAATTCAAACATATATATACATATATATATAGGGAAGCAAGAATGAAAAGACACTTAAAACCACTTATAAAGTAAAATAATCCAGATTTAATATCACCAGGCATTAAATTACACAACCAATCAAAAACAAAGAAGAGACCTAGGAACTTGGACAGTAAATGTCAATTATAATTTGAATTTCTGAATCATTTGAAGAATTACAAAAGTTTAAAGCAAGGGCATTAGCATTTAACTGTCAGATAAAGCTTCACTCTTCTTTCTGAATAGCTTAGATGAACATGGATACACATGACATCTCTACTGACTAGTCACCTGACCTTTTTGGAGGGTCAAATCAGGAGAATTTTAATTTTCATTCCAATCCTTTGTATTCTTGAGACACTAGGTAAAGTAGATACATTTGTTTATTTTTCATATCTGTGCTTTGTTCCCATTCTTACAAGCATCCTTCCATCACGGACCTTGTCAAGCATTTGCTTTGAGTGCAGAATGAATAAAGACATTGCCACCCTGAGTTAGTTGGAGTGCAAAATTAATACAGGCAGAATGGAAAGATAAGACAACTGGCATAATGTTCTTTGGCACTAATAGAGAAGACAAGGACTGATGGCACATAGCACATTGCAAGTCTGTGAAAATAAGTTAAAATGTTTGTATTCTACATAGCAATTGTAAATAACTTAAAGGAAAGCTGGCCATTAGATGACAATATGTTTGGTGACAGTAAAGTTAGCTATATGGTATAGTTGACTGCGGTATCAACCCTGGGATATCTCGTTTGGTTGAAATGTCAGTCAGTTAAGTTGACATTTTTGTTCAATAGCTCATTGTTTCTCACTTCAGTTTCATGGACTTTTCAAGTGCATGGAGTGAAACAAACTTGTCATGGGCTTGGCAATTTGGGATAAAGTTTAGGCTTGTTGCTGCCAAAGGTTTAAGGGAAAACCCATGGGTTCCAGATTCAATGGCCCAGCAAATTTATGCAATGAAACCTCTTTACGGACATCACTATAACTGACACAGACATCACCCTTACTAGAACGTTACCTTTTTTTTATAACAGTATAAATGTTACCTAACGTTTAGTATGTTTGAAAATAGTCAGGGTGTCATATAAGTCCAGAAGGAACACCAGAGTTTCTGGAGTCAAGGGTAAGTTTGAAAAGGTAACTTTCAAGATTGAATTTGAAGGTTAGTGGATTGGTAGAGGGAGGAAGTTTAACACCGAAAGCCACTGAACCACTAATACTAGCTAAGGTTGGACTAGAGGCTGGTGGTGGTGGAAGCGCAGAGAAAATTTGTCCCTTTTACCCCCCCCCCCCCCCCACACACACACACACATGTAGGCAGGTAGAAGTAGGTAGAAGTCCCCTTATGGGTTGCTCCCCCTACTGGTGGAGCACTTTGTGGGTAACTCTTTTCAAGGTCGCTGGAGGTTAGGCTCGGGGATCATTTTAGCCAGGAGACATCTAGAGAAGGAAGCTTTTCTGAGGGTAATTATGCTCTTCCCTTCAGGGGGGACTGGAGTGGGGTTCTTGCAGCTAAGCCTAAGAATGGAGAAAGGTACCAAAAAATGGAGAGAGGCTGAGAAAGGTTCCAGCTGAGAAGCTTCATGTGCACCCTTGTATTCCCCTGTGGAAGAAGTTGACTGTTTAGGGAGCTTAAAACCCCAACAGAGAGGCTAAGGTTGTACTACAACTGCTAAGAATTACAATTGTATAAATTAATTTATAAATCAATTTATAGTGCCGCGCTCCTATTTGCAAAATCCTTAACTATAAATAATCTCACACTTATAAATACACTAAAAGTGCTTAGGTAGATACATAAATAATATATCAAATAAATATCTGTGACTTGTAAATAAATAAAAATAAATAAGATAATATTATAAATTAATCAAAATCATAATCTGTGGTGATACATTTCACGTGTGATCAATTAATCAATATTGTCCAAATTCATAAGTGGATGTACATAAATAAATAAAGTGCATAAATAAAGTCTTTTATAAATATGTGCAAATGTGCAGGTGAATTCCTTTTTTCTCCCTCCAGGTGCCGTGTGATCTCAATATGCGCTCACCTTAATATTTGCCCAAATATATTTAGGCAAATAGACTTTTAATCCTTCCAGGATTGATGAGATAGTGCTCATAAGCAAGATGTTCCAGGGATAATATAGATCTATTGGAATCCTCCTGTGCTCTCCTCTTTCTCCATATGCAGCTGCTCATGCATGAGTATTAACAAGCTCTATGAGTATCTCCCATTTCCCCTCCTGAGGGCACCTCTTCCTCGTATACTCCTTTCACCAGTATGGGGAATATATATCAAATGAAACAAAGAAGAAAGACCATGGTGCCTTATCCTTGTATGAAAAAGTGATTTATTGCTGCCAGGTGCGGTGATACACAGCAGTATATGGCACTATTGTGGTACAGGTCAGCAGTGGATACAAGATCAGCAGTAGATATATATTACTCTGCCTTTGCCTCTCTGTCTGCCTCTGCTTCTGCTGGAATCGCCGAACCTCTCCGATGCAACGTCGTGACGTCAGAGCCCCTCCCCTACGCGTATCGTCACAGGGTCACGTGACTTCATCAGGGAAAAAATGATTGGACATCACGACTGGCCTATGTAAATATATATACCTCGGCCACCATTTTATTGAAGACCACATGGGCGCGGCCATTTTCTAAGTGATATGAAGTTACTATAATTAACCCCAGTGTTTTCCCATGTAAATATACACTTTCTATCTGTCAGACGTTGCTAATCGGATCAGCTGTATTCCATCTCCTATATAACAACATAGGTATCCTTATGCAGTACCATACACCTATATCATATATATTACTAAATACCTTACTTGGCTAACTTCATTGTAAATTTAATCAATCTTTATTACCCTATTTAATCTTTATGACAAAAATAAATAAATTAAAATAAAATAAAAATAAATATAAATATAAAATTAAAATAAAAATGAAATGAAAAATAAATATACATATAAAATAAATCAATTAAAACCATTTAAAAACCCCATACATATGATCTTCTATCAGACCTAATATTTTAATTATTATTATGATTAAAATCTCTAAGAATCCTTATCAGATCCTTATATTACCATTATCATATTTAAAATATTACTTGATTTTAATTAGAATATTTCCCATATTTGTAAATTTATTTAGATAAATTCATATATTTTTGTAAAAACTATATCTAAAATTTTACTAAAGATATTTATAGAGAGGTGAATAATTTTGGGCCTCAGAATTAATTACATGTCATCTCCACCTATATCCTTATTTATTACTAATGAAACATGTAAGGTCAAACTCCTTGTTTAACCCATTAGGAGCTAGACAACCCATTCATAGATCCATTTCGATTCCTTCTTACTAATTTCCCTTATTAGGTTGTCACCCCTCCAGTGGTGTACATGTTTTTCTATACCCCAGAATTCTAGTTTACTTGCATCTTTATTATGGTATTTCTTGAAGTGCTGTGATAAATGATGATACTTATATCCCCTATTGATGTTATATACGTGTTCTTTTATACGTTCTCTTAGCATCCTTTTAGAACGGCCAATATATATCAGGTTGCATGGGCATTTCAGAGCATAGATGACCCCTCTAGTGTCACAAGATATAAATTGCTGAATTTCATATTCCTTTCCACTAGTGGGGTTCTGAAATGTAAATCTCCTTCTGGGATTATGTGCCAGTCTACTGCAACTATAACATCTACCACAGGCGTAAAACCCCTTTCCCTGAAAAAAACTTAATAGCTGATTTTTGATAGGTGGTTCTATTATACTTTTCACCACATTATCTCTAATGGTGGGAGCTTTCTTATATATAAACCGTGGTATTTCTGGAATGTTATTTTTCAAATGTTTATCTAATTTTAGAATCTTCCAGTGTTTCTTTATTATATTTTGCACCGATTTATACTGTGTGTTATATTGTAATACTACTAGTAGTTCCTCCTTTTCAGTATTCTCTTTCTGTTTATCTGCTACCTCATTCATAATAGCTCACAAGTAGTCACTCTTTATAATATGCTAAGAATTACAAGTTACCCAATGCCAATGCCTAAGTATCTCAGGCCACTATTTGGAAAATATTAATGCCATTATTTGGACTGTTCTGTTCTAATTGCTGAAATGAAGCAAGTAAAGAGGTTTTATTGCAACTACAAGCATTCATGTGAATATTAAATGAGATAAGTGCCTTTACAGCCAATATACATGGAGTGAAATTGTGTTAACCGTGTAGAGTCGTGTTAACTATAAATGAACAAAACCAACTTGGTGTGTCACAGAGCTGGCGGTAGTTGGAGGAACAGAATCACCCTCCTAGTGGTAAGAAATGACCTCCTCAGGTAAAAAGCATCAGGGGCTTTAGGCTCATGGCTGGTATGGGTCCCAAGTGTTTGGTTGGACTTTGGGAGCTTAAACCTGGACCATGAGAAAGTCACAGGCCTGTGTTAGTATGTGCTCTGGGCACAGCTGCCATCCGTGCATGGTACAGTAACCAATCAGAGCAAAGCAGCTTTTAGCACCCCACAATCTGTATGTTTAGGGACTGTACATGATGGCCACGTGGGAGCTAGCCAGGTCTCATTTGCTGACACACACACTTTAATTGAACCTTGTGTGTAGATGTAGGCATTGTGTAACTTTGTCATTTTGGAATTTTGATTCATTTAAATTAAGTAGGGTTGATTTACTAATAAGGCAAATAGGCAATTCACTTTTCAATGGAAATGTTTAGTTTGCAAGTGAATTTTCTATTAGCTTAGTGAATGAGGTGAAGCTCGGCATGAAGGCAGGTGCAGTTAGCTAGCCTGCCACTAGATGGCTCTCTTCTAGAATAGTGTCTGGTTACAGACCCCTTTAAGTTAGAACCCTCCTGTTGTGATAAAATTGGTGAGTCAGGGCACAGCTATAAGCTGGTTTGGAAGGAGCCCTAGTGCAGTTTGGGCATGGGAGACAGAGACCCCACCATTAGGCAGATGTAGCCAGCAAGTGGAGGTCTTGGACAGGGCTGGAGGCTGAGAGAGGTAGA